>NC_142010.1:152885921-153194255 GCF_049901735.1 Notechis scutatus | reverse complement strand
ACAGCAGGATCACAGCTCACCAGCTCAAATCCCCCAGCAACTAACCTGAGCACAACCAAGCCCCCACCTGAACAGAACACACCCCCAGCCAATCAGAACACAGCCAACCCCCCACCAACCAATCAGAACACAGCCAAACCCCCAACACCCAATCCCACCACCACCCAGCACAGATAAACTCCGTGGCCAAAACACTAATCGCCAGAACCAAACGCCTGGCAGACAAGACACACATTAAGACTGAACTATGCACCCTGACTAAAGTACTGACAGCCAACGGCTTCCACAAAAGCAAAATCACCAGCTTGATCCACAAAAACACACTGAAACATAATAGAGACCCAGAAGATGAACAGACCTATGGAACAGCTGTCCTGCCCTACATAAGAGGTACTACAGACAAAATTAGTAAGGTACTACACAGACATCACATCAAGACTGCCTTCAAAACAGACAGAAAAATAGCAGCCATCCTTAGCAACCCCAAAGATAAAATTGACCTGGAAAACCAAGGCATATACGAAGTCCCCTGTGTATCATGCCCAGCCACATACATTGGACAGACCAATAGAAGAATAAGTACCCGCCTGGATGAACACAAAAATGCAGTCAAAAAGCTGGAACACACTTCCTCACTAGTCCAACACATGGAAGCCACAGGTCATAGCATCAACTTCAATGGCACCAAAACCCTAGCCACTATAGAAAACCCTAGCCACAGAATCATCAGAGAAGCCATAGAGATTGAAAAAAGACCAGAAAGCATGAATAGAAGAGATGATTCCACCAGGCTGTCAATCATTTGGAAGCCTGCACTCACAAACAAAAAAATCTCCACACCACAAGCCAGGCAAACACCTGGGCACAAATAGATCCCCCCTGATACCTCCAGCTCAAACACACCCCAACCAGGCACCCAGATGAAACCTAGCTTCCTAACTAATGATAGCCGTCCATTTACCCGAAGCCATGCTGCACTAAAGGCCTCCAATAAAGTAACACAATGCTGCCAGCCAATCAAGATACAAAAAGAGCCAAAAAACAGACAGAAGATATTAGAGACACCAATCAAGCAGAACACAGCAAACTCCGAGACCAATAAACACAGACCAAGACTCCCAACCAATCAGGATGAAGAAAAAACCATTCTGGCACAGCAATAGGCTGCCCCAAATTTAAATCTGAAACCACTGTAAAAGTCTGACTCACAGACGGACACAATGCAGAAGCCTGATGATGACAGATGGGATTCTGCTGAAACGTTGCTACAACTTTAAAAGAACAACTACAATGACATGGGAAAATACCCGAACAAAGCCGAAGGCCATACATACATACATACATACATACATACATACATACATACATACAGTTATATCTATATCTATATATCTATATATCTATATCTATCTATCTATCTATCTATCTATCTATCTATCTATCTATCTATCTATCTATCTATATTACCATATACATTCACTGATTCATGCAGTCTTTTGGTTTTTTTAATTCTTATCTCTCTCTTTTTGATAATCTTATCAACTCCTATATCTTTCTGTACAAAAACATCTATATATATCTATAACTTTCTATCTCAGAACATCTGCTCTTCTTATATTTGTTTTGCAATCCAAATTTCATTTGGTCTATGACAAAAACCCCTAAATGTGCTGGACAGTTGCTGGAGACTTTGTTTTACATTTCAGTCCATGTTCATTCAAGACCACTTTTTCTTTACCCTATATAATCAGGCAATCCATGTTATATGGAATATTTCTTTATATAATATGAATCACATTCTAGATTGAAATCCATGTACCTATTTACCAGATCAAATTGCAATAGCAGTTGCGGTACAACATCCAGTATTGTAGTTTATGCTTATTATAATGTCCCAAATTTATAATTTGCCAAATTTAGAAGGAGTTACAAATCTTACCTTCTTGTCTATTGCACACTGATTTCAGTGGCAGTTTTGAACCTTCTTGTTTGTTCCTCGCAACAAGCTTTTTAACAGGCCAGTTTTCAGGACCAAGGACAGCACACAGAAACCAGGAAGCAGGTACATTGTCTTTTAACACTAGGGAGAGCATTCAAGGTTAACCTCTGCAGCTCCCATGAATATCATCCCTTCACGAGGTTTTATCTTGTGGTGGTGCAGCTAATAAGCATGAATTCTTCTGTTCCTGTCCAATTAGTGAAAGTGTACATTAGAGCAGAGGAGAACAATGAAGAAAAAAAGAATCCCGATGTGTTTAATTTTTTTTAATGTCTAAATCCATGGAACAAAACTGGTCCTTCCTGTTTTGGCAACTTCTCTCTTAGGCCTAATTCATATTCTTAGATGTGATAGCAGGAGATATGCTTGCATAAAAGTTGGATTTGTATTTAATGCAAGAGAGACATGGGTAAAAGGAGGATTTTTATCTGTGTTCAGTGTCAGTTGGAATCTGACCATCTGGAGGTTGTGAAAGTCTGAAAAGAAACGTATGCGTGTCTAAATAAAAATTATGCTAAGAAGCTGCTGCATTATTTTGTAGTAAATCAGCTTCATGAGAATGATACTAGTTGTATCAAAGAAATCTTTAAAAAATCATGTGGGCCAGAGAGTCTGAGAGGAGCCAAATGGCAGGTCCACAAGCATTGTGTTGCGTACTCTTGATTTAAACCAACCTCTTACAATGGTTTCATGGAATCAATAGGATGTTTTTGACCAGGATATGAAGGTGAAGCCAGTCTGATGGATCTTTAGTGTCATGGAACTCTGTGCTGAGGGGATGAATACTGTAAAGGATTTTCCTTGATGGTGTTAGCCTGATTTTTTTTAAGCTTGGTTACATGGCATAAGGTTTTAGAAGTGGACTTGAGTATATGAGAAAATTTATATGTAGATATTATGCATTGTGGTGACAAAATTTTGGTGACATCCATCTCTGTTATATAAATGTTTTGTGACAAGCCCTAATGGCTGCATTTTTTGACATACTAATTGTTACTGACATTGTCCAAAAATCAAGTTGGGAAGGGGAACTATCTAATCCAGAATTATCAATGGAAACCACAATAATATGATGGCTAAAGTATTATTTTTTAAAAAAAAATAAACAGACCCTAAAATAAGAAATAGATATTCTGGTCCATTCTGGATTTTAAATTGCTATTGTATCTCAGTAAATAATAAACTGCAAGACTGGAGACTGAGACATATTTTAATTCATCCATGATAGCTAGAGCCTCTTTCCTCAGAAAACACTCAAACACACCTTTCTCCTTCTATTTTGCCCAGAACAGCAGCCTTGTGAGCTGGTTTGGGCTGAGAAAAAGTGCTTTCATGGCTAAGGTGGGACGTGGGACGTGAACTCACGGTCTCTCGCTTTCTAGGCTAGTGATATATATATATATAATCTTGTTGTTATATCAGTTGTTTTAAACTGATGACTATTTGAGAAGTCAAATAGCAGTCTTTTGCTTTAGCCCATAAAATGAATTGTTTGTGGCTCTCAGTATCATGATCGGTTACAGACACACGCAGTTTAGAATAGACAGACTCTAATTCAGTTTATGGGCAACACAATCCTATTTATTATAAGTACTGTTGTAGTATAGTGTAGTATATTGTGAGACATATGTCTCACTATAAATTATAGTGTAATAACTTTATTTTTTTACATTTCATACATTGTATGCAAATTAGTTCCCCCCCAAAGCGAACAGATTACTAATTTTAGCTATTGATTCTTATCAATATTTATTGAGTTTTATTTCCAAAAAGACTGATGAATGGACCCCCAAAATTATATTGTATCTATTAATATACTGTAATTTTGAGGTCCATTCTCCAAACTGTTTAGAAATCAAATCAAAATCACTTCTATTTCTAAATAATGATTGATTCCCTAATAAATTTAAGAACTTTCTTCTTATTTCCCATTTTTATTTTTTTTTGAAGAACTATGAGTCTTGCTTTGGACTCCAACAGGCCTCTGTGATCATGTTATGATTTGCAAATCTTAATTTGCAGCAGTGATAACAGTGGTTATGAACTCTTTCTCTGAAAAGCTCATAAAAATTCACCTTTCTATTTTGATGCTTTATTATTATCCCATTCCACCACCACCACCCACCCACCCTTACTGTCTGTGTTTGTGTGTCTTGCTCTTCTCCTCTCCCCTTCTGTCTGGCTGAGTAGGCAAGGAGATCCCTGGAGACCCTTTCCCTCCGCTAATTGGATCGGAGCTTTTTCCCAACCTGTCGCTGACTCAACCAAACACAACACTTCCTATAAGAATCAATTCAGCTTGTTAAATTAAGGGGGTTGAGGAGGCTAGCTGAATGTTTGGCCTTCTCCATGACACGTTTGATCTGTAAGGAAGTGAAAAGACGTTGGCATAGGAAATGTCTTTCTACACCCACAATAAAAACCCTCAGGTTATAAACCATTCTCTGAGAGGGCATTGTGATCTGCAAACATTCATAAGCAATAGTGTTTATTTCCCTGCTGTGAAAAATTCACCTGCTGTTTTCAAGCATTGTCACTGATGCTATAAGGATACCATTTCAGCACTTTTTCCTCCCCAGTCCACTGGCAGTCCTGGCTGCACAGTACACAACCAGCGAGCCATCTGCAACTCTGATGGCTCTGTTCATAGTCCCTAGAAATGTCAGGCAACTTTTCTTATAGGGCATTGAATGAAAATGCAGCACTTAATGTAAAGTGCGCTGTCTCATTGTGCTGATTGACCAGTGAAATAAAGAAGAGGATAGATTGTGGTTTTATAACAAAGCACACATGCTTTGCATGCAAAATATCCTGTATTCAGATCTTGGCATCACCTAGATATGTCTTAATATCCGGAAGAGTTACTGATAGCTAATTTAGATAATACTGAGTTGAATTAAATCCATTGACTTAATTAAAATATTTTTAGCATAATTGTCCCATTATTTGGTAATCTGGAGTGTGGGTATGTGTGTGTGTGTGTGCATGCGCACGTAACAGTAACAAGTGTGAATAATGTTTCAAGTATAAAATATTTTGAACCTGAAGTGGGCTAACTGAACACTGCATAAACACTGTTCCAACCTCACCAGGAGTTGTATCAGTTTAAAACGGGCACCCCAAATATAAAATGTGTTTGCTCTAAACTTAGGGTATTTGCAGTTGTACTTCCTATGGGGATGGAACAGCCTGTTTTAAACATCTCTTACATATAAATATAGATTTGTAGAGCTGAATATGGTTATAAAGGAGAGTCACCTGTATATCTTCTCCAAATGTCCATGCATGCATCCATTCCAGCTAAAAACATGTACAGTATTATATCTGTACTATTATTTTATTTTCAATTTACATTTTTTTTTGTTCTGTGCTATAGTATAACATTGCAAAGCTTCAATATTGTATCATATGTTATAAAACATAACTATCCCCTACAGGTAGTCCTCGACTTATAACAGTTCATTTAGTAACCGTTCAACAGCACTGAAAAAAGTGACTTTATGTCCATTTACAACCTTCGCAGCCTCCCCATGGTCATGTGATCAAAATTCAGACGCTTGGGAACTGATTCATCCTAATGACGGGTGCAGTGTCCCGTAGTTATGTGATCACCTTTTGTGATCTTCTGACAAGCAAAGTCCATGGGGAAGCCAGATTCATTTAACAACCAGGTTACTAACTTAACAATTGCAGTGACAACTGTGGCAAGAAACGTCGTAAAATTGGGCAAAAACTCAACTAACAAATGTCTCACTTAAAAACAGAAATTTTGGGTTCAGTTATGGTCGTAAGACAAGGGCTACCTGTATTTTCCTGTACTCTCTGCATTAAGGTGAACTCTAGAAAGCAACTGGCATTTCAGAGAGCAAAGAAAGCTCTGAATTGAACTGGCTACTAAAGAAGTGTTCTCTCCTCTTATTTCACAATATATTGCAAAAAAAAACCTCTATTCCAATTGTTTTAGTCTCCAGGTAATTTTTGATGGGAACGCAAGTTTGCTTAGTTCAATAACATTTCTCTTAGAAGTACTGAATGCCAAATCAAGAGGTACGGCTTTTCCAAGCAATGAGAAGCCTGAGGTAATCTCCACAGGTCACTATTTGCCAACTTGATCTCCTCTTCCAGATGCCCCAGGCTTCATTACTAACTATCTGACTCCTCATAACCAAATGAGAGCTATTGAAGTTCAAATTTCTAGAGAGTATCAGGTTGGGAAATCTCTTGTGAGGGATAGTTTTCCTAAGAACTGCGACTGTGATGTTTTCCTTTTTTTAAAAAAAACTGACAAATCTGTATTAAGAACAGATGGGAGAAGCACACAGGCAGTAAAAGTCTAGTTTCCTCATATCTCAGATTTGCTACTTTCAAGATATCTTACTAATGAGAAAAGGAAAAGGAGACAAACCAACAAAATAAGTAAAATTAACCTTCCTGTCAACAAAAACAAAAACACACATTAGTTTCACCCTGGGAGTTGGGCATGACACAACCAACCATTAGTCAATCATCACTTGCTTGCCATCAGCATCTAGACTACACAAAGGGTAGAGAAGGTGATTTTTCCACTTTCAGTGAACATTCCAGACTCCGTACTTTATCCGATGAGGTTCCTGCAACTGTCCTGCTTTCAAATGCAGATTTTTACTCACTCTGCTTTTCTGTAGAAGTACGGTTTTCACACTGCCTTGCTTTGAATTCTCTAATGGTGCAGAGGAACACAACTGTCTCATTCACTGAATATGACATGCTGACATCCATCTGGCTTTCCCCATCACTTGTACCTGATCATCTCACATATGGGTTCTGTCTTGTGCTTTTTACTTAAAGTGTGCTCATTTGGCTGATCGTATGGTTTATGCATTTTTCTTCCTTTCGGTCTTGCTCTTACAAACTACATGCTTATATTTTTCTTGAGACACAGGAATGGTGGAATGATCACTAATAAGCACTTCTCTTTTTTTCTTTTGTTGCTTTCTTGCTGACCCAGTTGACCGGACAAACTGTGAGTCTTCCACGAAATGGGTGATGGTGATGATAATGATGATTGGGCTGGGATGAAAGAGAAGAAGCCAGACAGTGATTGCTTTGCTGATCTGAATAGCGCATTGCTATACTTTTATACTCTGTCTGCAGCGTGAAGCTATCACATTATTCTTGGGCAGGGTGAGGTCTTCAAAGTATGGGACCAGTGGTCCCTTATGTGCTGGATTTTTGGATTGCTCATTTTCCGTCCCACTTTTCTGTTTCTTAGTACAACAACCACCTGAATTCACAATACAACCAGATAAGGAGATTGTTTTATATCCCACTGATGAGATTATCCTGAAATGGGAGGCTACCGGAAATCCTTCGGTGACGTGAGTGTGGACAAACTTCATAATTGTTTCCCTTATCTCAGTTCCATTCCAAATGGAAATCATTTAGTGGGAATGTTCTCCTTATGATCCTAGGATAGTTCTGTCCATATCTCTGAGAGCTAAACACCAAATCATATCTTTCCTTGCTTTTATTTGTTGAAAAATAGAAAAATGTCTGTGTTGTGGAAAGGCAAGGAAGAATTGATCTGAGGAAATAGATTTAACTATTTTTTCTTAAGCGGTTTCTCTGGCTCTCTGATTTCTCTGGTTAAAATTGTTCTTTTTTCCCCAAGGCAGGTATTGGAGTATAATATCAGCAGCTTTATTTTGGATGGGGGGGAGGGGAAGTTGGGTTGGGGCCACAGTTTGAATAAAAACAGTTAACTACAATTCCCTAGTGCTATGGCCATAATTTAATTTAACATCGTCTTCCCTTCTCTCCCCCCTTTCAACCACGAAGAAAAAGGCACCAGAAAATCTAATCATTTATTTCCCTAGTCAATGTAGTTTGGCCTGGAGACACTCTTTTTTTATTAATGGAGGCCCTCTGCATGCTGATACTGGGAAATGTTATTGTTAGAGAAACACCCCCAACTTGGTGTTTGATGATGCTAGGAAAGGTGGAAGAAAAGAGAAGAGGATGACCAGTAGCAAGGTGGATGAACTCAGCTACAGTGGCAATGACTGGTCACTGTTGGATGACCTGAAGAACCAAGTTAGGGACAGATTGTCTTGTGGGGGGAAATCTATGTGGTCACTAAGAGTCAGCACTGACTCTTAATCAATCAATCAATTGAGGTAGTTTGCTTGAGAGAGAGTGATTGACCTAAAATTCTCCAGTGACTTTCTGTGACTGAGATGGACTAGGTAATCGCAGATTCTTTATAATTTTCTCCTTGTTTAAGAGTATGTGGATGTGTAGTGCCAACCTCACTCATCCAACTCCTATAGAATTGGGCTAAGAATACTGACTTCCTTGGAAAGTCGTTATAGAGATAATATATATAGAAAGAACATTGAGAACAACAACAAAAAAGGCATCTAATTACCTGGTGCACCTTTTTTTCTACCTTCACCTCAATATTGAGTTCTTCTCACCACTGCCTGGAATAGGCCCGGCAGTTTTCTTGGCAAGGTTTTCTTCAGGAGTGGTTTTCCCTTGCACCCCTTTCAAGGGCTGAGAGAAACTGACTAGTCTGAGGCCACCCAGCTGACCTAAGGCATGACTAGAACTCATGGTTTCATGGTTTCTAGCCTGCTGCCTTAACCACTAGACCAAACTGGGTTCTTAAAGAAACTATACAGTAATAATAATAATACCAGACATGATAATTCTACTAGGAGCAAATCTGTATGAATACCACTTTTTCCAGCTATAGTCTTCCTCTGTTGTAAGTCTAAGTCCCAATTTTGATTTAGAACAAAGCAATCTAAAAATAGTATTTATCTCCTATATATACAGCCCTGAGACTGCTGATTTTAGGAATGGATTTCCAGTATTGATATTGGACTTTTCACAGTGCACAATGCTCCTAAATTCTGCTCTGTTTTTAATATCTCCATTATTCCCTCCTATGCTGGAAATGTCCCTGACCTTACTTGGACCTCTGCTTCTCTTCTAATTGATTTCTCTCTCCTTACCTCAGTTCTTGTGCGCATCAGAAGAATGATGGTTTTGCCTGTTTTTAAATCCCCCAACCGTACATTTCCACCGCCACTTCTCCAGTCACACCCACCTTAATCAGTGCAGACTGAAAACCAAGGTTATTTATAGATATAGAGCAACCTGCCAGTCAGAGGTTATTAAAAAAAATGGCACAGGAACTCCGTAGGAAGATGGGGCATCCCCCTTTCCTTCTCCTTCCCTTTTTCCTTTGTCATGTGTTTTCCCTTTGGCAGGTACCGCTGGACCAAGGATGGGGAACAGTTTGATCCAGAAGAGGTGCGAGGGATAAAACAGTTGGAAAATTCAGGGACTCTGATCATCCATGCAAACAATGGGAACGTGCCAACTAGGTTCAATGGGCTGTACCGGTGTTATGCCAGCAACATATTGGGCACAGCCGTGAGTTCTGAGAGCCGCATCATTGTTGAGAGTGAGTAGTACCTCTCTGCCTCCCCCAAGGTGTCCTTCCTGCTTCCCCCTCCCTCTTTTTTAAGTGTGCCCACCAATTCTCTGCCTTCCTCCAGCTCTGCGTTATTCGTACACACCCATTTGCACACACACACTCTCACACAAAGGTTTCTCAATCTGGCTTTGCTGATGAAGCTTATTTTAGGACCCACAATGATGCAGCTTAATGGGTCTACACAAAAATATACCACCACCACCCCTTCCAATTTTTTGAGAAATAAATTTCTCCCTCCCTCCCTCTTGCCATAAACGTCTATGCCTGGGTCTTTCCCCCCTTTTACCTGCCTGGACTCCCCGGAGTGCAGCCGGTTGCTCTTGTTCCCATGGATACAGTTGTCATGGTAGCATCATGTCATGTGATGTAATTGCCAGCCCCTCCTTCTCCTGCCTTTTTTCTCTCCTGCTCAGCCTTGCTTTCTGCACGTCTGTCAAGGAAGAAGGGAAGATTTAAAAGCTGGAGGGATACAGGAAAGGAGACGTTCACTGATACCAGAAAGGATGTATTTTTCAGTACTAATAGGGATGATTTAAGAACATTGTCTCTTTGTTCCAAAATTGCAGTGATCCTTTATTCTTCATCTTGGCTGAAATTCTCAAAATAAATCTGCCTGCTATTAATAATAACAATGCGATTGCTGTTGCTATTGAGGGTGACGTATTAATAAAAATTTCAGAAATCAAACACGAGTCAAGAAGTCCTTGGTTCAAGTCACACCTCATCAAGAGCGTATAAATGACTACTACTTCTCTGAGACAACAGATGGATTGGTAAACTGCCTCGGCTTTAGTTGGCTGAGTATGGCAAAGCATCTCTGCTCACTGAGTAATGATCAAAAACCTGTTAAAATACATTTTCCCTAGGCACAGTGAATAACTGGATACATTATAAGCCTAGCTCAGAGGACTATGTAGCCAATTCCTCTCCAAGTACTGTAATTCCCCTTAAACCCACCCCCATTCACTAATTGCTTCTATTCCTGCTTCATTGCCTTCCAGATGCCCCACAGTGGCCAAAGGAGGAAGTGGCACCCATCACAGCAGAAGAAGGGACCCACACAGTCTTACCCTGTAACCCACCCACCAGTGCCGATCCACCTAAAATCTACTGGCTCAACAGCAGTGAGTATTAGAAGCTGTCTTTTCCAAAGACTGTCAATTTGACTGTGGAACATCTGTGGACTGATTACTTTTCTCAAAGAACTAGAAGAGCTGGCAGTAAGCCATGTGCTTTGGACAAACGGCAAGAGGTTCCCAACAAAAGTGAAGCGATCTGGAAGTGTTTGATGGATGGGGATGGTAAATGGGTAGGTGGAGGGTAGGTGAAGATGGAAGAATGGCAATATTGGCACACATGTTTTGCAAATACGTGGCCCCAGGTAATTCTTTAATCATGTCATTCAAGGAAGATGTTGAACTCTTATAGATAATATGATTAAAGATTAAATCTGATTAAAGATAATCTGATTAAAGATACAGAATCAGATAAATGCACTGTGTATGGTGTTTTGCTTTGCACTGGCTGCTGGATCATTTCAGAATATATTACATGCCAACCTGCGTAATAGTCCCAGAACATACAGTATGGGGAAGCAAGAGAGAGGCAAGGCTTTCTATAAACTTTTAGGAGACATGTTCTTATTGGAAAGTGAAGGTTTGACTGGAAAGGATGTGGGTCCAATCCTCCACTCTCAGGGATTAATTTACACTCTGGTTACTCCTAAGTCTTTGGAACTTGTTCTGGAAGTCAACATCCACTTTTGAAACACAGGAAAGAATGGACTTCCTCTGCTGTGACCACCTCCTCCAAAATCTCCACATGAAGATGATCATTATGACTTAGAAGGAATAGAATAACTTTGCTTTCTTTCCTCTCATGGATGCTTGGGCCAAGAAGCAAAGTGGTTTGGCATTTGGTTGTCTTATGATAATTCTTTCTGCTTTGCTGTGTCTCATTTGCTTCTTCTTCCCATCTCTCTTTCTACAGAGATTGAGCACATTACCCAAGATGAACGAGTCACTGTAGGCCAGGATGGAAACCTCTACTTTGCCAATGTACAGATGACGGATAGTCAACCTGACTATATCTGCAATGCCCATTTCCAAGGTCCCCGACTCATTATCCAGAAAGAACCCATTGAACTAAAAGTCATCCCAAGTAAGTCTTCAGAAACCCTATGCTGAGGTGCTCCATGTCGTGAAGTGAGGAAGTAACTGGCTATTGCAGGAAGATATCAACCACATTTTTTAATCCTCATCTTCTGCCCACCCAGCTTAATTTATGATCCTAACATTTGAGTTGTGAAGTTCTTGTAGAAATCTCCAAAATTATGAGATGAATTATTGCCTGAAATCTTTATTAGACTCTATCCATGGATTTTGTTGTCAGTTATCAGTCATTTGCTTCAAATTTAGTACTTCAGTTTTCCCCAACCTGTTGCCCTCCACATGTGTTAAATTTCCATGGGAGTTTAATGGACAACACATTGAGCAATGCTGCAGCACTTGGTTCCCAATACTGTTCTTTGATGTTTCTCACTTGGTATCTTATGACCAGTATTCAGGGGTGGGATTCTACTGGTTCTGTCCGGCTCTGTAGAACCGGTAGCTCTGAAGAGCAGCAGACATAGAACCGGTTCTATGTCTGCTGATGTTTTTGCCCACCTGCCCACCCGGGCTCTTACCTGATCTTTATTTCCTGATTTTTCAACTTCAGCTGCCATGCGAGGCACAACTGTGGTTGAAAAAGCAGGAAAAAAAAGTGCTTTTTCAAACGCTGCTTCTCTGCACGCAGCATTGCTCAGCTGTCCAGGTAGCAAGCTGATGACGATTTACAGGCGCGCACACAGCTTCAAGGAAACACATCATAAATAACCGGTAGTTAACCCTGTCGGATCCCACTCCTGCCAGTACTGCATAGTGTTGCTGTCCGTTGAATCATAAAACTGGAAGCGCTGATCTAGGCTGTTGATTCACTGATCAATGCTGGCACCCAAATGAAAATACCCCATTTTGCCAGAGTTGCCCAACTTCTGAGTGAACACATCCACAAAGGAAAATTCTTCTGAGAAATAATTTCATTACCTCATAGTTCTTATCATTAGGAATGTTTATATAACATGGAACCCAAATCTGACTTCCTGTAACTGAAAGACTGTTATTCTGCCTTTCAATTCTATTCTGTATTCTGTGTCCTGCATTACCTTCCTCAAGGACACATTGTTCAAAATGCATCCAATCAATGTAGAATAAGGTAGAATGTTTCTTTTTTCTTTTTTCAACTTGGGAAACTGCCTTTAATATTTGGCAGCAAAAATCTATTGCTCCCTTAGGGAGCTTAGAGATAAGTGAATCAAAGAAGTGGAGGCAGGGTTTGTGACATAACCAGTGATGAAATTATGAAAATTGAGAGGTAAGTTCATGCAAAGTTTAAAACTCTAAGAAGAGCTTTGTAGCAGTGAATTATAGAAGAATATTATATATTATTTATTATCATTACATAATGCTCAGGAGCTCAGTGATTTACCAATGATTTACCAGAGATAGCAAGAAACTACACCAAAGATAGAGACTTAGAGAAGCGATGTGTAAATGTTCCTAGCAATTAACCAAGACAAGAAGCTGATGAATAAAACTGGGGACACTAAATTCAAGTCTTCCTGATCACAGATCTCATTGAAGGAAGTTTCAGCTGGTCTCTTATCTCTCTGTCTAGTATATCACATCAAGCTGTTGTGAAAGTTAAAGAGGAAGAAATATCCAAGGGAATTGCCAGGGTTGCTTTTCAGAGTGAAAGAGGCAGCATATAAATGTGATGGATGAATAAATGAAGGCAGGCAGGCAAGTAGGCTAGGGCATAACCTTATTTAGAAGCTTAGAAAGTTGAGGAAGGCTTTATGAAGGAGTGTGTGTGTCAAACTGCCTGTAAATTAGTGGAGCCAATGACACACTCTTTACCCTCAGAATATGAATATAAAGTCAGTCAAACGCCAAACGTTCTGCAACTCTGTTGGCCTAGGCCATCTTTACTGGTTTCTGCTGCTTTATGGTCCTCTGATATCCAGTAATTCTTTTCTTCTCTCTCTTCCACAGCCAACACTTTCTCATACCAGAAACCAATTCTAATTGTGCCCGAGACCACACGCAAGACCTATGTAGCCTTGTTAGGAAAGCCTTTGATATTAGAATGCATTGCTGCAGGACTGTAAGTATTTGGAGATATCTGCCAGCAAAAATAATATAGATATGGCAATGCGATCCTATATCTTTCTAATGCCACGAGCCCAGAGAAACTACCTTGCACAGGGAGCTTAAGTGTGCAAATGGACAAACATGAACATTAGCCAAAGAACTGCTAGCACAGATTTGAAAGATACTTTGCTAAACCCATAAACTGATGAAATATAGGTAGTCCTCAATTTGCAAACACAACTGAGCCCAAAATTTGTTAACTGAATTTTGCCCCGTTCTATGATCTTTCTTGCCACAATTGTTAAGTGAATCACTGCAGTTAAGTTAGTAACCTGGTAAAGTGAATCTGGCTTTCCCATTGACTGAATGGGGAATTGGTGTAAGAATGGGAGGGCTGGGTATACCTCTTAGGTATGATAACAAAAATGGCCAATGAGATAAGAGTACATCTTGATTTTGGTAGCTGTTTCTAATGCTGTCCCTAATGTTATCCTCATTCTCTTGTGGACAGGCTGGTAGATTGGAGAGGCTTATATCTGTATGTGTGTTTGAAAGGGGGTGGATATGTTTTAAGTGGTTGTGACTTCTGATTTCCAATTGTTGGGAGAAATACAGCTTGGGATTTCATTCTTGCTCCTTTCTGATTTGGAGAGGCAGTGGAAATCTCTAATCCACAGTCATTCCCCCCCCCCCTTTTTTTTTTTCACTGCATAGAAATTACCCCATCATTTGAGTGGCCTTGGAAGTATTTATTTAAAACATTTCTATAGCTGCCTGTCTTAATGCCAACTCTGGGTGGCTCCCAATCAAGTAGGATAGAAGCAGAGATTTAAAAACCAAAGTATATCAGCAGTAATTAGAAAAACATTTTGTTCATCTGCTACTCTAGAGACACTCAGCTCCTCCTGCCATTCAGCTGCTGGTTTGATGATGAGAAGGAAAACATCAGCAGAGAAGTGGAATGATGCCCTTTGATTACATGCTTAGTAATGGTTTAATTAACTATGCTGTTAGGTAGCAACAAACAAACAATAACGAATGGACTGAGGAAGCAAAACAGCCTGGTGTCTTGCTGAGGCAGTTGGCAAGCCAATCCCTGCTCTGCTATGAAGCTCACATTTCTCTAGGCCAAACTACTTCACAGGTTTCTTATGAACATACAATGAATATGGTAGGAGCTCTGTGTCTGGTAAGCTGATCATCTGAGAATCATCTACTTCTCCATCATGACACCAAATGCATTTAAATCAATGAGATAATTTAATATATGGCCAAGTCAGCTTTCACTCATCTAGCACTTTCCAGATGTACTGGATCACAACTCTTGTCATCCCCAGACAGTGAACCTATAGGGATCTAGATAATGAACTTTGGAATCCAAGAAATCCAAAAGAGTGCTAAGTTGGGAGGAAAAGGACTTAACTGATTTGACTGATATCACTAGTATTACTCTCTTGATCCAGATGCATCTGGTGAGTTCTAAAGAAAAAAATATTTCAAAGGTAATAAAGGAAATTCCTTTACAAATAAATAAATACACATATAAATACGTTCTTTTAAAAAAGGAAAAAAATATTCACAAACCTCACAAAATGCAAGTAACCCTCTCTGCTTTACATACAGGAGAAAGATGTCTCTTCTAATAGGATGAATTTGGCAATTCTAGAAAACATAGAAATGTTTTTTATATGATCTTGTTTAAAACATAATTTCAAATAAAGTTCTTTTTAACTGATCAACATAATTTTAAGCAGTGACCTAGATCAGTAACATTCCACTGAGTTAGCAACCAACTTTATACACATTTTTTGTCTTCTTCCCTTTCTCTGCAGCCCTACACCAACGGTGGAATGGATCCACCTGAACAGACTGAACCCTTCACCTGGGGTGACTTTTGAGAACTACAATAAAACCCTTTGCATCCCAAGTGTGACGGAGGATGATGATGGAGATTATCAGTGTATCGCTCGTAATGAGCATGGCAGCATCTACCACACCTATACCGTTAATGTTGAGGGTATTTCTATCCACAATTTTAATCCAGTAGGGCCGATAGGATAAAAATGGGAAAGATTTGGAGTAGTCAGACTGACAAGTATCAAGATTTCTCTTTTGAGAAAAGATTATGGTGAGATTAGTAGATGTTACAACATAATGTCATTTCAAATTCCTTTCTCCTATAGCCTACCATTTGATGTGACATTATTAGGTTGTGTTTCTCTCACCAGATGACATTCAGTTGTGTGCAGAATTTCAAGTGGAATGGAGGCACAGCGTAATTATGTTGTATACTATGATTTAGGATGTTAGCAAGAAGAGTGAAAAAAAACAAACAAACAGGGAGGCAACAGCCATTTTTTAATACTTTGGGGAAGAGGGAGTGAAGGGAAAGGAATTGCATTAATGGGAAAATATTGAATAAGGCAGCTTACTTTGAAAGATGGAAGTTTCCAAAAAAAAATATGTAGTTTTCCAATTATATATATTTTAATTTTAGTGGCAAAGCAAGATAAGAGCTGAGGAATCCAACAATCTTAGCAGCTCAGTGCTCTATATATGTCATGGTGTAAAATATATATAACTGAAAAATTGAAAAATTGAAACTGAAAAATTCAATTATATATAACTGAAAAAAAACTGAAAAATATAACTGAAAAATTGACTGTGAATAAAAACCTAGATTTTAAGCTTAACCAGGCATGCTAGCTATAACCCAGCCCCAAGTTAGTACTCCATTGCATTCATTGGAGCAAATTTAAGCAGACACATTGTATTTTCTTTTAACCCCATTACAATTAAAATTTCCAAATTTCACTTGGGTTGTTCTCCTGATTAAATAAAGACAACAATTCTTACTATTAACTTATTATCCTGATATTTCATGCTTTTAGGTCTTAAGCTTAAGCCCAGTGATTGCCAGCAAGAAACACTTTTTTTGCATTCGAAGGATTACGCACACCGCAGCTTAGGAAATCTTTACACAATATTTTATTGCAGCACACAATTTCCCCAACAGCAGCCTATAACTCTGGGTCTACTCCACCTTTCCAGACTTTGCAAAGTGATGTTGCCATGCAAACATATATAATACTCAATCCTTTGAATTCAGTCATTTCGTACTCCGTCCAAATGTTAAAATGACACTTATTTGAAATAGATGAAATTTCCTAGTTGAAGAGAAAGGCAGGTTCTTCCCTGCCTTGAAGAGTTTATAAAAGAAGTGCTATGCCACTTTTGTCCTCCAGGTATTTTATATCATGACCCCCTCCTCCAGACTCTCTAATTATTATGGTGATTCAAAACAAATAAAGCATCAACTTGCCTATACCTGATTGAAATATGAGAGGTAATAGGGAGTTTGAGGACAACTCATTATAAAGTGAGCATTGTGTTAGTCTGTATCAGAGTGTCAAACCTGCGGCCTCACATTACTGTCACGTGATGTTTTGCGACGTTTTTTTCCCCTTTGTGGAGCTGGGGTGGGCATAGCCTGCGAATCATACATCCAATCCACGGACCGCCACTTTGACACCCTTGGTCTATATCAGGGGTGTCCAACCTTGGCAACTTTAAGACTTGTGGACTTTGCTGGCTGAGGAATTCTGGGAGTTGAAGTCCACAAGTCTTAAAGTTGCCAAGGTTGGACACCCCTGGTCTATATGAAAAGAGATCTGGGAAGCTGACTTTACTCACTGTAATGAGCTAATTTTGTCTTAATGAATGCTATTTTCTTTTCTCAGCTGCTCCACAGTGGATAAAAATGCCCGTGAGCCAGATTTATGGACCAGGGGAGAATGTCCGCCTGGATTGCGAAGTTGACGGAAAACCTAAGCCAAAAGTGTCATGGAGCATAAACGGGACTCCTCTAAAAGGTAAGTGAATGGGTGAGAAGAAAGGCAGAGAAAAAAGCAGAAGGCTACAATACCACCTTAGCTTCCCGGGCCTAAACTCTTGTCCACTTTTCAGATGTGATGCCAGATCCAAGAAGGAAGATTCAATCAGGAGCTTTAATCTTCAGTGAGGTGCAGCCCAATGACACCGCTGTTATCCAGTGCCAGGCTCACAATAAGCACGGCAGTATCCTGGCCAATGCATACATCCTTGTTGTCTGTAAGTTCATCTCTCCACTTTGAATGAAAACGGGGCTGCTCACAGCTCAGAGGACAGGCAAAAAACTAGCAAGGGCTATTCCATTGTTCTCACTTTAAAATTCTTCCATTAGCTCCTTCTCCTGCAACAAGATAGGACTATGAATGAAGTCTGCACTTCAGTCACCTTTGCAGGGAATGGCATTCAGTATTCATAAATTATGTACAGAGTCTGCTTCTCTTTTTGCTCAGTCCTGATGACAAAGGCCTTACAGTGACAAAGACCCTTTTTGCCTCCAAATTAATGGCATAATGTGGCATTGGAAATTGCACCCCACTGAGGAAGTGTGCAGTGGGTTTAGCAATGGCTCTTCCCAGAAGCCTTTAACTTAAGGACAGGAAGGAAGGAAATATATTAAAAAGTGAAGGTTTGTTTAACTTATCAGTCTCATGAGAAGAAGACATATTCCTACCTGCTTTCTGGCCCATGTGTCTACCATCATGGCATTTAAAAAAAACCAAACCTGAATATGCTGAGTACAGATACTTTTTTTCTGGTTGTTTTCCATTGACTTACAATGCCCTTCTTCTGGGGTGCTACATGTGTTGACAAGACTTAGGGCTAGGTAGGATTTCTTGAGGAGATAAGTATCTTGCCTTACACTTATTGACCTTTTTATTTTACTCCAGGGTTGCCAGCGGAGATCCTGACCCCTGATGGCATAGAGTATGCTGTGGTGGAGAATCAAATAGTGATCCTACATTGCAAGACTTTTGGGGCGCCCAGACCTAAAGTGCAGTGGTACGCTTTCTGTTTTGGGTCATTTTCAGAAAGCACGATGTGTTCTGATTTGTCCACAGCTGCTTTGACATTGTTTACATAGCTCCATTTATATATCAAAATTCTCTTAGTATCACTCAGCGATAGTCTTTTTTACTTGGAAGATCAAATGCCTCTTTGGATTTTATTAGCCTAGTTCTGTCATATAGCAAACCAATGGGCCAAATGCCAATGCCAATGGAGGAAGAGAATTGGGCCAGTGAAAAACACAATTATACTATTAGTATATTGAGAAATTGCAGAAGTTATATGAGGGAGAGAAAAATCAAACATACATATTCCATTGTTCTATTCTCTTTTGGGATAAGCAATATTAGGTAAAATATCGTAAAGCCCTAAGAAATAGCACTTTAAGCAAAAGAAAGGCAATTAAAGGTGTTATATATGAAAAAATTACTAAGAGCTGGGTTGTGCTGCAAAACAAAAGGGAGCAACTCTAAGTGCACTGAGATGTAGTAGAGAGATCTCTGTTTGTCGTACCCATTTCTCGTTTTCCTTTCCCAGGTTTATGGAAGATATGAACCCTGCCCTAAAAGACGAACGAATCTTTATATTTACAAATGGATCCCTGAAACTTCAGGAAGTCCGACGGGAAGATGCAGGAAACTTCACATGCTTGGCTGAGAATGATCAAAACAATGTCTCCATCATTGCCCGCCTAGTTGTCAAAAGTGAGATCAGGTTTTCCAACCGTGCATTAAATCAAAGAGAAATAATGACAGAAAATGGTTGACCACAAGAGATGTGATAGGAAGGAAGTAACCTGGAACAAAGTACTGTGGCTTTCAGCTAAATTCTCTAAAACTGTTTTCTTCCGCAACATTCATGAGTAGATGTGGCAGGTTATGCCAGGGTTTTTACTGTTGGTCGTACTATAACATCGGAGGCATCTGTAAAATCCCATGAAATGAGCATTGTGTCATGATGTTCTATTCCTTACACACAAGCACACGACATACAATGTTGTGGTGCTCATTTCATCATCTGCCTCCTCCTTGCCCCCCTACCAATGCCCATGGGGTGAGGTTCTGCCAGGCCATCTGCCTGTGGCCTCAAACTAAGCTTTTAATCTGGCAAGCCTTTCCAAGAGTTCATATCCCTCCTGGGATGAGGATGAGAGAAGTTGGTGTTTATTTATGCTTGCTAATAAATTCTTTGCACCTAAAGATGTATTGTCTTTTCTGCAGTGTGGAGAATGGCTTAAAGATAATCTCTTAATGTGGAAAATGACCTGAAGACTTTTATTTAAAATTAAGTAGATGGCAGTTTTACTTGGGAGCAAATGTATTGGATGCTTTAGAGAACCGTAATGCTATCAGATGTGAATGTTTTCACAATACACCGAACCATAGATCAGCAACTAACAACATTTTAGCTTACCAAATTGTGAATTCAGCCCACATGGACCCTTTATGGTTCAATGCATTGTGCAAACCCAAAATTAGCTCAATTGAGTAAAGCATGATTAAGCTGTATGTGAACTTAATAAAAGAGTAGCACTAACAGATTGGTTGAAAATGTTTTTTTCTGGATCCTTTCAAGGCATGTGCTAGCCTCAAATGTTATCTTGTTTGTGGTTCAGTCTGTGTTAAGAAGACAGTCTCTGTGAAAAGTGTAGGACAAATTTTCAGTGGAAGGAATCATGTTTTACTTCCTTAAAGAGAAAACGAGGGACTGCTACTGTGATTTTCAAGCTGGAAAATGTCTTGGGCCAGTCACAGTTGTATTAGGATGCATTCAAGCCATGCTGAAGAATAATGAAAAAACACATGGGATAAATGTATGAGAGGACAATAGATACCCACAGTAAGAGTTCATGGATGGAGAGGGTACAATACAATATTCCATTTCTATTCCAGGAGCAACACAGATTGAAGAGGGACCTATCAACATGGAAAAGAAGCAAGGTGAGAGTGTGACCTTCTACTGCAAGGTACTGTTTGATGAGAGTATTCCAAAACGTGGTATCCAATGGCGCCTAGATGGAGAAGATATTGAAGAATCAGATGACAATAACAAGTAAGTTCAAAGATCAACAATCATGTTGAATAAAAACTTAGGGTTCAAAGGACATTTGCATTAACTTTACTCTGAATGTTGGTCTTTCCCTAGATACATCATTGGTGACATGTCCCTGAAAGTCACCAATGTGGACTTCTCTGATCAAGGAACATACAGCTGCCTGGCCTGGACCAACCTTGACTCTGTAGAAAAAAGTGCCAATCTTTTGGTGTATGGCAAGTATCAAAAAAAGGAAAGATTAGATCTGGATTGTTTCTCTCTTGAGGTTAAACTTCAGACCAGGGAGATCTCAAAGAGATGCAGTGATATTCCTGCTGCATGGATAACAAATTGGTATTTTTTTTAAAAAAGCACTAGTTTTTTGCTGTGTATCTATTTTTGCAATTTGGCCCAGGTATATTTCTAGCAAAGCCATCTGTAGAACAGCACTTTTACAACAATAAAAACATAATTATTTTAGTGGGATATTAATTAATTTTAGTGGGATATTATTTGGGAGGAGATTAACTCTTAAAGCTGGATGATTCACTGAAATGTGGAGAATTCTAAATATTGATAACAAGATTTATTTATTTATCAAATTCATTTGCTGCCCATCTTGGCAGTTCAAGTGACTTGTAAAATAAAATCTATAAATGTAAATGCTATAATTTACATACATATGGAATATAATTTATGTTTCATTTACATATAAAATCATAGTGTATAAGACAAAGCAGACATTGGCTGATTTTTTATGAGGTTAATTTGTTTCTAGTGTGTTATAAAAATACAGACTGAAATCCGATGAATAATGGCTTTGAACCACAAATGTACAGAAAACTGACAGATAAGTTCATAATTTTCAGAAATAAGGCTCTGTTTAAACAAGCTAGTTTTAATTATATTTAATCAATCAATAACTTTAAACTTAAAGGCTACAAATTTAATCAACTTTAGATGGCGGATTACGCTGTCAGCATATAATTTGTAATAATTAATGTTGTAATTCTGTCCCTGAAGGTAAAATAAAATAATTCAAATTTTCACATGGTGGGCAGGCTTGGAAAATCTGTTTGGGGAAAAAATCTTGGATTTTTCTTCTGTAGTGAGGACAGGCAGGTGAGCAGCTGTTTCATTACTGTCTTTTTTATCAGGCAAACCTGGCCCTGTGTCAAATCTGGAGCTGCAGAGGCAGCAGAATCATGAGGTAAAGCTGACATGGACACCTGGAGATGATCACAATAGAGAAATAAAAGGTAAGGAATTGTGCCAAGTGTCTCGCCATTAGGGAGAAATGACCTCTGATTAATCAGAACTTGTGGATTTTCCCCTTCGAAAAGGGCCTGCTGCTTTCATCAAAATGACAAAAGTAGCACTGTTGCACCACAACCTTGGCCCCTTTTGTAGCCGCATGCGGGGTCATGACACAGGTACAGAAGGGGCAGAGCTGACATTACAGCACTGCTTTCATCCTTTGAACCCTCCCATGGCTGTCTCTGCTTGGGAGCCATTTGGGTCGAGGAAAGCAAGAGGTCGATCATAGTCATTCCTGGCTGGCTTCTATTGTTCCCTTACAGCAGCACTTAGAAAATATTTGTGGCTAGAAAGCACCATAGACAGCCACTTTATATTCCTTTGTTTAGATTGCCACTGTCACTTGTGACTTTGCACAATTTAAAGCAATCCAATGAAAAAGACGGATTGAAAGGATGCAGTTGTCTGTGATGCGTAAAATGACTACTCAGTGCTTCCTTGGAGATATCCCTGAATTTTGAAGCTAGATATAAAGCACACATTGGTGAAAACGCCATCTTTACATTTCTCCGTTTCTGTATATGTGTAGAAATGCAGAAACTATTCAGTCAATCAAGGTACTGAATTAATCCAAATGCCTGGATTTGCACATCACGCCAAACCAAAAATTAGCTTCATCTATGTACAGGTGCATTTTAGCTCAGCTTGTAGCATGAACCTAGGAAAGCCGCAGGGGCCTAGTTGAAAGGTGATAGCAATTTTAATAAGCGCTTTTTTTTTTAGTCATTTGAACTTCTCCCTCACAGAATATAACGTGTTTTGTGAAGAAACCAAATTTGGGCCAGAACAAATGGAATGGTTAGCCACCGTCCCAGGAAACCAGCCATGGGCTATTCTTCACCTCGCTCCATTCAGAAGTTATAACTTCTATGTGCAGGCCAGCAATGACCAGGGGAAAAGTGAATTAAGCAGCCGGTCTGCCAGTCATGCCACAGATCCCGCAGGTAAGAAAGTTCAAGATGGTAGAAGAAGGCTATAGGGATGGATCCTTGTTATGGGCAATGGTCCTTGTAAAAGTTAACACAACCATGCCATGCACCAAATAGTATTGCCCCACAAATATTGGCTCCTAATGCCTCTGGGACAGGCATTTTCAGTCTGGAAGACCCAGTGGATATTTGGTCTTGGTTGATTCAAAACATACAGACATCCCAGTATAATTCTAGTCTCTTTGTTTTCCAGCACCTGAGCGAAACCCAACTGATGTCAGAGGAGAAGGAAATGAAACCACTAATATGATCATCACCTGGACGGTAAAATATTGATTCTTTCATCTCAGTGATATTGGTCTCAATCTCTTGTGCTCATCACCCACAGATTCAATGCCACTAGCATCATTTGTAGGACTATGTTGTAGTGCAAGAAGTGATTGTTAGAGTTGTTGAATTTTTACTGAAAAGAAATTCTGATGGGGTAATTTTTCAAGGTGGATGGATTTATTTTTCATGGAAAAATTTCTTCTAATGTATAAGGTCCTTGAGCATGTCTGTACAAATACAGTTCAATCCAGAACACAATCCATGGGTTTAACATTGTCAGGCACATAGGAGACTTAAACAGACCCCCAAAGGAAGTAACATATGGGTAGTTCACAAATTAAAACCTTTCATTTAATGACTAATCACAATTACAATGGCACTGAAAAAAGTGACTTATGACTGGTCCTTGTACTTACGATGATCATAGCATCCTCACGACCAGGTCATCATAATTTGGCTGTTTGGCAACCAACATATATTTATGATGGTTGCAGTATCTCGGGATGATGTGACTGCCATTTGCAACCTTCCCAGTTTAGCTTCCAAGAACAGAATCAATGGGACAAAATGGATTCTTTTAACAACCACATGATTTACTTAAGAACTGCAGTTATTCACTCAACAACTGTGGCCAAAAAAAAAAAAAAAGGCTTTAAAATTGGCTGTGACTCACTTAGGAATTGGTCCCAATTGTAGTTATACGTCATACATGATTAGAGATCTACATTTGGATTTTGCAAGCCTCTTTATCCTTGGAGCAGATTGGCCTGAAACTGTCCCATATGGTGGGACTGAAGGATGGTCTCTTCAGGAGGAGGGGTATCACTGCTGCCTTCAAAGCAATTAGCATTTTCCAAATCCAGCTGCACACATCCAGTTCAAATTTTACCCAAATTTTGCAATGCTATGAAAACAATTGTGCCCTGATGGGTCTTTGGAATGGAAGTTTATCTCCATTCTTGAATCTTTTCAGTTCACACAGTTATCTAAACATGGCCACATTTTATGAGAAACTCCAGCTGTCTTTGTTTATATCCCACCCCCAGAGATCAAGTGGATGAGTACGCAAGGGATTTTTAATGACATCTTCTTGATCGTGGCATTTCCTCCTGAGAAAGTGTGATTTGTTTCTACCTAATTCATTTAATAATTTAAATGGGAACCAAAGATCATTCTGTATCATCAAGCTCTTGATGCTATATGTTTATTACACCCACATTCCCTTTTGTGGTTTATTTATTTATTATTAAACATGTACTTTGCCTTTAGGCATCTGTAAGCACTTAAGGAAGTTTACAGCAATAAAGAGTTGCTTTTGTGTAAATATGTTAAATTGCTATTACTTTGCTGGCTTCCTGTGCCGTTCAAAATCATATGGGCTACTTCATGGTGAATCTTCCTTTCTTTAGCTTGTCATGTGTGCCAGTGGTCAATTTGCTATGTGTGTGGGAGTGACAGAAAATGTGTGTATTGCAAGGTCTGCAAGTTATGTTTGTGTTGAAGCAGTGTATGCCCCCACACCCCAATTGTCTATTTTAGTCACTTAACTCTGTTTGGGCTTGCTGTGTTGTTTGCGTTTCAGCGAAAATAGGTGGCAGCACACCAGTGTGTTTCTCTTCCAGAATTGTCCCTGAATTGTCACGCTTGTCATAGTGATAGGTTATTTTGGCTGAATTCCCAGAGGGAACTGATGCCAGATGCTTCATTTCAGGGAGGTTTCTACCAAATTCAGCTGCTATTCCTGCTACAGCTGGCCTGGCACTGGTTGCTCCACATGGTTCATTTGTAGCGCCTAGAGGAAGATGCCATGTAAAATCCCACACATTTCAAAGATGCCAGTTGCTTTTTGTCTCCTGAATTAGAAATGTCTTTCTCTTCATGAAAAAGGGGAAGTTGGTTATGGAAATTGTCATGTATTAACATACTTACCTACAATTGGTCGGTCCGTGGCGGTGGGAAATTTGAAGAGCCGTCACTGGCTACAGCCGCAAGCAGCCTGACTGTAAAAGGGCTGCCGCGGTTTCTTCGGCACTCAGTTCTAGAGAAAAGTAAAGATGACTGGTTACCATGCTGGTGTCCTGAGTCTTATTCCCACGACCTAACACTGGCAACGAAGGTGGGATCTTGAGACAAAGGGAACCAGCGAGCACATGGCAACCAATGAACACCAGCAACTCATCGAGATGAAATGGCCGGAAACAACACACCACCCACACCGCTCGATCCAGCAACCGAAGACTGGGAATTGTACATTGACCGATTTCTCATGTTCCTCGAAGGGAGCAACCTCAATTACATCTCCGAACACAGGAAGAGAGACGTCTTCCTCACACATTGCAGGTCCGCCGTATTCAAAATGGCCAAAGCGTTAGCAGCACCCACTGATGTGAAAACGATGGCCTGGCCGGACATGGAGCAAATACTGAGGGCACACCAACTGTTTCCTGACTCATCAAACGACACGAATTTTATCGGCGTGACCAAAAAGAAGGTGAGAGCATCAGCGATTTCATTGCAACTCTGAGGGACATTGCCAGAGCGTGCAAATTCCTAAACATGGATGAGGCGATTATTAACAAAACCCAAAATAACACTCAAAGAAGCAATAGAACAGGCTACCACAGCAGAAGCAGTGCAGAAATCGGCAGCCGCCATGCGAAAAATGAATAAAGCGCCACCGGAAACCGCAAAAAACACCACCACAACCCACCACGAGGACATTGAGTCCACATCAGAAGACGAAGAGGAAGACGAAGGGGTAAATCAAGTCTGTTCAGAACATAGCAGAAGGGACCGGAATGGAAAAAGGAAGGAATTTCATTGTGCCGGCTGCGAGGGGAACCATCCTTGTTCTGAGTGCCATTTCCTAGATGCAATCTGCAAACATTGTGAACGGTGGGGACATATTGCTAGGGCATGCCAAGCAAGGAAAAACTATGGCCCTAGACAAATATGGAACACAAACACCCCAAGAGAGGGAGAAACAAATGGGGCTGTTGGAACCAAGACAACCGAAACAGGCAAGGGAAAGAGGCAAGCAATGGAAGAGATGAAACACACCAGACAGTGACCATCGGACACTCAAACACGACAAATGCCAGGAAAGTATATGTCCAGGTCACCATAGAAGGCCAACATTGCTGCATGGAAGTGGATTCAGGCTCATATTTATCAATGGTATCGTACATTATAAAATATACATTATATACATCAGACACTATAAAAAGACTGATACCAAACATCAACCGGGAAGGACTTAAAATACAAACATTGATGCTGAAAGACTACCAGGGGAACAAAATCCCTGTAGTGGGCACCGGGCAATTCAAGGTAACATTCAAAAAATACAGAGTCCTCCCACTAACCATAGTCGACCGAAATCGACCAAATCTACTGGGGCTCGAATGGTTTGCACCATTGGGAATCGAAGTCACAGGAATAAATAGCACCACTGAGACAGAGTGGGAAGAGGACCTAATGGAAGAATTCCAAGATGTGTTCGACAGAGAACTGGGCAAGTACCAGGGGTCCCCAATTTCCTTTAACCTAAACCCAACCATAACCCCTATAAGGTTAAAGGCAAGGCGGGTTCCTTTCGTGCTTAAACCAAAGATTGATGAGCAATTGGATAAACTCATCGCATAAGGGGTTCTAGAGCCAATTGACCACGCAAAGTGGGAAACCTCGATTGTTACGCCAATTAAACTAGACGGGTCTGTGTGCATCTGCGGAGACTACAAAGCAACCCTTAACCACGCGCTCCAACAAAGTGCATACCCTGTCCCCAGTGGTACAGCATCTATTACATTCCTTTGGTGGGGGGGAAATCTTCTTGAAACTAGACCTCGCACAGGCCTACCAACAATTACTCATTGACCCTGAAACAGCAGAAGCCCAGACAATCGTAACACACCGGGGGGCATTTAAATGCAACAGATTACAATTTGGCATCAGCCTCGCCACAGGGATGTTCCAGAGCTTAATGGAATGCCTATTGCAAGGGATAAAAGGGGTGGTGCCATACTTTGACGATGTCCTCATATCAGCCAAGGACATAGGACAATTGCGGGACCGCCTAAAGGAAGTCCTAAGTAAATTCAAGGAGGCAGTACTAAAAGTGAAAAAGGAGAAGTGCCAATTAGCCACCAGCAAAGTTGAATTCCTAGGATACCTTATAGACAGCGAAGGAATCCACCCCACAGAAAATAAAGTTGGAGCAATCAAGGAAGCCCCCAGATCCACGAATAAAACTGATCTGCAAGCTTTCTTAGGATTCATTAACTTTTATAATATATTCTTACCACAGAAAGCAACCATTGCGGAACCCCTACAAAGGTTGCTTGACAAAAAAGCAACCTGGGCCTGGGGGCAACAGGAAGAAACGGCATTCCAGGAAATAAAAAACTTGATCACATCAGACCGCATACTAATACAATACAGCGAAACACTCCCAATAACCCTAACCTGCAATGCATCACCTTTCGGCGTCGGCGCTATCCTCAGCCATGTATTACCAGATGGGAAAGAAGCACCCATTGCATTCTATTCAAAAACTCTGTCAAAGCCAGAGCAGAACTACAGCCAACTAGACAAAGAGGCACTGGCCGCTGTCTCCAGAATCAAGTGTTTCGACGAATATATCTATGGGAGGACTTTCACCCTAGTCACAGATCACAAGCCACTCCTCCTGGGCATCATCACAGGAAACAAAGCTACACCTAACATACTGTCACCCTGAATTACCATGTGGTCGGAATTCTTGGCTGCCTACAACTACAAATTAACATACCGGCCTGGAAAGGACATAAATCATGCTGACGCGCTTAGCCGTTGCCCTCTACCTGACATAGAAGAAGACCCAGCACCAACCACATTGACCCTCCAAATAGAGACATTAGAAAACCTACCCATAACAGCAGCAGACACCACTAGGGAAACGACTAGAGACAAAACCCTGGTGCGAATTTTAAATTGGGTAGGAAAAGGATGGCCAGAGACAGAGATCGACGAGAGCGCCAAACCATTCCAGAATAGACAATCAGAATTCTCAATGCTGAAGGGGTGCATACTATAGGGGGATCAGGTGGTCATACCGGACATTTTAAGGGAAAGCGTACTAAAAATGCTACATGAGGGACACCCGGGTATTGTAAAAATGAAATCCCTGGCAAGGAGTTATGTATGGCGGCCAGGGATGGATAAGGAAATAGAGGACTGGGTAGCAATGTGTAAACGCTGCCAGGAAGCTAGGCCAACACCCCCCACAGCACCAAAACATGAATGGGAAACACCAAGGGGACCAGGGTCAAGATTACACATTGATTTTGTGGGCCAAACCAAAGGACACACATTTTTAATAGTCGTAGACGCTTACTCCAAATGGCTAGAGGTAAGCATCATGCACTCCAGCACGACAGAAGCCATCATTAGACAGCTCAGGAAACTTATTGCAAGCCAAGGGTTGCCGGATTTAATTGTATCCGACAATGGGCCACAATTCACAGCAACACCATTCGAGGGATTTTTAGCACAGCATGGGATAAGGCATGCACTGACAGCACTGGGACACCCGTCGACTAACAGACGGGCGGAACACATGATACGTTACACGAAGGAAACATTACAAAAGCTAGGGCCCAGGGACACACAAGAAAAGATAAACTACTAAGCATACAGCACATCACACCCAATGCCACAACAAATAAAAGCCCAGCAGAATTACTAATGGGGAGGAAACTAAGATGATACCTAGACAGACTGCACCCCACATATAACCCAGAGAAACCAGCAGACTCCTCTAGTAACTGCCGCACATTTCAAACAGGGGACCCAGTATACGCAAAAAACCTTATGGGGGAACCATTATGGATACTGGCGAAAGTGACCCAAATAACCGGTCCCCGTTCTTACAGGGTAGACACCGCGGACGGTAGGAGCTGGAAGAGACACATAGACCAGCTCAGATCTAGAAGTACAAGGGGTGACACAGACCGACCCATGGAAAAGGGGGGAGACCCCTCACACAAACATAACACAACCAGGGAAGAGGGGGGAGACCCCTCAAATATAACCATAGGGGAGGGGGGAGACCCCTCAAACAGACAAAGCACAAGTAGAGAGGGAGGGGGAGACCCTCCACGAGCAAGAAAAACAACAGAACAAATCCTGACAACTACAAACAGCGACCAGGCCAACTCAACCAGCCAGGAGATTCCTGGCGGGAGTGGTATGGCCGACTCAACCTTCCAGGAGGTTCCAAGAAGAAGGACGGGAGGAACAACAGATCTGTCTGAACAGTCCAGAAGCCAAACCGTGACTGACCTGCGCAGGTCCAGTCGAAACCATAAAAGCCCCACCTACCTACATGATTATGTACGGTAGGCGAGGCCCAGATTATGCCGGACCAGGTGGGGAGGGGTGTCATGTATTAACATACTTACCTGTAATTGGTCGGTCCATGGCGGTGGGAAATTTGAAGAGCCGTCACTGGCTACAGCCACGAGCAGCCCGACTGTAAAAGGGCTGCCGCGGTTTCTTCGGTGCTCAGTTCTACAGAAAAGTAAAGATGACTGGTTACTATGCTGCTGTCCTGAGTCTCATTCCCGCGATCTAACAGAAATCCCTTTCCTTTTTGATGCCAACAGAATTCCTAGAAGCACTTTGACTCAGAATAAAATTGGGATAATAAAACTAGCTTTGTAATCAAGGAGTCTTAGGCATATCATGCTCTTATTTGGAGAAGGTGAAATGAATAGAAGAATTTAATGGGGAAAAAATCCTAAGATTTTTTAGCATTTCCCAGTAGAATTAATAGATAACTGATAGATAACTGATTTATCACTTTAAAAAAGGTTTTGTTTTTACTTGATTGTTCCTAAAGGAGAAGACAAAAAGTAAGCCTTGCTTTTAAGTGATATTGATATTTGAGAACTGTTAACAGGCAAACTTTAACTTTGCTTTAGGCATTAGCTGAAAGCACAAAAAGATGGCTACTGAAGAAAATTTGCAACATACCTTATTATAAGATGTTTGCCTTTTTTTTTCTTGCCCCCATCTCTTCTGTCTTTGTGCCTCCGCCTGCTGATGTTTTGGAGACATGTGGTGCTTCCAATGCATGGTTTCCTCAACCTTTTCTTAAGCAGCATCTTCCTTCCAGATTTGGTCATTGCTGCTTACCTCATGTTGTATCAAGAGATGGAAAAGTAATGCATTTCTTGTTTGAATGACTACTTGGGTAGTTACCCATGGCAAGCAATTGGTCATGACATAACTACTCAGGCTGACATTCAAAAAGGAAGTTTATTCATTTATTAAACAAATTTATGTAGTGGCCCATCTTACACATAGGGGACTCCGAGTGGCTTACAAAATTTAAAAGAATCCACCATATAATAAAAACCCATGAAAAAAACACACATTCTACTCCCCATGACACCTATAACACAATCAAATCAGCCTCTTGATTGGCTCCATCTCCATTCATGGTCCCCAGGCCCAGTGACAAAACTTTGTTCTAGGGCCTTTTGGAAAAATAACAAGATGAGGGTCAACTGTACCTCTTGGGGAGTGATGTTCCATAAAGAAGGGCCCACCACCAAGAAAGCCTTTTTTCGTGTTCTCACCAGAATCCAGATATACATCCCTAGTTGATGGATTTAATGTGCAGACAATGAAAGTACGGTTTAAAAACAAGCATGAAAATCTTTGGCAGGCTCATTCCCTTCTGCCCCGTGTTCCATTCTTTCATCTGTTGCTCTGCTGCTGCTATCTGTTGTGGTAGCCATGAGCCCAGGGGCAGAAAAAGCAGCATATTCCAATTTGACTGCTTTCTGGTGCCATGATTTGAATGTTACAACAAAAATCAAGAGTGGACTGTCTGCAGTCTGCAGTCAAGAGTGGACTGTCTGCAGTAGGCATAGGAAGAGGTCATAACAAGATGGAAAATCAAAGAATAAACACAACAGACTAATCTGTTGCTGAGGGACAGGAACTTCTTGCTGCAACTGGATTCTTCAGACTCATGGTGTTTTTTTTATTTACTCCCATCAAAGAACATATTACTAAGATGGACACTACTTTGGGATGTTCAGATCTCTTAATTTGAGCTACAAAGAATGTCTTTTTAAAATACTATTCTCTTTCCTGGGAATTTGGAGGGGATGGGCTCAGTTATCTAGCCCACTGTGAGTGATACCTACCTCTTTTACTATGAATATTGGAAGCTGACTTTCCTATCCCCAAGCCAGAGGAAATATGAAATAAATAGCACCTGCTAACCAAGCCTCTGCTTCCTGCATAATTGAAATACCCATGTATTTTTTGTGATGATTAGGTCACAGCTTGATTTAAATTCAGATTTGGTAAACTCAGCTGTAAGATTTGGTAACTCGGCTGAATTTTGATTATCTGCTTGTCTTCTCAATATGTGAGGAAAACAATTAAGAAGAAATGGGGTAAATCCCCTTCGTAAGCTATTTTAGGTCAGGTAATAAATTAGTTCTGTATAAATTCAGTTACTAAAATTCCTGTAAACCCTCATCTCAACAATGGCTTGTTAATGAAGGCACTGTGAATAAAAATCTTGCTTGGAGAAGGTATTTTCAATCAGGAACAATACCCAAAGGCTACAGATTTGTCTACACCCACATTTCTTTGTGTAATATTCTGGTAATATTACGATGGACTTTTATTTCCAACTTTGCTATTAAAAGTGTAATATTCTTCAGTTTTTCTTTTGCCTAAAGGAAATGAAAGGAAAAAAGTCTAAACGTCATTTCTTTGATTTCATGACTCACAGCTGATTCATATATTAAAAAAAAATTACTCCTTTTATTACTCTACTTCTACATTCCATGGATCTACTCCTGAATTTTGAGATTGAGTTAACCCAACATTTGCCTCAAACTTCTAATCCCTTCAACTTTGATGCATGCTCATCACAATCTGGTAGCCTTTCATTATAATCTCTGGCCCAGAAGTCAGACTTACATTCCACATTCTCTCTAGAAGATAAAAACATTCCTTTTGTGAAACAGTTATCATTTTTAGCTTCCAATCAATGCCCTACCTATACTCCAGGTACTGCCTACATTACACTTTAGGTAATGGGTACAAATCCTTCATTCAACCCATATCTTTCTAATGGAAAACCTATATAATATAAATGACAATATAAATGTTATTTTAATTTCATTTCATTCAAATGCCAAATGTCCCTAAACTTCCATGTTCAAATTACTAGATTCCCAAAATTACTTTTCAAAACATCTTCCATTTATTCAGATACATCTGTGGTTCCTTAGCAGATTTGCTTTTGCTTAACTTCTAATCTCTGAAATGGATGCATTCAGGGAGACATTGCACTGGTAATATAGAAAACCAGCCAGCCATGTTAAGTTGGATATAATCATTCCACAAATGGATGCCCTAATCTGAAGCCTTGCATCTTCTCTTCTTCTGCTCAGCCCACATGTGTTGGCATCTACTAACCAGCAGTGTCTGAAGTTCTGTTCATGATCAGAAATTGGCAGATGGTTCATGACTGGATTAAATCATTTTATAGGTGTTTGCTCTAATCTTTCACATTACTAAGATTTATTCTTGCCTCCTCCAGCTACTACTGGTATCACTATGCATTTTAATAAACCCACAGTGACAGAGGCAACTGAAGGTTGATACTCTCACTGGGATATTCTGTTTATTTGAGAAAACTTGTTTTTTCAAGGAGACAGAAGGATCTATTTCACCAATCTCCAAGGCCTCCATTTGACAGCATCAATTCTCCTGTGCAGACATTCAATTTACAAGAAGGGCACCATGCTAATTCTTAGAAAAACCTGTGCCCTTAAGATGGACTTTTATTTCTAAGTTTGCTAGGGGAAAAAATGTGACATTTCAGTGATTTTTCAAGGGTTTCTTTTTTGCTTAAAAGTCAAAAGGTCTAACTTTGTCATCTGTTTCAGCTGAATATGTTCCTGTAACAGGTTATCCTACCTTCTTGGCACAGTTAAATGTTTCAAAGATCTGTTGAACTTATATCCTCTATTCTGCCTGTGATGGCAGACTGTCTCCTTGAATCCAGTTCCAAGATGGAGTGGGTTTATGTTTCTCAGTCTTCTAACCACAGTTGTGCAAAACTGCAGCATCTATTGGTATGCACCAGTTGACCCGCAAAGATTGCAAATTCTGAATGCAATGGCATGAGTACATCGGTCATGAGAACTCCATACCTTTCTGAGCAGATATTTCTTACCTTGTGTTCTATATTAGCATACTCGAAATACCCTTGTCTGATTGGTCCACACATACTGCAATATGATTGGTTCAATAAACTACTGTGATTGGCTCACTATGAATCAACCGCGATTGGCCGGGCTGATCGCGGGATATTCAAAGAGCCGTCATTGGCTGCGAGACGCGAGCAATCCCTATATGAAGGGCTGCTGCGGCTCCGAGGTTCTGAACAGATCTATACATTGAATAAAGGGCTGAAAAGTCACACTGGTCTCGAGTCTCCTTTCCCACAATCTAACACCTTGCTTTCCGTGAAGTCATGGCCCATTTTTCCTTTTAATTGAAAGCTAATGTCAGGAGGATGGGTGGGCTCACCTTTCATCCTAAGCTATAATGAGGTTCACTTAAGCTATGCAAGAGGTGTGAGTCTGTATATTATAGCTTTCTTAGGTATATGCAAGATCATTATAATTTAAAACCCTTGACATTATGTGTCAACACAATTAATTTATCCCTTCCATGACTACTTTAAAAAAAAAGCTGCCCAAACAAATAATCACCTGCTAATCATTCACATCTTATACTAGGATTAACAAGAGCAGGATAGAAACCTTTTCTTTGTGTTCCTGAGCAATTAGGGTCAAGAGGCCTATTCCCTCTGATCCTGAAAATATTGTGACTAATAGGCATTGATAGTTTCTAATATCTTTTAAAGGGTAATAAAAGCAGAGTTGATAGCCACTGCAGCTTTTTAAGACAGCAGAATCCATGCACTCTGTGGTGCAAAATGCCTGTTATTTCTTCTGTCATGAATCTTTCACCTTTGGTCTTCTTCTGGGGACCTAGAGTTCTAGAATTGTAAGAGATGATGCAAAGCTTCTGTTTTCTCTTTGTATGGTGTTTTCTCACCATTCTTTTGCTGTGCTGGCTGGAGCTGCTAAGAGTAAAAATCCAAATTAATTAGCAGGTCACCAAATTACAGTACCTTCCTCTGTTTGAAGCCAACGTACAGCTTTGATTTGCTATTGTTATGCAGGAGTGAAAGTGATCTCGTGGGCAGACTTCAAAACAGCTGGAAAAGATTATTGGGAAGAGCTCTGCCAAAGTGTTCCCATTCAGTGAAGCTTGTCTCTCACCCAAGGTTGCTGTTGGTTGTAAGTTTTTATCTTCCTCCTGCTTATTTTTCAGCCCTTGCCTCACAAGGAGTGGAATGCCCCAATGATAAAGTATCATGTCCAGTGGCGGCTTGAGAATGAAGGCCAATGGGATGAGGTGGAAATTGAAGACCCTCCTGTACTGGTGACAGATACCCCTGTCTTCTCACCTTATGAGATCAAAGTACAAGCACTGAATGATTTTGGCAAAGGGCCTGAACCTGAATCTAAAAAAGGTTACTCAGGGGAGGATGGTGAGTAATGTGGGATCCATTCGCATTATGCCCATAGATTCAACAAAACTCAGCTATGTTACAAATTGAGGGAGTTTTAATCCCAGCACATCTGGAGGTATCAAATGGAGGAGGTATCAAATATCAGAAATGGTGTAGGGTCTCCTGCTTGGGCATGGGGTTGGACTAGATGACCTACTAGGTCCCTTCCAATTCTGGTTATCTGTTATCTGAGGAGGGTGGAGCTAATGTAGATTATTTCAGTACCAATCGCGGCAGGAAACCAAATTAGATGCTGAGCACCGATCTTTTTCAAACAATTCAGTAGAATATTGCTATGCTATCATTGCTCTCCACCCTGCACCTAAGATTTCCATTTCTCTCACATTTCTGAGCTAGTTTTTACATCCTTATTTCTGAAAATGTTTGTTTTTGAAAAAGAAAAAAGTTGTAATTATCTTCTTTATCATCTTTTAGATGTAAGGCTATTTCCCCCACCTCCCATGTTTATGTAACAGTTATTTTCTAAATAGGATTTAAATGTGTTACTTTTGCTTCCTCCAATGAGAAGCATCTATAGCAGGGGTGTCCAACCTTGGCAACTTTAAGACTTGTGGACTTGCTGGCTGAGGAATTCTGGGAGTTGAAGTCCACAAGTCTTAAAGTTGCCAAGGTTGGACACCCCTGATCTATAGCATCCTTGCAGGCTTCTTAATTTGAAAACTGCTGCGAGAAAATGTTTGCTAACTGGGACGGTTTTAAGATGCATGGACTTTAACTTCCAGAATTCTGGGGTTTGAAATCCAGGCATCTTAAAGCTGCCCAGGTTGAGATTGTGGCTATTGTGGCTATTGTGGCTTTTCTCCTATAATGTCTGGCTGCCTTCAAGGACAGATAGCTCTGTTGGATGGGGAGTGGTTTTACTACTCAGTAAAACAAATGGAGCAGGATTTACTTCTCATCCATACCCAGCAGAAACTGCCAAAAGATAAGCAACAGTTTACATCAACAGTCCTGTAAAATTGGATGTTTTAAACATACAGAAGCCTTTAATGACAGAATTCAGTTATTGCTATTACCATCATAGTCATCTTGGTCATATGTAAATAAAAAAAATACTGGAGACAGGTCCTTGAAATTTCTGGATTTTATTTTATTTTCTAAATTAAGTGTGGGCCATTTGCATGCTTGTTCAGCCAGCAGTTTCAACTAAAACTTTCCCCAAAGTTCAAACTGAAATTTGTGTAGTACTGGAAGACCTTGACCCAATTAGTATTCCAGCATTGAACCTACTTAGCTAACCTCACTGGGAGATTCCTTAGTAATCATTTCTAAGATTGCACAGTACGTTAGAGATTTCTTCTATCACTTCCTTTTAATTTATTTGTGCCTCCTGTGATACTCCAACTTATTTCCCTCTCGTGCTGGCAGGGAGGAGGTTTACTGTATCGCTCAGAAGGATGGGGAACACCATTTCTGATTTTTCTTTTCTCTTTGCTAACTTTGCTTCCAACTTGATAAAGTATATTGTATACCTAAAAAGCTTGTTATTGTACTACTTTGTGACATTTGGGGCTATCTTGATAGAGGGATTCCCCAATAGAGCTTTCTTGGGGGATTTGGAATCTTGGCACTTGCAGAATTCCTAATGCCATGTCTTGTGGTAGAACTGAACTCTTTCATCTTCCCTTCCTTTCTTGCTGAAATTGTAAGTGTAAAGGATTTCTCTTTTCCCCAGTGCCTGAGGCTGTCCCTGAAGATCTGCTGATTGAGATGATAAACAGCACCACCATCAAGCTTTCTTGGATCCTTCCCGACAAAGAGAAAATTTGGGGACATCTCAAGGGATTTAAGGTATGGCATAAGAACTTCTAGTTGTATCCTGGAGGACCACATTTGAAGCACTTTTTAAAATACTTGGTGCCCTCAAGATATGTTAGAATTAGACATATCTAGTGGCTGGCTAGATTTCTGTAGCCCAAGTGCAATAGTACTACTCCTAGTATCCTCAAAGGGCAGACTACCTGGAGTATTATGGGTTAAAATTCAAAATATTTGGAAAGCTCCCGATCCAGAGTGGGTGGGTAGACAGAAATCTGTTCTGTCACAATTACTGTAAACATTATCCCTTGTATAGATCCTGTTAACTGCCTTCATACTGTAAACTTTATCCTTCATATAAATTCCCAAGCTATTGTAATATTGCATCTCCAAGTAGTAAAACCAGAGTAAACAATGTAAAAAGAGTCAACTGATGCGGAATAAATTTCACCACATAAGAGGAACTGTGGAAAGTCCTCGGGTATAATATATCCCCACAGGTTACAAGATGCAGATGTTTATGGTACAGAACTGAGATTGATTTGCTGCAGAATTGCTTTTTAATTTTTTTGTTTTTTAAACTCAGGGTAAACACTGGCCTGTGGGACTTCAGCAAGACTCTGAATAGAACTGCCATTCGGCCAGAAGTTTACTGACCAGGCTAGAATTACAACTGAATGTAAACCCAGAAATTGTATGTTTTGTTTGTATCATTTCCCTGCTTTTTGTGAGAGATTCCTTGTTAAAGGTGCCCTTCAGGGAAGGGAATATTTGATACATGCTGAAAAGCATTTTGGCCTTGTTATGCCTTCTATTCATACAAATTAAGAAGGAGACATAATTCTTGACATGCTCAGAGGCACTCTTCCAAAACATTTTGGAGGGGAGGAGTGAGCGATTCCACTTACGACAACAGGCATTTTTCAAAAAAAAAAAAAAAACTTGCCAATATTGAGTGAGCTGGCGGATGTGGGTATCTTGAAGTCTGAGCAAATAATTTCTTCCTCTTTCTCTTTCTTTCCGCCTTCACCAGGTGTATTACTCCAGGCTGGGAACCCTGACACAACGTAGCCGTCGACAGGCCCGTTTTCACTTCCATCCCCACGGGGAACTGCTGATTTTGGGGAATGTGTCTGAAGTCATACTGGGGGGCCTCAGGCCCTGGAGCCGGTACCAGGTTCAGCTGGCAGTGTTGAATGGGCGGGGGGAGGGGCCCCGCAGCGAGGCCATGGAGTTTGTTACACCTGAGGGAGGTAAGGACCCGCGGCCTTTCGCTCTCAGAACTTTCAATCTTTGCTTCCCTCTGTGCACCTGCTGAACTTCTTTCCAACTTCTGCTCCTACTTCTAGAAGCTCTCTCTATCCATATTGCTTTATTTAGACCTCGCATTATGTGCAGAATATCGGACAGAATGTATGAAAGAGTTGAAATGTGAGTTGTGAGCACAGAAATACTTTGCTCACAAACCAGGTCCAGGTTTGAAAGGCATGGAATGTGCTGAAGCAAAACCAATCCCAGGCTGTCTAACTGTTTTCCTATCTGGCAACCCCATTTATGATATTTTAACTTTACGAGAAAATATGGTAATGCAACCAGGGAAATAGTGTATAAGGCATAAATCTGGATTGGAGGAAGGTGATCCTAAATCAAATAAATTAAAATGAGCCTCTATTAACTACAGCTTCCCCTGCCCACTCAATTAATGAGTTTGTAGAAACTATTGTCTTAAAAGTGAAAGTTTGCATGAAGCAGATATTGAGCGGGGAAACTATTGCTGTTATTGCTACTACCACAGTTATACAAAAATAATGATATGGTAGGTATGGACAATCTTTTAGGGGTTGTAAAACAATATAAAGAGGCTTAGTAGTACAATAGGAAGAGTAATAGTAGAAAGTGGGCAAAGTATATTACTGTATATCTGAGTATGTGGGTAGAGCTGGATTTTTATGGATTGGAGGAAATTAGGTTTTTCTTTATGTTATTGAAACTTAGTGAAGGGCTCATTAGCATCATTTATATGCTGCCTTAATCATAGATTCTTGGTGACTTACATCTAAAATTCATACTAAATTCACAAATTCTAAAAACATAACAATAAAAATGCAAACCAGTAAAAACAAAAGCTAGAGAGAAGACAAGACTCTTGGGTTGACAACCTCTTCCTCAAAAGTTCTGTGTCAGTGTTTCTCAACCTTGGCAAATTGAAGATTTGTGGACTTTAACTCCCAGAATTTCACGCACTTAAAGCTGCCAAGGTTGAGAAACACTGCTCTATGGGGAAAAAGTTTATTTATTTTTTAATCTTAAAAGGTTATAGAAAAGGTACTATCTTGGTCTTGAGGATAAGATGTTTCATTGGTTTAAGCTGTCATAGAAATCCATTTCTGAAACTCAGGGCCTCTCACTTTTTGTGGTCTGGTAATCCTCAGCACATCTCCCAATTTGTGTGCTTATGATAGGTTCTTGTAGTGTGTAGTCTTATGTCATGTAGAAAAGACATCAAACTCTCTATTTCTTACCCTCATAGTGGCAGAAAAATTGCAATACAGCATTGTGGTCAAAGAGGACTCAAGACATGCCTGCCTTTGGGACTTGAAGTTTCCCATCCATTCTACTGTAGGATAATTTAATTTCCTCTTCATAACAACAGTGATTTAATTCTATCAGGACCACTATTGCGGCTTTGGTTGCAAATGCAATACTAAAGTGACAGATAGAGTAGATAAATTAAGAATTATGTGATGAGTGCTTGTTAATGGCAGATAGATCTTTTGTTTTGATGGGCCTGTTCTTGATAATGGGAATTTGCTCCAAGTATTTGGAGAATCCAAAAAGCTGGAGCATGCCGTGTCTACTACAGATTTCTTCCCACTTCTCACCATTTATAAACCTCTCCTTCCCATTTACATTCCTTGTGCCCTTCACTCTCCATTTCTCTTTGCCTCCTTACACAGTACCTAGCATTCCTGAATTCTTTCGGTTGAACTATCTCTCGGACACAGCAGTATTGCTAGAGTGGATGCCTCCAAGATACCCTAATGGGAGATTACTGAGATACGTATTGGGATACCAACAAGGTGAGTCTGTAGCAGCTCTGGGTTTTTCAGGGGTCTGTAGCACAGCATCCTAGGAATCTGGAGAGGAAAATCCTCACACACATTTTATATTTAGTTATGTTGCTCTTGGAGTGATTATTACTGCTGCATCAGTGCTGTTACTCAGAACTGTAGAGTCAAAGGATCTTTGAAGATGATCAAGGATCAGGATGCCATTAGAGAATCTCTGTGAGATGACTGTCTAGCCTGTACTTAAAAATCCCCAGCAAAGAAGAATTGCTTCTCAGATCAAATACTTCCCTGATGTTTTGCTGAAATTTGCTTTCCTGTTGTTTCCACCTGATGTTGTAATCCTACCACCTGCTGCAATACAGAATAATCCTACCCTCAGTCTTTCAGTTACTTCAAGAATCCTAACATTTCCCCCCTAGTCTTGTTTGCTATAAGTTGAATTTACCACTTGTTTCGATATTTTTTCAAGGTGGAGACTGATTTCACAGGATCTTTACCATGCTGGTTTCCATGTACTAACGTCTTAGTAAAATATGTGGCACCAGAATGGGCCGTAGCTTTTTGAAAGCAAAATAATTACGTCTTTCTTCCATTCCTTGGAAGTAGATAATCATGTTTCTGAAGGGACTTAAAGAGACTGAGGAGACATATTAAAAATGGAATCTAATTTTTAGCATATTGTGGCAAGAATCGCTAGCTAGCATTCAGTGATTTTTGCCACAATATATTAGAAATCAGATTCCATTTTTAATATCTCTCCCAACTTCCTTCCCTTAATGCATAGTTCCTTCTTATCTGTTTTATGCCTGTTGAACACTGCCAACTCAGCAACAGAATTTGCATTTTCTGGCATGATACCCGCCTTCTCCAAGCTGACAGGTTCTGCGAAATAAAATCCATCAGATATGGTCAGCAGGTTGGATGACAAAGGCATACTTTTCTGATAATTGACCTGTTACTCTTCTGCCATCCTGTGCCTAGCCAATCAGACAGAGATGGACATTGGCGACATCCACATCCCAGCCACCCAGTTAAGCCTCAACCTCAGTGACCTTGATCCCCACACTCCCTACAAATTCTCCTTGTGGGCAGAAACCAAAGAGGGTCAAGGAGAAATATCCTTACTTGAGGAACATAAAATGCATGAGTCAGGTATGTGAAGCCTTAAAAATATTTCCTTCTAATCTCAGAGAAAGAGAAGGTATATTTCCTACAACATTCTCCTAGAAGCTGTAGTTAGTGTGCTGAGCTTAAGTATGCTTCGTATTTTTTATTATTATTATTATCTACTGTTTGGTTTGCTCCTTGCCTTTTGTTCAGAAGCTTGTGTTGAAAAGATAGTGCTCCCTCTTTCAATTTTCACCTATAATAACTCTGTGAAGTAGATTGCAATGAGAGACTATGATTGACCCAAAGTCTCCTGAGCATCCATGGCTTTATGTCCTGTATTCACACTTTCAACCATCACACTATTCCGGCAGTCACATGATTGCAATTTGGGCACTTGGCAGCCAACTCACATTTACAACCAGTTGCAGCATCCTGCCATTTTGTAATTGTGACCCGTGGCCCATTGGGGAAGTTGGATATGCTTAATGACTGCAGGATTCATTTAACAATCATGGTGATTCATTTAACAACCATGTTAAGACGGGTCATAAAATTGAGGCCAGTCATGTAATGATTCACTTTATGACTGCTTTGATGATGGAGATTCTGATCCCAATTGTGGTCGTAAGTCAAGGAATCCCTGTAGACCATAATTGGTTTTATGATATTTCCATAGATTATATCTCTACTAGGGTTTACTCGAATTGTTTCCACTGTTAGCCTGTGTCTTTCTCTGTCACAATTCCTTTCATTTTGCCCTACTTTCAGCTGTGAAAAGCTTTGTGAGTGTGTTCTGCCTACTTTGTTATATAGAGGTGAGAGTTGGGGATATTCAAAAGAAGCATGAAAGTGAAATTGAATACAGTAGAATTAGTTACTTAGTGTGTGGTCAAATAAAAAGAGATAGGGCCAAGAATGAATGAGTGCTGAATGAATGTGGATTGAATGATTCAAAATAAAATGACAGTACAGACTTTCAAGAGGTTTGGTCATGTAGAGGGGATGAGAGTTGAATTGTACAACATCTAGGAAGAGTGAAGTGGTGAAGAAGACCAAAAAAATAATGGTTGTATGAAGTTATTGAGGTTTTGAAAAAGAGAGAGGGACATTACAGAACAGGCAATGTATAAAGGACTGTATAGACGATGTAGAAGGAATGATTGGTTTACCTTGATATAAAAATATGGAGAAATGTGTTGAATGGTTTGGGTATTCTAGGTGTGTTTACTAATATTTTTCCCCTTATCTTGCCTTCTAATTTCTTTATCTAATTATTTCTTATTCCTTTACTGAGCTCTACCTAAATCTGCTCACCCAAAAGGAAATAACATGATATGTACATATGTATGTATGTATCTACTCAGCGATACTGAAGTATCAGATGTCATAGTGGATGGTCCAGCATGTGTAAAGCAATTTGAAAACAAGAAACTACAGCAGCCGTGTATCAGGTTGTGTTGGCAACATAATCAGAATTTATGGAGAGAGTAACCATTAGATACACACAATGTAAAAACCATGATTTTTAGCTAAAAACATTTATATTCACGAAGACCATTTTTTTGTGCAGTTGCAGCTACATTACAGCAGCTCCTTCAGGGTGGGAGTCCTTTCTTTAATCTCAGCTTCTTTACTTTTTTGCTCCCTTTACTTTTTAAAAGCTCCTTTTCAGGGATTTCTCCCAAAGTGCATGATTTTGTCTGGGCTGGGAAACTAAGCAAAGGCAGGCATGAATTAGGAACTACCACAGAACCTGCTAAGCCATGGACTCCATGGTCCAGTTTTATATTGTTGCCACAGAAATGGGATGAGTATGTCCCAGTTCCTACAGTGGACATTTGGTTAATCCTACAGGGGTGGGATTTATGTAGATTCTCCGGAGATTGCGATTTTAATACTTTTTTCTCTCATTTTCTCCCTGCCTCTATGCCCAGTGAACTTGTCTTTTGTAAACATCAGTGTGGGTGAGACAGGAGAAAACTTCACCACCATCATCTGGATCCCACGTCAGAACCAGCGAGATGTGGAGTTTGCAGTCCATCTGATGAGCAAAACAGGTAAGAATATCATGTATCTGATATTAACACAATTGAAAAAGTCCAGGAATATTTCACAAGAAGAGTTCTCCGCTCCTCTACTCATTGCAGAATACCTTATGCCACCAGACTTGAAACTCTAGACCTAGAAAACCTAGAACTACGCCGCCTCCGGTCCGATCTAAATATAGTATATAAAATCATACATTGCAATGTCCTACCTGCAAATGTCCTACCTACCTACTTCAGCTTCAATCATAACAATACAAGAGCACACAATAGATACAAACTCAAGGTTAACCGCACCAAACTTGACTGCAGAAAATACGACTTCAGCAACAGAGTGGTCAATGTTTGGAATACTCTACCTGACTCTGTGGTTTCTTCCCCAAACCCCAAAAACTTTAACCTTAGACTGTCTACTATTGACCTCGCCCCTTTCCTAAGAGGCCTCTAGGGGGCATGCATAAGCGCACCAATCGTGCCTACCATCCCTGTCCTATTGTTTCTTTTTATTTTTCTTATAAGTATCTATCTCATGTATTCAAAACTATATTTATTCTTATACCTCTATCTTGTAAGCGATTGACAAATCAAATAAAATGTAAATGTAAAAAAAGAAGGGGGAGGGGGATGTCCTCTTTCTTGTATGGTCTTCATGGTCATAGGTCAGCATCTTTTGGGGTGAAAAGTTCTGTAGATCACTCACTGTTGGCTTAGGAGGTATACTTGTTCATATATACATGCTCCCTACAAAATCCTCTTTCCCTAATATCTCATACCATATACATTCTACCACTCTTTTCCTACATCTGGGCACCCATCTTGACCCATTTCACCTTGCCTACACTGTTGCACAAGCACACACACACACACCACATGCACACAAACAGATTTTTCATCCTATTCAGGTCTTTAAATGTGAGCTTTCCAAATCTTCCATTCAATTTCAGCATTGAATGCCGGACTAGGTGGATCTCTTCTTTTTTTTTAAAAAAACAAGTTTTATTAATTTTTAAAACACACAAATTATCATTATTCATTACATGTTTAAACCTTTTTCCATTGTAAATTTAACAAGTCAGATAAATTATGATTCTGTTTTAAACCATTTCCATATAACATACCAAAACCTCTTATTCAATTTCTCTTTTACTTCTCTTTACTCTTATTCAATATCATTATTATTATTTCATCTGTTTCTTTCTGACTTAGTTACCATTATTCTCATTCTATATTTCTACAAGTTTTTTACTAATTCTCCCCCAAAAACATATACACACAACACACAAAACATAAAAAAATCTTTTGGAAAGTAACTTGGACCCAGGTGTCTCTCTCTTCATGGACTTCAATTATATTCATGCTCATCTTACATATCATTACTTATTTTATTTACCATTCTAAGCCTTCTATATTAACTTCTCCACATATTTCACACTTCTTAATTCTACCTTAATTAATCATCTTAGTTTGAATCATTATATTTGTATCTTTTGTCCATTTTTTATCATCCCTTTGTCTCATTCCTTATGAAAAAAAGAAAATCAGTTTCTCCTGAAATCATTAATCAGAGTATGATGCCTTTCTATCTCCCCTAAGTTAATCAAATTAATCTTTAAAATAATATCTAATACCCAATCAGATTTTGCTTGGTACATTCTATCTAACTAATACATCCAATACAATTAAGTGCATAATTAGACAATAAATCCAAATATTAAAAAAAAAACTATAATAAAATTTTATAATAACATCAATACCATAATTTTATTAAACTCTTTAATTAAAACAATATTCTAAACCTCTCCTATTATTAAGTTTTAAAGCCAATCATTTTTAAACATTTTAACATTTTAATCTCTTATCAACTCTTAAACCATTGCAATACTACCATCTCATCTTATGTACCTTGCAAAATCTTTTTTTAAAAAAAATTATACTTTATCCATTATCCATAAAAATTCCTTTTTTCATTTAATTTCAAAACATTGTAGCTTTTCTCCACCTTTTCCTTTCTTTCTTCTCCCAACAAACCTTTCTACCCCCCTCCTTCTAGCCTCTGCCTTACCGGCTTCCCTTCTCTGTCGTATTCCTTTTCCCTTTGTTTACTATCATCATATTGGTTTTGCACTTTATTTTTCCCTTTCTTAAATGTTTTTTAGATCTTAAGTCCTTAAGTCCTTTAGTTTTCTTCTTTTCTCTTCTTTTCTTTTCTTTCTCTCTTCCTTCTTTCTGGATCAAATTCTGAGATTCATTAAAGATGGCTCCTTCCTTTCTTTCTTGTTCCTCTGCTGTCTTCATCTGTTGTAATGTTTGTTGATAATTAATAAGCGCCATTTCTAAGAAAAGGAAAGCTTCTTCCACACCATCTTTACCATTTTTTTTTGCTTGTTCATATTCTTTTCTTAGTTCCTCAACAGAAAGAGCCATTATAAATCTTTTCTTTTCTTTTCTCCTTCTTTCTTCTTACAACAACCAGAATATTCAAAAGAAAATAAAAAAGATAAAACAGTCCCAAAGTTATCAATCAGTCCAAACCAAGGCAGAGTTCTCACTTTCTCCTTCTGGGGTAATATCAATCAAAGAGAAAGAAAGTCCAAATCTGTTTAAAATCTTATTACAATATATTCTAGTCTTCAAATCCTTAAGGCATCTGCTCCAACAAAGTCTTAGCATACAAATATTTTCTTTTTAATCCTCTCTCTTCCCACTCATCGCTTAAAACCAATTTCCACCTAAAAAATAGGTTTCTTAATATCCAGTTATTTATTCCGTAGGAAAAGAGGGAAAGCTATCCTTTCAGCACCTTCAAACAGCCGCTTTTTTCCTCTTCTGGCAGGTATTATTCAGAAAGTCATACTTTTCAGGAATTTTATTAAATATGTCTTAGAGTCCTAGGAGCCAAGAAAAACTTTCTCCTCTCAATCACTTTCTCCACTTCCTCCTGCGCATTCTTACCCGGCTGCCAGCTTCTTTGTGGCGGCCATTACGGACCGCCGCTGCACTGTCCTGGGAAAAGGGGTTTTGCCGGCCAGGGAGGGGGTCTGCAACACCCCAGTCCCTTCTCCGGATCCCCTACCTTCAGCTGCCCCTGCAGGGCAGCCTAGCTCCGCACCCGTGTGGGTCGGAGCCCCAAAAACGGCTAGCGGCAGGGATCGCGCAGCTTCGCAAATCCCTGCCGCTCGCGAAGCCGACAAACCGGAAGTCGTGGATCTCTTCTTATTGTTCTTTTCTTCCCTCTTTCCAGTCATTTGTAGAAATATCTTTGGGAGGGATAAGGAATTCCCCCTGCTTTCCCGGCAGATTTATTGAAATTGCTAATTTTACAGTATATGTTGGGAAATCAGTGTTTTGCAAGTGGTTGCCAGCTGGAAGGGGAGAAGTTTCTTCCTTTTGAAGGTTTCTTTTTGTAAATGCCTAGTTTCCTTATGAGGAAATAAGTGATTTTCAATCACCAGGGATCCATAGTAAAGTCTACTTTCCATCAGCTAGCAGCTGAAGAGTAATGAAGAACAGGGTATTAATCTATGACAGCAATAAATTACAACTGGCTGGATTTCTACTAGATTAAAATCAAAGGCAATGCATACTGGTTCAGCAGATTGGGGAACTCAAACACAACTTTTCTATCTCTTCCTTTATTTCAAATAGACAAAGGACAATGGCATGATGTAGGGAAGGCCAGTTCTGGCCAGGGGTCATACAGCATTCCAGATTTGCAGCCAGGCAAGCAGTATCGCGTTCGACTGGTGAAAGTACACCGAACTGGGGATGTTCAAGTCATTTGGGAGTCAGATGTGGAGACCAGTGGTGTGGGTAAGTTATATTGGAGAACCAAGAATCATCCAAGACATCATTATTAATTAATTATTAATCTAGAAATGGTCAAAATCTGTTTTAAAAATTACTTTGTTGTTTGCTTAACTAACTTATTTGGCTAGAATAGGATCAGAAGTTGGAAGACAAGCTAACTCTAGTCAGGGCATGAGTTCCTTTATACTGGAATAACAATTTTATCCATAGTTTAATGTGGATCTCGATTAAAAACTATTCCTACAAATCCCTCACTCAATCAAAAAGTAAGGTATTTTGGTGATAAACATCACATAAATGTCGTATTTGGTAAAATTTGATCTTTCTTTGTCACACTTGCAAAATAACTATTAGAAGGAAGGAAGGAAGGAAGGAAGGAAGGGGTTTCAAGCAACAAAAGAATGTATTGGATCTATTGCAGTATAATTTTAAAGTAAATGAACAATAACAGTTAGCACTCCATATTCTCTTTGCATATTTTTTTGATAACATACATATAGTTTAGAGTAGGGTTCTGCAAAACCTGCTAATGCTTTTCCAAGGATGGAGCCAGAATTTTGAAAAAAAAACAACCCTATCTGATCTAAGTTGCTCTGGAAATGATTAATTTCTACTACTTTCCCAGTTTAGTGGCAAGTAGGGAAAGCTCAAAATTCTTCCTTCCAATTATCAAGCCTAGAGTTTTTAAAGAAATCTCTCTCTCTCTCGTTCAAGTTCAAATGACTTTCTCACTTTTTTGTTTTGAGATGGAATATGATTACATTGAAAATGAAGGTTTGCCTTGTTAGGAATGTGCATGGCAAATTTCAAAGACAGACCCTGAGGGGCTGATTGTAAAGGGACACCCTTTTTGTTCACAACTGTCTATTAGATTAACCAAATTAATCCACTAATCCCTCCCAGGCGTGTCACTGTCACTTTCTCCTTACTGCAGTTTGTCCACCCATCGCAAAGCATCTTTCTCTGCCTGCACATCTGCCAGTGCTATGCTGTCTAGTGAGTTGATACTGTGCTATTTTAAAGTGTAGCATTATTTCCTAAGCTAGCAATAAATGAAACTGACTATCCACTACTAGCCATTGAGAGGGTTGCTGCTTTGTTGCTTCATGACTGAATGTTCCCAAGGCAATACCTAATTGATTTAGCTATCAAGTTAGGAAAAATGAAAATGGCATGGAGACGCAGTTTCAATTACATGGCCAATGTTGGGAACTTGCCATGTGGTCTAATTTTAGGGCTTTTCCACCGTGTACACCATATATACCAGATAGGAATGAAACCAGTTTAAGAAATCCAGATTTCAGCCCCTTCTTTGGAAATTCTTAGGATTTAAAAAAAATTATTCAGTCCAAATGGGGCTTCCTGGTGCGGTGGCCTAGAGGTGGAGCTCTCGCCGCACAATCAGGAGGCTGTGAATTCGATCCTAGGTAGAGGCAGATATTTCTCTCTCTGGGCATAATGAGAATATATCTGCTGAACAAAACTCCGCATTGGCGACAGGAAGGGCATCCGGCCATTAAAAGCTCTGCTAGCTCTATTCAGTTGCCTGGGCTTCACCCCGCAAGGGATTATGGGGTGGATTATGTTAAAAGATGATGATGATAACGGGGCTTCCTATAACTTAAATCCATCTGTGCTCTACAACCAAAGAGTTCTTCTTCTAAGTGTCATCCCTGCAGGTATTTGAACCATCTTTCCTCGTGGGAGTTAGATTGTAATCCTCTGATCATCTTTATTGCCTTTCTCTGAGCCTGTTCCAATTTCTCTGAATGTAGTACCCAGGAATGAACACACTGCTTAAGGAGCCTAGCCAAAGTAGTTGAAATTCCTGTGATTTGTGAATTAAATTATTCAGTATATCTTTTAAGCTTATATTAAATTATACATCTATTGGAAAGTAGTTCTAGATGAATACTCTGAATATGCTTTTTGAGCCAGTTTTGGATCCACTTAATTATTGTGCTATCCAGCCCACATTTTACATGTTTTATTTTACTCATGACATTGGGATATTTTGTCAAATGCTTTGCTGATATCAAGTTACAAGTGTGACTACTGCATTCCTACAATCAATTAAAAACGATCCAATTTAAAAAAAGAAATAGATAAGGCTAGCCTGACAAGAGTTGTTCATGACAAATCCATGCTAACTTCTTAGTTTATTGTTTCTAAAGTGCTTTGCAATCCATATCTAAATGAGCTGCTCTAGATTTTTCTGAGGTATTAATCCCAGCTAACTGGTCAGTAATTTGCTGAATTCCCTCTTGCTGAAGAATGAGTCCATACATTCAGACTCAGAGACTCGACAGGAACTTTTGATTGATTTTGAAGTATACTACATTTTGAAGATAGCTTTGAATTTGAATGACTCTAAGCGGAAAATCCTTATTGAACTGGAAGAAGAAGTAAAAATATTACCTACTTGTTGGTTGTTAAGTGCCAGTGCTATCTTTGACTTGGTAATGAAATACTTGTCTGAGAAATAGTTATTTACTGGATTTATACCCTGTCTTTCACTCAAAGGCTCACATAGTTGAGCCTTTGGTGAACATAGTCCCATTTTTCCTCACAAAAACCCTACACAATTGGTTAGGCTGAGTGAAAGAGAGAGTAATTGACTCCAAATCACCACTTGAGCTTCCATAGCCAAGCGTGGAACCTGGATCTTCCCCCTGGATCTTCCGTTTCTTCCTTCAAAAATGTATTAAGATGAAAAAAATTGGAAAGAAGCACAATGCCTTTTGATTTGTATCTTTAGTAGCTTTCGTTTGGAAGGGCTATTATTGTACTCTTTATGTTAGGAGCTCTATTGTTAGGAAAGTTCATAGCTGTATCTCCTGGCTCAGAGAATAAAATCCCTTCTTTGAAAAGTGAAATTGGATTAAAAAGACCCTAGTTTCTCTATTGTTGTATTTATTTAAGGAAATCTTAAGAAAACATTTCCATTTTAAAGGTAAATTATTTGTGAAAGGTTTTAGGTTTTTTTTTTTATTCTATTCATAGCTAGTAGTTTTCAATATATCAGGGTGGGTTTTTTTTTTTTTGCAAAATATGTATTAAATATGTATTAAAATATATCTTATATTTAGTTTTAAAGATTGCCTCCTTCCTGATGTCTCAGGCATTTTAATACATTTTGTAATTTATTATTTATAGTTGTTTTATTTAATGTGACATTTTAAAGAAAGGAAAACCACTCCAGCGTTTGAAAAAACATGTTCCATTTTCATACTGTTGGAAAGCGAGAGATTAAAGGAGACCCTTGAAATGCATTAGGCTTTGGAAAAGATGAAGAAAGCAGGGAGTTAGTGACTCTTGCAATATTTTAAATGTCATAGCAACAAAGACAAGAAAGATGCTTCTTTCCTTATGTTTCATAGAATATAACTGGTAAATGAATTTTAGGAAAATCTGAGTATGATAACAGTAGATCATAATTTGTTTGTTGTGGCTTAAAACATGAAAATGGTGTTTTGTTGTTGTTTGTGATGGGGAGAAATTTTCGGAAAGTATTCATGTATTATTGACATTTCATTTGCTTACTCTATGATCCAAGCTATGGGAAAGGGATAAATTGATAGATTTTTTTTTGCAGGCTGTTTAACTACTTTTTAGGCACTAGATAAAATTATTTTATGTTCTCGAGTCTTTAGTTGCTTTTGAGCTGCTATGTTAAGTAGTTGCTCTTGGATTTTTACTTATTTTCATGGGTTTTGAGGCATACCTTCAGGGTGGGGAGTAGGTGATTATATTTTGATTTTGTTGTAAGCCGCTTGGTCACCATGTACGTGAATGGAGAGAGATACATTTGTTAAATAAATAAGTAGATGGACAGATTTTTTTTCCAAAAGTTTACCCTGCTTAATCTTTTCTGTTAGTTTGACTTGGCTTCTATTCTGTGTTGTGTCGTTTTAATTTACTTTAAAGTCTTATAATTGAACATCTATATATATAAAAGCGAAATACCACACACGCATCATCACAAAATCTCCAGAACTGTAAAGCCTACAAACTTGTAATTTGGCACGTATGTTCCTCTTGGCTTCTAGGTGCTCACTAAGAAAGGATTTTTCAAAATGACCATCAGAGCAATAGTATTTCATATATTATTAACATGCTCTGATGCTAAGGAGTTCCACTCCCCCTCTCCACCTGAAAAGAAATCTGTTCCAAATGCAAAACACAAGCAGAGGAGAGGAGTTTCAGTTTTAGTTTCATAGCAGCAACCAGCTTTAGTACAGAACAGTTGAGCTAAGCCACGCCCAGGCTCCTTGCTGTCTCCTTCTTGCTCACACAGTAAATACTATCTCAGTTTCCATGTTTCAGTTTCCAAACAGCCTCAACTCTCACACACTGACAAGATGCTAGCCAGATGAATACCGATGGATGCTGGTAGGCAGAGACACAATTCTCCCCCCCACACACACTATTTTCCTCCCCCCAAAACTAAGGCCGATCACATAGTTTCCTAGCAAAGCACAGGTATAGAGCTAGTGTATTTATATACTGCCTAGGAAATTAGCAATAAGCGAATAGGGCTTTTTACAGGACTTTTCGGCTTTACTAAGAGATTTCATTTCATAATTATCAGATTGTTTTTGTAACTCCAGAGTCCCTCCATACATGACATCAGTGCTGTTCTGGCATTCGCAAAATAAATAAACAACAACAAAAACATCCTGCAGCCCAGCCAGTTTTCTACCAGCTTGGCTGGGCACAGCAAACCTAGCTCAGCACTTGACCTTGTGAAGCTCAGTGCCCGGTGGGTAAGCTGTCTGTATGGGGAATTTTTTTTTTCTCCTTTTACTCCTCCTCCTCCCTGAATTCACCTCTAGTACAGATTTCTCCCAAGCAAATCTATCTGCAGAGTGACCTCCTATCTAGAGGAACTTAATGAATTTCACAGGGTCATAGTATTTGAGAAAAGCGTCTGCCAGCAGGACTACTCTATCATGGCATTTACCGTAGGTTTCAATAGGCACTCATATACATGTGGAATGTACATCTTGATAGGCAGGCAAGCTTTTATCCATTGGTCAGAGTTTGGGGGAAATAGTTGCTGGGCAAATGGACTAGTAATTCAGGTTTTTTTTCCTTTTATAGAGAACGGGAAGTTTATTGTTCTGTAAACTTCAGGAGGTGTCATAATTCACAGGCCATCCAGGCACTAGCTAGATTAGGGTTACCAGAGTGGTCAATATTAAGTTCAAATGGATTATCCAAGATGCTCCTGTTATTATCCTGATTATTCTTTGTAGTATTATTAGTTAAAATATTACCGGTATTTATTAAATAATTGCCACACATGACGTATCACTATGTTTTCCCCTTCGTGGAGCTGGGGTGGGCATGGCTTGCACGTGATGCAACCGGCTTGCACGTGATGCAATGTTTGGGAGTTGATGGACAATCTGAAACTTCATGAAGGGATCAATGAGCTGAAGAGTTTGGGGACCTGGGCAAGATGATGGTGAAAACGTGGCAATTTTCCTAATGATCAGCTGGCGGGGGACGCTGATTGGTTCGTTATTTTCTCACTTTGCAGCTTCAGCATAAGTGAAAATAATCACTCCAGAGAGCCTGAAGGCTTCAAATGCTTTGGGGGATTGAGGAATGGAAGTGACCTCATTCTATAATTATGGCAATGTGGAAGGATCCACTGAGATGAAATGATATTTCCAAATGCTACATTCAGCATGTGGGAGAAAGGGGAACTTAATTAGCAGTTTGGGGGAAGGGCCAACAAAGAACCTTTCTTAGAACATTTCTCCTCAGGAAAAATGTGTTTGGAAAAGAACAATTCTAAGGGAACAGAGGGGAAAATCCTTCCAATTAATTCCCGCCACAGTGCTATAACCATTAGAATGTTTGATTTCTCAGGGGGTCCTCTGATCCGGCAATATTTCTAGGAATTGCTGAAAGGAAAAATCTGGTTTGACCAAGTCACCAGCAAAAGTCCTGCTGAGTGTGGATTGACAGCTACCTTTTGTGAACCATTAAAAGGCAGGAATAGGGGACATCCTATTGTTCTCCAGTTTAGCTCCCAGCTTGAAACATGAACAATTTTGAGGGAAGAGGGCTGCAAAGCATCCACAACACCTTTTTCTCACAACTCAGCTGTTTCGGGTTCTCTTCCCTATAAAGGGCAGGACACGGCATTGCAGGGGTTCCCCTACAGCTCTTTGTGGGCTCTCCTCAGACTACTGAACTGAGCAGGCAGAGGTTTGGAAACAAGATTGTGAGCAGGAAGAAATGGTCAGGTAGTGGAGGGGATGGGCCCTGGCAGCCGGGGCTTGTGGGGAGATCCTGAATTATACTGTTTCACAGGCAGCAGGATCATATCATGTATGCTCCTGAGAAAAGTCAATAAAAACTGCTCTCTTTAAAGGGAAACTAATGACTCAGTTAAAATGAGCTGCAGATGTTTTCTGCTCCCTGCCCCCAAGGATTATATCAGGGAAGTAATCAATATTGGCAACATATATATATTCTTAATATTCCATTTCCATTTTAGAAATAAGCAAGCTCTTTTTTTATAAGGACCAACGTGCTGTAGACAGGAGTGTGTGCAATCATCTCCCTTAAGAGAGCAGAAAGAAGATGGGTTTTATCCCTCAATCAGGGAGGAGGAAGAGGAGGAGGAGGACTAGTAGAGCAGCTTCTCTGTCAACATTTTTATTGAATTATATGGGATTATAAAATACAAAATACAAAGTAAATAGAAAAGCAGTGGGGGGGGGAGGAAAAAAAGAGAAATGATGTAAGATAAGAAAAGAAAGAAAGAAAAAGAAGCATTGACTCTCTGTTACATTAAATAAGGCGTTAACATCAAATCACAACGTTTTGTTTTTCATAATAATACGAACAAGCTATTTCTATAAAGATCTATCAGTCTAATCGGTAAAACCCAAAGTCAGATTTTCATTCTTTTCCACATCAAGCACGAAGTTCGGAAGCAGTCTCCATGTGGAAGCAAAAGTACTTACGTTCTTTTCTTTAATCCAAGTAGTCAATTTTATTATTTCAGCCAACTCCATTAACTTCTGCAACCATTAGTCCACAGTAGGAATCCAAGCGTCCTTTCATTTTTGTGCATACAATAGTCTTGCTGCGGTCAACATATACTGTATAATAACAAAATTCTAATTTTTTTTCCAATTACAAAATTAGTAGAGCAGCTTCTCAGGTCCTTTCAAGCTCTAGAAAGGCGAAAAGCAGCCCTTTGAGTTAGTCCCCAATATTCTTCCACCGGCCAATATGGTTTTTGTTTTTTTTCCAAGGAGAACAGCAGCACTGGGTTCTCCATCTCTGTAGCTTGTTGTCCTTATGAGGTGGATTGTCTGTTGACATCTTTCTGTCCCTTGTTTTGGACAAGAACATTGCTTGTTAGGGAACAGGCAGCTTTTGGTGAGATGGTGTTAATGCTCAGCACTAATTATTTCCCACAGTTCAAGAGAGACAAAAAAGCTTTGCTGCGGAAGGTTGGTTCATCGGATTTATCAGCGCCATTGTCCTCCTCATCCTGGTTCTGGTGCTCCTCTGCTTCATCAAGCGCAGCAAGGGCGGCAAGTACTCGGGTGAGGTGCCCCCAGCCCCACCCTAGCACCTCGCGGCAGACCCCCATGGGCCTCCCCCCTCAGTTATCAGTTATATAGCGCGCTTAGTGTGCCTGGTGCCGTTGGTCCTCACAACAGTCCTGTGAGGTAGGTTCTTATTGTTCCCATTTTACAGAAAAGAAGCTGAAGTTTACAACTGAGCTCAGAGTTTGACTCTGGTGTCCAAAGCTCACATCAACGCTTGAGCTGCTGGTCTGGGCTAGATGCGTATAAGCCAGACTTCCTGAGCTGAAGAATATGCTACCACATTCATAACTGCCTGCCAGATTGGCAGAAAACAATGAGTTTTTAGTCCAGCAATCAAGATAGCACATCAGGCTTAGGATAGTGAGCTAAAAACATGGTGGGGAAATATTGAAGATATTATAGACAAAGCTATGCTATCGGTTTAGTGATTTGTAAACCTAGTGAAGCAGGGTGGGAAACATAGCAGGCGAGTGCTCTTCTAGCAGATTCTCTGCATTTCTAAAACTTCAACTCCCATCACTGCTTGCCAAAGAAGACGAGAAAATATGTTTGTTCTTTTCAGTTCAAGAATAAAAAGGTACCCTTGAGCAGAAAGACAAAACAGTAAATCAAGATAATGATGACAGTAATAGTGGTAGCAGTATCACAAAAGAACAGCACTATTGCTTCTTTTATGCTTCACAAGTGTCTTAAAAACTGTCCAGAGATGACGACGGATTAGTGTACTTCAATCTTCTCCAATTCTGCACCTTTCAGAGGTGTGGGACATAAATCACTCTTGTTTTCTAGCCAGTGCTGTTCCTGAATATTCTGTCTCTGAGTGTTGGGAGTTGTAGTTCTAATGCACCTGGAGGACCTGGGGTTGGGGAAGGCTGTGGTACAATATGGGTGGACATGTGCTTCTTCACAATGGTCCCTTTAACTCCAACCTCCTAGTACTATAGGGTTGCTCTCAACCCACACCCCCTTCAATCTTGCATTCACATCTTGCTGGTTATGCCCTTATTTCAAGGAGCTAAAGAGAAATCTAGCCCCACTGAGAGACACACACACCCCCGCCCATTCTTCTTTTCCATATTTTTAAAATTTCCCCCCATTACTTCTTGGGAGATCCCCCTGCCCACCCACCTTCCCAAGGTCCCACTTTGGATGGTCCCTGCCCACCAACCCTTTTGCCTTGTGTAACATACTCTCTCTTTTACCCTAGTGAAAGACAAAGAAGATACGCAGGTGGATTCTGAGGCCAGGCCCATGAAGGACGAGACCTTTGGAGAATACAGGTACAATGTTCCCTTTCATGGCTAGAAAACAGTAAATTGCACCAAACAAATGACATACATAGCTCCTTTGTTTTATAATATATACCATTGTCATGATGGGTTGGGATTCTCTTGATACAAATTTGTATGGTTTGGGTACAAATTTAGCCTTGTTTATTTAAGTCTTTGGGGTTATCAGCCATAGATTTAGGGTGTGAGGAAAGTATGACAGCACAACAAGAATGCAAAAACAACAGAGTGGGAATGAGACATTTTCCACAGATTCTAACAGATTCTAATGAAAAGCACATTAACTTGCCAACAGATGGTTAATGTTGGGAGGGGGCAGGAGGAGATAGAATGATTTAATACACGTATGAGACCCTGTCAGCAAGTTTTTGGTGGCTTGGTATACTAGAGCAGCAAAAAGATCTAACTGCTGTCATTCACAGTGCATCAATAGAAGGCTGGGGCTATCAAGAGTGCTAAATTATGCTCATGAGTATAAAAAGATAACAAAAAGGACAAGGACTGGCAATGAACCAAAGGAAGGGAAGTTCATAGTATTTCCCCTGTATATGTATGTATATATCTTTGTGTATATGAATACAGCCATCTGATTTGTGCCAGGATCTATTGGTGCCTTCCGTATCTCTCCTTTGACCTCAACTTACCTTCTTTGAAATGTGATTCTACTTTTTCTCTTTTTTCTTTTTTCTGCCTTTTACTTGACTAACCCAGGTCCCTGGAGAGGTAAGAATGCAAGGGATAAACATTGAATTTTGCACTGCATGTTGCTGATGGAAAGTGGTGTTAGAAGGGCCAGGATAACATTACCCATTGGCATGCTTCTGGATTTCACTGGCCTTATCATATCCGGGAGAAAGAAAAGCCATTTCCATAAAACGAAGTCTTGCTTCTTTTTCCTTAATTAATGGGAGAAAAATAATTCTAAAAATGGTAAATGTTAAAACAATCCTTTTCTGTTTCTACTCTCTAGTAAATAGCAGTCGCAAAAGGGATATTTCACATTAGAAGGAATATTGGCTAGGGATTACATATGAAAATGGCTTTTAAAATTTCAGAATACATTTTCCCTAAACTGTCATTTGTCAAGAGTGTCCACCTTAATTGCAGGTAGACTTAAATTTAGCTTGCTGTCCCTGAAGTAAATGCATTTGATCCCTGACATCTTTTTCAAAGAATCATCTCCTTTCCCTCCAGAGGGAACATAAAATATAATCAAATTGTTAAAAGAAAATACTGAGATTTCATACTTGAGGGTTTCCTTGTTTAAAAAGTTGTCTCTTTTGTGTTTATGCATGTGGATATACTGTATGTGCCTAAGGACAACAGAGCTGTCTTTGATAATATGAATGTTCTCTTTCTATCTTAAATCAGAATTCTGATTTCCATTCTCTAGGAAGCAGGTATTTTTAAGAATGGAAATTCAGAAAAAAAACTGTCCCGCTCTTTGAACAATCCCAAATCTTCTACCAGGTTATATTGCAGCCACAGCAATAAGAAACCTCAATGGGGTCCTTGGTGCTCTCTGAGCTTGGTAGTTTTATTGCAGACATTTCAAACTAGGTAACATCATCTGCAGATGATACCTAGTTCCAGGGGTGGGATTCAATTTTTTTAACAACCAGTTCTGTGGGCATGGCTTAGTTGGTGGGTGTGGCTTGGTGGTCATGTTATTGGCTGGGCGTGGCCAACTCAATATCACTCACATGGAGGCATGCATCTCCTTGCCTGGCCTCTCATGACTGTGGGGATGCTGCAACAGTTGTAAGTGTGAAAAATGGTCATAAGTCACCTTTTTCAGTGCCATTGTAACTTTGAATGGTCACTCCACACAAGCAAAGTACCAGCAAAGGAGGGGGGGGGAAAACTCCAGAGACGTTCCAGAGAGATGAAGTCTAGTCTTGCCAAGAATGTAATAAGGGTTAATGGAGAGGCAGTTTCTGTAAGCAACACCAGAATGTTTCCTTCCTGCCTTCCTTACAGGATTAGGCCAGTAATTTCTTCTAACAACCGGTTCTCCAAACTGCTTAGAATGTTAACAGCCGGTTCTAGTGAATAGGTGCGAACCTGTAGAATCCCACCCCTGCCTAGTTTGGTAATGAAAAATCTGCAAGAAAGCCACCAAGCTCAGAGAGCACCAAGGACCCCATAGTTTAACCCTGAGCTACAAATATTCTTTTCTATCAGTACAATGATATTTGCTGGGTACCTTTGGTGTATGTGCAAATGTATGTGTGGATAGGCATTGTAATGCTTTTGGGATAAAAGTGATCAGTGCTAACTGCATGGTTTGTCCTCCCTCTCTTTCTCATTGTTCCCTTTCATGAAGTTCATCTATGTTTAGATTTAGGTAACAACCTTCCCTTTCCCCTGCCTGCCTGCCTGCTGTATCTTGCTACTTCTCCTCTAATTTACCTCCCCTGGGTACCAAAATTGTATCTAGCCAGCTGCCCACCCCAGTTGGATTTCAAATATAGGGATTCTGGCTGGCAGCCCCTCTTTTGAAAATCTCTGGCAGATGCTATGCGGTCTGTCTGCTAAATTCTCTCTGCTAAATTCACACAGTCCTCTCTCTAGTACTGGGTCAGTCTACACAGCCTTTGACTTGGTTTAGTACTCATTTGCAATCTAAAATGAGCTTCCTGAGTTTAAAAGGAGCTTCCTAGGTACTCCTTTGGTTCTACTAATTTCCATATCTGCCTGTTGATTCTAAATGCAAATCAAATATATTTGGCCGGATCCTTTTTTGTTCTGCTTCAGCTCTCCTCCACACATGTTCACAGGGTTTCCATTTAAGTTTATGTGCATCCAGTGCATGCTTGTTGGTCAGTGGAACTTGGAATTCAGAAACCTAATTCTGCATGCTTCCCTTTTGTGTATTGGAGCCTTCCTCACCCAATGAGGCAAAGTTGGACATTTTAATGTTAGAATGGGGGAAATCCAAGCTCTCTGTTATGTCCAGTATTTGATATCTAGGGGTGTTCTCTTTCGATGAAACTATTATAAACTTTGATGCCCCTTAGTGTACAGCTATCTTCTTTGAAGTACAGGCTTTCCTTCACATAGGGATACTCATGTTCTAATCCCTTTTTTGTACTTCATTTCATGGTTGCACACCCATCCCTTTAGATATGCATTGCTGTTCTTGCAGATCGGCACAGCAGCACTAGGAAACATTGTGCTGATTTTTCCAGGGATGAAAAGCCAGTCTAGGCATACAGCGTATGTGTATCGTAAGCACAAGGGGTCAGTGTGATTGCGTGGCTAGAGGGTTAGGAAAGTCAGGTTCAAATTCCTACTCAGCCAGTTAGTAATGTGAGGGCAGTTGTTATCTCAGAGCTCACAGGTGAGCTAAATTGTGTACCCAGACGGAAGAACTTTTTTATATATGAGTTCCTGGAGAAAAGGTGACGACCTTAATAAACTAAAAATAGGTTTATCTTTGCCCAGAAAGCAGAAATGGAGCAGGCCCATAGGTTGACCACTGTTCCATACTGCTGCATTTGCTCCTTTCCCCTCTGATTGGCCTGCTTCCATTTAAAGTTCCCCAACTGGGTGAGGCTTTCAAGACTCACATCTCATTCAGTCTTGCTTGGAGTGAAAAAAGAGGCCTCCATCTCAGCTTAATACCTGAGCAGGGCAAAGCGTTGCTTAAGATATTAAACAGGAGTTTTGCTTCCTTGATTTTGTTTGTTTGTTTGTTTGTTACATTTTTATGCTGTCCTTTTGAACATTCATCTGAGGCAACTAGATAAATAACTTCCTTTATACCTATGGGGGTTCAGTACATCAGAACATTTTCCTTGGCTTCGTGGTCCAGTGGGCTTCTTATCTAAAAATATATATATATTTAATTTAAAAAAGGGAAACAGTGGCATGCTGCAGACCGAGTAATGGCCTCTAGCATTGCTTGTGTTTTCAAGAATGTTCCTGGACCTCAAAAAGATGTGTGACCAAGCAACAATTATTTCATTGATAGAATGCAAACAAAGGTTTAACAAGCTACTTCTTGAAAAGAAATTCAAAGAGAAAACTGAGGATTCCCCCTACCCCCTTCCGCCAGCTTCAAATGCTATCCAGCTGCTCTTAAATAATCACAAAGATATACCAGCATAGCATTTGCCATCCCCATTGTCAATCCCTGCATATATATTTTTTTTGGCTTGTCAAATGATCTATGTGGACAGGATGAAGGTAATATCATGGAGATGCAAAGGAGGAGAGATGTTGCTAGAAGATGTTTGCATTGTGATTAGATGCAAGCAGGGATATGGCCTAGACATATCAGGACAGGAAAAGGAGTCACCTTTTCACAGAGTGGGAAGGTAGAAAAAGGAAATGAGTGGAGTCTTCTCTATATGCACAAAAGAGAGGCAAAACAATGGTGATTCTTATGAAAATTATTATGTAATTAAAGACCGAGGATATCACTCTTTTAAAAAGAAGAGCTCGTGTGCTGTGCTTCTTTGATACAATTATATTAGTTAAACTGGTAATTATTCATAATTTGTAAGTAAAGAATAGACAGGATCATAGAGTCCTCCCTTCGCATACATATAAGCATCTGGAAAAAATTGTTAGAAAGGAGATGATATCAGTATAAGAAGTTTAAATTTATCCCCTGAGAGGTGAAGATGACAGCAAGACTTTAAAGTATATTCTGTAAAATATATTATGAGAGCCAGTTTGTTGTAGTGGTTTTAAGGCACCAGGCTAAATATTGGTAGACTTGTTAATTCTAGTCCTGCTGTAGGCATGAAAGCTGACTGGGTGGTGTTGGGTCAGTCAATCTCTCTCAGTCCAACCTACCTCACATTGTTGTGGAGAAAATAGGTGGAAGATAGAATATTAAGTATGATTGCGTCCTTGAGTTATTTATGGCCACTCAGAGCTGCCTGATAGTGTGATGGGTAGCGTATACATTTAATAAATAAATAATAATAACAATAATGAAGGTAGGATAAAAATAAATTTAAAATGAAAATAAAATTCTTTATCCACAGAATAATGTATTTATTTCATTTCTCAGAAATGAAGAAGCTTCTTGGATGAGAAGCGAAACATCTTCAGAGAAAAACCAGGAAGTCCCAAAGCACCTTTGGGATATTTGATTTACATTTCATCTTTATTTCTTTGCAATTCAAAATGGTGTAAATAATGCTCCCTCCTATTTTCCCCAACAACTCTGTATGGTGGCTTGGACAGAGAGAGAGAGAGAGGGAGAGGGAGAGGGAGACACTGACCCCAGGTCACCCAGTGAGTTTTCCTGTCCTAAGGGAGGACTAGAACTCATGGCTTCCCATTTTCCAGGCCAGTGCCTACAGTGGCAAAGCTGCCTTATTGTACTGTAGTCATTATTTTGCTTTTTATAATGCCACTTCTGACAAAAAACCTCACCTACTTCAGTCACAGAACACTATATGTTTTCTTTGAGAAAGTGTCTATTTGTTCAGGACTAAAGGACTAAAAGAAAAAAAAAAACTGCTAGAAAGCACTGCAATCAGGAATAGAGAGGGAAGAGATAACAACATATACCATTCTGGTAGATTTATGCTTTCTTATTGCTTAATGACCGCCATTTTCTGAAAGGGCCAGTCTCCCAGCAGTCATTTTTAAAAAGCATCCATAAGATGGCTTCCAAATTCCAGATGTGCCCATAAATCCACAACAGTTGTATACTTCCTCCTAATTACACTCTATTTTATTTTCCTTATTATTATTTGCCTTAATACACATAGTCTATAAAATCCAGACTTCAGCTAGTTAACAAAATCAGTCAATATGCTTAACTTTAAATAACCCTCAACTTCATAGACAAACGTGTGTGTATGGGGGGGGGAGACTTTTAGCCTTATGTCTATTAATATGATAATGAGATCATACAAATGCATAAAATGTATGTAAAATAAATATAATGGATGTGACAGTGTAGGAACATTCTCCTGAGTAATTTACAAGAGACTGAATGTTATCCGCTGGGTGCTTTCAGATGTTATCCATTACATCCCAAGCTCACAGATTGAGGTCCATAAAAACCAGAGCTTTATTTTGTACTATAACAGGCTTTTTCTGCTTTCCAGATGTGTGAGGGCTCCTCCCCCATAATCTGAAGCTATAGATAGCAATAGATTTTGGGTTGAACTGAATTCCAACAGATACAGGGACCACATACTTGGAGAAAGCTGTTAGTTGCTGATAAGTGAAAAAGTATTGCATTTTTAAGCATATGTGTTTCCAAATTTAATCAAATAGCTTGTTAGCCATGGTTCATGCCATGAGGGCACTTTAAGTGGTCTGTATGTTTATTTGATGTTGTATCTCAAAATATCACAAAATATAGGTAAGAATACAAATATCTTGTAAGATGGCCACAATCTCCTCTAATTTCAGTAATTTGTTTAAAATAATATTTTTTCTTTAATATTGGGATCTTAGATACATTATGTGGGAAAGTCATGCTGTAATGACTGTCCCCTCCCCCAAGAGAAAAGAAGGGCCTAATTAAGAAAAATATTGGGAACATCTGTGTGAGATATAGAGCAACACTGGAAGATGAATGTTTGCATTTTGTTTCATTTTAATTACATCCCATTTTTGAATGAATTTGTTACAATTTGGCAAATAAGGCAACCTGTTCACAGTCTGACTATAGCCAGCCATGATTAACAGATTATAATGGAATAAGATAAGACCAGATCCAACTAATGAGATCCCTTTCATATCAGCTTGAGGTTGTTTTCAGTTGTGCCCTTCATAAGTGGCATTTCCTGTTTTGCATGATTTCACTTTGCCTCTAGAGGACACATCTGTATACACAAGCACATTTTCCAGCATCTTTCAGAAGCAGCCAGCCCTCCCTTGTTGGTGACATCAAAGTCCTGAGGAGGGAACGACAGTTTACAAGACTAGGACAACATGGTTGTCCTGTTAATGAGGATAGCTCATTCATTGGCCAGTACTGGGGCTCCAAAACAAAAAACAAATGACAACTCTGGTATATATATATAGCACTTGTGCTTTGGCATCCCATCCTCTTAAAGCAGGTGTGCACAAAATGTGACCCAGGGCTGAATGTGGCCTTCTGATTTTTTGGGAATTCTCTTTAGGGAGAAGGAAGCTAACTATGGAACTTTTCATCTGGAAGTGGCACAAAAAAGGTTCTTTAACTCTTGAGTACCTTTAAAACTCTTGAGTTCCTCTTCTAAAATGGGCCTTGGCTCTGCCTACGTTAAGAGTGTGGCCTGTGACATGTCATACAAAGTTTGGTTTGTTCCTTGATCTGAGAAACCCTGTCTTGAAGGCCATTTTTTTGCACTCCAAAGGAACTGACAGCATGCTGCCCACTGAAAGATTCTTAGCATATATTTTAATGGAGAAGCAACCAGGGTCTTGTGTTCTGGCTTCCTAAAGGGATGATCCAGATGGACTGATGGTTTCAACAGCTATGAAAAGATGCAGGGAAGTTTTCTTGCACGTTGACTGTTGAAACCAATATGGAAGGTTTAGATGGGATAATTTCTGAGTGATATTAAACCCCATCAGTCAGATGGATTTGCCTTCCAGACCTCAATAGCCTGCTGTCTAAAGATGGGGCATTTCATTTTATGCTGTGACAAAGTCATTTTGGTGTGAGCTGCAAACTTTGATCTTCCATAAAGGCAGCTGGAGTTTCCCTTTCAGTCATTCTAAGATTATGCGAAACCCCTTTATGGAACGTGGACTGGTCCCCTGGCATGAGTTTATATGCATGTTCACCTGTAGCTATGCACATCTTGCTTATACGTGCACATATATAGTGCTACTATACTTCCCTCTATACTACTACATTATTATTTATTTTCTTAGCATGCTGTGGCTTTTATCAGGGTTGCCAGCCTACCGCTTGCCAGATCTTTTGGACTGCAACCCCTAAAAGCCCCAAGCAACATGGATCCTCCAAACCAATTCTGCTGTGGATTTGGAACTGTTTAGTCCAAAACAACAGCAGAGTTTCAGATCATTTATCTGACTTTGAATTTCTATTGCTATAAATAAAGATGTGATTCCTCCCGCTCTTATTATCCTTTCTCATTGTTGTCCTTTTCCCCCCTTACAGTGACAATGAGGAGAAACCCTTCACCAGCAGCCAACCCTCCTTGAATGGTGACATCAAGGCTCTGGGGAGTGACGATAGCTTGGCAGATTATGGGGGCAGTGTGGACGTCCAGTTCAATGAGGATGGCTCCTTCATTGGCCAGTACAGTGGCCAAAAAGGCAAAGAAGGAGGTGGAAATGACAGCTCTGGGGCTACCAGTCCTACCAATGTGGTCGCTGCCCTGGAATAAGTGGAGGCGTTTTCCCAAAGGATTCCCCCTGCCCCCAGTCCTGGAGAAGAGGATTTCCCTATGGATTGCTGGGGGCAGGGGAGGTGAGCACAGGGTTAATCACCTCACCCAGGCAAAGAATCAAAGAATCAATGTTCTTCGAATGGAAATAGTAATTGGTGGAGTCTACCCTTTGTCTACTGGCTAACCTCACCCCAAAATAACTAATCAGGGAGGGTTAGAAAAATCAGGGGATTCCTCAAATAATCCACCTAAAAAGTATCTCATTTCCACACCTTCCCCCCCAAACCAGTTATCCTTCAGCCAAACTATGTCCATGTTTTGTGTGGTGGGAAGGGAAGGGGAAGGGAGGGAGAAGGGGAGGGGCATATGACATGATCCAAGGGATGAGCTTATTGGTGAAGCCCAAGGGCTTCATAAGAGGGGAGGGAATCAAGGTTCAAAATTGCCAAAAGAGCAGATGACACCCCACCCCACCCCCCGCCCTTCTCAAGATCCTCAAATGTTCATTCTTTGTTCTTGTTCAAGAAGGAGATGTTAAATGGTGCTGCAATGTCTAATCCCAACCCAGATCAGGACAGGAGACAAGACAGAAGGTGGCCTGAAAGAATGGGAACCGAAAAACAGGGAATCCTTTCTCTGCCTCTGAGAAAAGGGGCGATTAAAAAGAACTAGAAGCCAGAAGTCGTAGCTATGCAAAAGGAAGGGATACTAATGGGTGAAAGCCAGAAAGGCTCTGGGCCTTTCAGTTTTGCCATTTACCACCTTCTCATGGATTCAGCTAAGGATGATCTCCTTTGATGCCTCTTTTAGAAGGGAAGGGGTGCTCCAGCCAAATCTTCTGATTGCCTCTCTGCTGATCTGTCACTCTCTTTACCCTTTGTTGCTCATTTTTCTAAATCAGGCCTTGCCAAGGCAGCAGTTCTCTCAAAATTGTGGCTTTCAAACTTTTTACCTTGAGGGGAAGCCTTCCCATGTCTGTTCATCCGCTAGAATATTCCCATTTTTCTGTCCTATTTTGCATACATGAAAGCCTTTGGCCAGTTGGTCCTATTGAACATCCTCTTTACCTCACCTGAATTGACGCTGTACCTGCAATTAAAGTGGTACTTGTTTACCACAGTTGTACAAGAGCCTCTGATCAATTGCCAAGAGAACTCAAGGTATCCCAGAAAGACAGTTTGAGAGCTGCTGCCAAACCTGGTCTCCTGGTGCTGAACATCCCACTTAGAAGGATCCCTTTGTCCTTTCTGTCAGACATTCCCTATTTCATGGGGTGATCAAAATCCAGTTCTTTCCACTGGGCCAAATCCCTCCATTTGACAACCTCCTCTTCCTCTTCCCTCTCTGTCTTGATTCCAACTCTCCTCTCAAACAGCAGCAGCAGAAGAAAAAACACCCCCAAACCCTCCCTGCTTCTTGAATGCATCTCACGCAGCTGCCTTGCGACACACTCTTGTCTTTCAAAAGTGGCTTCTTGTTCACTGAATCAACCCTTACCCCATTTCCACCTCTGTCTATTGTAATGATGACTATTTTTTTCTCTTGCTTGTCGGGGATGAAATGAATCCTTGCTTTTTTTGCATACAAAGTTTTTTAAAATAATAATAAAAAATAATAAAAGTACTCTGGTGTTTTGAGCAGCCCTACACAAAATCATTCCTGCCTTTTTCCTTTCTGTAAATATTTCCAACTCTTGTGCTTGAGTTTGTTTTAGATGTCTTAGGACTGGTGTTTTTGAAGTCTTTTAGTGGGTCTATTAAGGTGGTTTAGAATTAAAAAGAGGAAAAAAAATGAAAAAAGTATTTTAAACAGTCCTCTTTCTCCTGAAATGTGATGCCATTTCCATCCACCCATCCTCCCTGCCCTATGTATTCTTCTCTTTTGTCAGGCCTGTTGCGATCTAACTTTCTCTCTTGATAGCTTTTTATATATATATATGTATATATATGTATATATATAAACAGAATTATAAAATGATAAATAAATGATGAAATTGGAACTTGCTTGGACTGGTGATGGGGAAGACATGGTTGGGAAGATTTATCTCACGTATGTTGTTATAGGATTCCTGCATGAAAGATAGGAAACATCTCTAAAAAATAAATTTTCCTCTTGCCAATTCCTCTGGGAATTTTGGGATTGTACAATATAAAGTGGAAAAGTAAATCAGGGTAGAAGGATTGCGGGTTCAATATCTGGCATCTCCAGTTTAAAAAAAACAAACCAGAGAATGTTTATTTATTTTTATTTATTTGATTTGTCGATCGCTTACAAGATAATAGGTATAAGTATAAACATAGTTATGAATACATGAAACGGATACATATAAGAAAAATAAAAAGAAACAATAGGACAGGGATGGTAGGCACGTTGATGCGCTTATGCACGCCCCCTACAGACCTCTTAGGAAAGGGGTGAGGTCAATACTAGACAGTCTAAGGTTAAAGTTTTTGGGGTTTGGGGATAGGAAAGTTTGTCTGATACCACAGAGAGTTTCTCTCAATCAAAACTGATAATACTAGGAAAAATTGAGTCTGATCAGATTTCAGGAAACTAACCTGGTTTTCTCTCGGCATTTGTTAACAGTGTTTTTTTTAGGAGAAGTGGTGCCTTGCTGATTCTATAGGGCTTTCTATGGTTTCTTTGCACCTAGGAGGAGGAGGAAGAGGGAGGTGTTTTTGTATTACAATAGACATGAAGCACCTGTACCTCTCTCAGAAGGAAGAATGATCAGTTGTATGTCTTGCTGGGACTGATGCTCCATGCATTTCTACCATTCCTTCTATCTTATCTTGAGATCTCTTGAGCTAGACCTTTGAAAACATTTGGCTTTATGCCCTTTGGAGGAATAGTGAGCTGCAAAGAAAATAAGTAGGGCAAGGAGAAGACGAACCTAATGGTAGATATACCTGCATGCTTGTCATAAATCCCAGTTTGATACCCTAGTTGTTGCTGCAGAGAATGTACTAGGCTATATACTGTTTCCTCCTTCTGGTTTAAAAAAATACGCATGTAAAAACAAGAGTAGGTTGGCCTTATACTTCTTGCAGCATCTCTTTAATCAATGTAATTTAATCAATATAATTGGCAGAGTAATCAAGTAAAGCTTTAATCACAGATTAAAGTTTGCCCTTGATTAACTAGTATTTCTGAGTCTGAAGGGCACGCTGATGTGTAGAGGATAGACGTCACCGTTTTCCATTCTTCTGCCAAGTTTGATTAATATAGAACCAAAAGGTAGCTTTTTATAATAGCTGTATTCAATAATGGCAGATAATTTTGTCTTTCCAAATATAATTGCTAGAAGAAGCAACATGCAAGCAAGTCTGGTCACATTTGACTTAAAATAATAGATATATATTTTATATTTCCCCAAATCTAGAAATTTCATAATTCTAATGAGATATGTACATTTTTGTTGGGAAAGTCAAGAGTCTATTGTGGATCTGATATTTTAATGTAATGTGCATATTCTATATCCTCTGATTCCTAAATTTATAGCAAAGAAAATACCAATCTTTTTCTTGATGAGCTATAGTTTCTCAAGTAAGGGTAGGGAAAGATGAACAAATATAATCATTTTATATTCAAAACAACTAGTAGTAGAAAAAGTGACTCAAGGCTACTCTGAACATTTCTGGATGAGATTTCCAAACAGCCCATTTGGCCTGTTAGCATAACAATTTCCAGCTTTTCTAACTAAGAAAGTCTTTCATCACTAATGTTACACCATGAGAAATTCCAGATTTCATAAATAATTTAAAAACCATTACTAGAGAATTCAGGTGAAACTGAGGAATAATGACTAATTAAATGACATTTTTATGTGCAAAATTCTTTAGTGTGGACTTCACTGTTTGTAGCTATTAGGAAGCTACCACCGTTGCAGAATGCCTCTTGCAAAAAGAATGACAAAAAAAAAAAAAAAACAGCACAATGTATACCAAAGCTGTATTTAATTCATCTTTGTGTAATGCAATTGCTTGTATTCCCAAGTTCTCCTTACATCAGTAAGCACCGGCTAATTTATCTGTGATAACTCACACATTGCAGGCACTAGCAGCAAGAATAGCATGATTGGGTTTCTTTTCCCCTTTGCTCTGCATCTTGCAATTGTAACAATCAGCCCAAAAAAAAAAACCACCCACCCCTGGGTCAGACTAGTAAAATTCTGAGGATATAACAACAGAGCCACGAAAAACATTACCTATATTAATGGGAAAAGGAATAAAAAGTGAACAACTGCTAGCAAAGATAAAGGTAATGTTATAGATTCAAAGGACCCATCTGGTTACCTAGGTTACCATCTTAATACCTTCATTAGTTGCAACAGAAAACCACAGAGGTGAGCTGGATGGCATTCCATTTTGTTACAAGCCAACCTTTCCCAAGGTGGATTCATCTATATATTATAGATTGCAATTGCCATAATCTATACTCCCTCCTCGTGCTGGCTGGAGCTAATGAGAATTGTAGAACAAAGGCAGTGACAGAAACCCATGTTGGAACAAAGCAAGGATTTGCAAACCAGTACTTAAGTTATTTGGATGTAAACCATTCTGAATAAGAAACCATAGGTGGCTTTCTATCTCCCAGGCAGGAAGCTGGATGAAAAATGACTTTTAAACCCCACCAGATCTTTCCTTCAACAAGATACAATGACTAGCTCAAACTGTCTCTATACCCAGTGGGGCTTGCTTCCAAGTAAGTTTGCCAAAGCTTCAGTTACCCTGAATGCCAGTGAACTAATCTTATTTGTTGCTACAAAAGGAGATCTTACAACCCTCAAAATGCAAGCAAAGATATCAACAGACTAAAAAATGTACTAGCAACAACGCTGGCAATGGTCTTGCAGAACTTAAATAGATATATGAAATGACTGACAGTGAGGGAGTTGGGTTTGTATGCAGCCTCCTGCATTGCTAACCCCTCTCTGAACAAATGATCAATATTGTTACAGAGAACTGATCGTGAAATTTAAGCTTAGTTAATGGGGGAGTCAACCTTCACTTGTTAAGAATAATTAACAGCAGGTCATGCCACAAAATTATGAATAGTTTTCAAATTTATAAAATGTTAATACAGAGCAGAGGTCTCCAAACTTGGTAACTTTAAGACATAGCTGGTTGAGGAATTCTGGGAATTGAAGTCCACAAGTCTTAAAGTTGCCAAGTTTGGGAACCCCGGATATAAAGCCTCCAATGCACTTTACACTGAGCTCAAAAAGATTTAAGACAGAAAGGTTTATGGCCTGCAGGTTGCCTGTCAGTTCTACCCAGTTTGCCTACCCAGAGGTCTTTTGCAGTCTTACGAAAGACTTTCTCAGATCTTGCAAGGTAATAGACAGCCTACGTGTTTCATCTCAAAATTCTGGAGCAAATCCCGTCCTTCTTGTGGCCGCTAGGAATCTTGTTTATCAGTTTGAAACAAGGATATATATATAACTCAATGTTTATGCTGCCCTAGCAACCAAGTCTATTACACTCCTTTCTCATTGTGACATGCACATGCTGTGCTAACCCTAGCGTTTGGTATGATGGTGTTTGGTAGAGCTTTGTTTTAAGGTTAGAATTCTCCTACAGTTTTAACTTTTGTAGAAGTGACGCAGAAGATGTTGAAACAAGAAACTGAATTAAATAGTTGTGGCTATTGCCTGTAGAGGAAGCTGGATATTTTGCTGTGGTTCTGTCCTTCAGTCTCCCAAAGGGTTCTTCCCCACAGCCCAGTTAAAATACCAGTCACCAATCCTTGAAAACGGTTACTAATCTAAAATGTTCTACCCCCCAATGGAGATCTCTATCCAGATCATACTACAGATCATACTAAGGAAAGGGATTACTGGATTTCCCAGCTTTGCTTCCCTCCTCTCCCCTCTCCTCCCATCAAACATCATTAGGAAAATATCTAGGAATCACTGGGGAGAAAGTGAATTTCTACTGGAAAGTAGACTGGAAAGTTCATCCATTGATCAAAACTTTTATTTTGTACAAGGGCACAGATTTAAAGAAAACCCAGCTAACAGCTAATATCAGTTCTTCTGGAGAATAATGGTGTTGTTCTGGAATAGTACTAAACCTCATGTCAGAAAAGCCTATTATCAATTGATATCCAGAAAAGCACTATAAATCCATGCTCTTTAGACCAAATAAAAGCTGTCACTCGTGTATGTCCGTAGTACTGGTGTTGGGGAGTGGAGAAGCACCATGAGGGATAAAATTGTCTCTCCCCGGCCTCCCCAAAACATTATTACTCACCTGTGCTCAAGTGATCCAAGTTTCTGAGCTGAAGAATGGCTCAGTGCTTGGGCAGGTGGAGAGCCTGGTTGGGAAAAAAAACACCTGGACTATCAGCTGCCCAAATCAGAATGACGTAAGACAAGTCCCAGGATACTTAAGGAAGGAAGTATCCCTGCACCAAGATGGTTCATAGTACTGATCCTACCCTCTACCCTAAGCACCCGCTTTCGGCCAAAGAATTATTGGGAAAGTGCATCAGACCATCCTGTTATCTTTTGGGATAATGGGGAAAACACATAACTGAGGATGACCTAAGGCTGCCTCAAGGATGGGCGGATGATGGGATAAAGCCGCTTGAAGAAACATCAGAAACAAGAGATTTCTGGAGCACATTTGTGTCACTGGGGCACGTGAGGAAAGTGAGTACATTTCAACATACTTTGTAAATTAGTACACTCGTAAAACAAAGCTTTTAACAGCATTGCAGTGGCTCTCTCCACAAATCTGCAGTGCAATGATATGGAGACAGTCCACTGCAGAAAGGAAGCTGTTACACTTCGTGATCCCACCAAGACTGACAAGGCCTTGTTCATGATATCTTCCAGAGGAATCCCGCATCTGCAGCACTGCATGCATTCTAAAGTACTTTGTCCTTCCATTCCCACAACTTGCTACGAGTTTTCTGGCATCATTTCTTTACATTTCACAGCTACATACATAGACTCCTGCATAAATATACATATGGGCATTTATAGGAATGCTATCAGTGTTTAAAAAGGAAAGCAGAGTCTCAAGCATTGTTAATAACAGTAGCACTGAGATGAAAATGCTGCTGTTTCACTAGAAAAATTGGAGAGTCAAGGCTGCACTTGCTTATTGGTGAAGAAATGGCCTTTCCTCTAATACTAGGAGGTATTGCTGTGTGCCTCCAATTGGTGATTTCCCAAATCCTCCTTCAAGCTGTGATTATAAGAGAAGATACAGAAAACCAAGCCTAAGAAGGAAGTCCAGCAGTGTTTTCTTGGTTCAATTGCTTCAAGCCCCACTGCTGTTGTGGGAATGTGTGTAGAGTGTGAAGATGAAAAGTTAAGGAGTGGTCACACACAGCAGGAGGGAATCACAATGATCAGCTACTCTTGTGCTGCATTGCCACATTACAGATAGTCCTTGACTTACAACAATTCATTTAGTGACCGTTCAAAGTTACAATGGCACTGAAAAATGATTTATGGCTATTTTTCACACGTATGACCTATGCAGCATCCCCATGATCATATAATTTACATTTGGATGCTTGACAAGTGACTCACACAATGGTTGTAGTGTCCCAGAGTTATGTGATCTCCTTTTGCAACCTTCAGACAAACAGTCAATGGGGAAGCTAGATTCACTTAACAACTGTGTTACTAATTTAAGAACTGCAGGGATTCACTTAGCAACTGTGGTGAGAAAACCTGCAAAATGGGGCAAAACTCACTTAACAAATTTCTCACATAGCAACATACATTGTGGGCTCATATGTTGGTCATATGTTGAGGACTACCTAATGCTGATAATGAAGAGTATGAATGTGTACAACCATATGCATGTTCATTCAGAAGAAAATCCATATGTGTTTAATGGTTCTTACTCCACATTGAATATATCTAAAGAGTGATTGTGGGAAAGGGTTTTACTTAATACTGTGTAGATGGAAGACTATGAAGATCTGTACACTACATGGAAAGTGGAAAAACAATCAGAAGAAGAGAATGACAATTGGTTCATATCTTGTGGCTAAAGAAGGTGTGTAGATGTACCCAGGGGTGGAATTCAATTTTTTAAACAACCGGTTCTGTGGGTGTGGCTTAGGTGGTGGACATAGCTTGGTGGTCATGTTATTGGCTGGGTGTGGCCAACTCAATATCACTCACGTCGAGGCACGCATCTCCTTGCCTGGCCTCTCATGACTGTGGGGATGCTGCAACAGTCTTGTGAAAAATGGTCATAAGTCACTTTTTTCAGTGCCATTGTAACTTTGAATGGTCACTCCACACAAGCAAAGTACCAGCAAAGGAGGGGGAAAAAACTCCAGAGATGTTCCAGAGAGATGAAGTCTAGTCCTGCCAAGAATGTAATAAGGGTTAATGGAGAGGCAGTTTCTGTAAGCAACACCAGAATGTTTCCTTCCTGCCTTCCTTACAGGATTAAGCCAGTAATTTATTCTAACAACCGGTTCTCCGAACTGCTTAGAATGTTAACAACCGGTTCTAGAGAATAGGTGCGAACTGGTAGAAACCCACCCCTGGATGTACCTATATAAAGGTTATCAGGAATTAAGCTCAATTCAAGGCTCCTGATCTTAAAAGGGTATGCAGCACTATAACATTACTATGTGGTTGGGGTTCTACCTTAGGGCTAGTACATGCAATATGTATAGTGGTAGATCCATAACTCAGCTTTAAAAAAAAAGTTTAACTCATCAGTGTTTTAAAGCAATCATGTCTTTAATGCTGAGCAGGCATGATTTTAATCTACAAGTTTCTCCTTATGTAGTTTTCAGCATAAGTGTCCTGCCAAAAAAATGAGAGCACTGTAAACAATATTTGCTACAAGAGAACACAAGGGGGCATACAATTCCATCAAATGGACATTTTCTGATTGTTGTTTATGGATATAAATGTAGAATAATTGCTGTAATTTATATAGAAATAGGAAAAAACATCTAAGTGAAACCTGACCAGATGATTCATGAGTCCACTCAATTCGTTGTCCGAGAACAAACTATCAATGGGCAATCTCAAAGCATGTCTTGTTCTTCTTTGTATACATGTGTTTTAAAATACCATTAAAATGAATTGAAGCTAGACAACCCTTCAAGTAAAGGTTATTTTAGTTTATTATATTAAACATTTTAAAGAATACAAACAAGGAAGGATAAAAGACATGTAAAAAATAAAAGGGTAAAGTACAAATAGTGAGATGAATAAGTAAAGGGATCTAAAGTATCATAAGAAATAGAAATTCCCAATATATCCTTAATTATCTTAGCAACTATAAAATGTATTAAACCACTTATTAAAAGGGAACACTAAGAATCACTCTTAAGCTTTGTGTTAAGAATACGTGGTTAACACAATATAAATCACCAGCTAAAATTGGTGTTAATTGATTATACTACTAATTGATTATAAGCCATAATCAATTAGTAGTAGGCATCCAATTTCTCATGAATTTGAAATATAGAATCCATATGTAGAAAATCTCAAATCTGGGGTTTGGTACATAGCTGCATATTAAAATACTGTATAATCTCAGCATAGTTTCCAATTATAGGATATTTAACCTTCCCTTATCTGTGACATGTCTTCAATTTTGCATTTTTTTCCACAGCAGGGCTAAGGGTAGCTTGAGGGAGGGATCAATAAAGATGTAAAATCTGGACTTTGGCAGAAGAAAAATTAAGCACCCTTTCCTCCCAACAAAGTGATCCATTCTCACATCTGCTTTAAAATTAAATCAATGAAGCTATGGCTTTTTGATACCAAGTGCCTTTGATCCTTAGTGATTATTGCTTATTTCTGTGTGAGGAAGATTAAAAGATGAGCGGAGCAATTCTCAATTGTGGAAGAAGCCAATGGCAAAAAAAAGAAAGAGAAAAACCCCTTAGCTTTGCATTGGCTGATTTTGCATCTTTCCACCCTATTGTTATTGCCTCAGAGGAAAATGATTGTATTACACAAATAGTTGATTAGGATTGTCTTTGGTTCAGATTTGAGATCAACGCTAAGCAGATATTTGAAACATCTGACACTATCAAGAGACAACTTCTGGGAGTTCAACTGACACATCTGCATTATTCAGCTGAAACTGCAGTCTTTGGTAATCCTGTTAACATGTTCCACTAACTTCAGCTAGAGTGCCTTTTTGAAGCAATATGTATAGAACAGCACAATAAAATTGCTATTAAATGCATTATTGCTGAGAAATAAACTCCAGTCAAATCAAATAAATCTTAATTCCAAGGAAAACTGAAAAGGAATAGACGTTACACACATTGTTTTATATTCACTTAGCTGACTGTTCCACTGAATTTGATCTGACTTTTGTGTTATCTTGTCTGTGACTGCACTATTACTTTCCTTTTTGGAACAGCGGCACTGTATCATTTTATTGATGTGTAGTACACTGATTGTTGGCTTCTAATTCCTTGTACCCACAATGAACATGATACTCACACTGCCAAGTATTCAACATCAATTATTTTTTCCTCCAGCACTGAGATGAATCTTTACAATGAAGATGCCATTATCTCTTTATGGGGTCAATAATAATTGTAGCCAAAGAAAGGATATAATAAATATTTCAGGCAAATGATTGAAAATGATACTTGAATATACATTTTGTCTGTATTTTGTTTGAAAACTTTTATTTCAAGAAGTGGTAAGAAACGTTCTTATTGAAATACATACAGAGGTGCGCACAGTCAAACTACATAGGATGGCTATAAAAACATTAGTAAATCTGGTTTATTTACAATTGTCACCTGTTCATAGTTATTACAATGCATACAACGGAGACAAACAACATGAAAATCAAATTCAGCTCTGTATCAAAAGGATAAAGGATAAAGGATAGCTCTATTTCTATTGTATACATTTTTTTTGTTTGGTTCCTCAAACTAAAGGCTTTTGTATCTCTGTGCTTTCCATCTGGAATTCAAATCAAGGACCTTCTAAAGTGCGTTAGTACTTGTTGAGAAAATCGGAGAATTCTGAATAAAAACTATTCACTTACAATCACGAAACTTTTAAGATCTCTGGGGCAAAAATATAACTCTGGTGAATGTCACATCCTTCAACAGTTATGAGAGAGAACCTCAGTTTCACTGACTCTGGAGATCAGTGGTCTATTTGGCATCCAAAAATAAAATCTCCCTTCAGCAGAACTCAACTCCTGGTCATGATTGTCATGGTTTTGACAATAATGATGTCTGACAGCAATACTGAAGTACTAGTTCACTATTGTTTCCTCTGGAATTTCCAACTTCCCTTTAGAAGTATATAAGCCTGAGATTTCCTGGCAGTCAACCATAACTCAATTAATTTAATTAACATTGTGCTTACAGAGCTGCAAATACGTGTTTTCGTAGGAGGCAGTTTTGTACCTGTCCAATTGTTCCAAGCAAAAACACCAGCCCATCTTTTCTACAGTGCTCAGTTGGGCCCCTGTTTCAATTACATTTGAATTGGCCCAGAGTAGAAAATAGCAGCAAGTTTATAGCCATCCAAATGCACCCAAATGCATTCCTAGATGCAGAAGACTGAAACCAGACCTCAAATAACAATTTTCAATTGCTGGCTAAAACTAAGCATTTTCCCACTTGCTTTGTTTCATACAAGCTGTAACTTTAAAACTATGCCTCCTTGGCCTTTGCCTGGATATTTCATTCTCCATAAACAGCAACCAGCAGTAATGTCCTTAAAGCCACATATAGAAGATGTAAATCTTTAAGAAGAAAGTAAGTTCCCAAATAGGAGGAGACAGACTCATCTGGCCCAGAGGGAAACTTCCCACCCATCTCTTTGTAGTTGCATTCCCTAAAATAGGATTTGACTTGCTTGTTTTAGCAGTCGGACAGGGTAGATTTAGTAACATCCCACTCAGGGAGTTCACAAACCACTGAAATCAGGAACCCTAGGGAATGTGCTTTTTTTCATTGTAATTTGCATAGGGATTTTAAATTAAATTTAAAAAATAATAATTACAGCCTAGCAAAATCAAACATTTACAAATAGTAAAGCAAGGACAGATCAGGTAGTCCTCATTAAGTGACTGCTTCAGACAGCAATCATTCACTGTTATGACAGTGATTAAAATAAGTAAATTGGTAAGCCATCCTAGCACTTACTGTCTTCGCAGGTCTGTAAAGCAAAGGACAGCTGAAATAAAATTGTAAGCACAGCTTCAGTTTCACTTAATGACCACTTTGCTTGACAACCAAATGTCTGAAGGTATCTGGATGTCTTAGGTATAAAATCTAAGTAACACAGAGCAAAGAATCCAGCAAGAAATTATGTGGATGCACGGCCCAGATGCATCGAAGATTTAATCCAGACACTACGTTTATTTGGATGAAGTTTATGAGAAAGTTTCAATACAGAGATTTATAGTTTGTAGGGTTATAAAAATCCCTTTTTATGAACTGTTCACTTGCCTTGTGGATGGATCTTTGAAGCGGAAGAAGCTGCTGGATTTCCTGCCTTGCAGTGGACAGATCTAAAGCTTTTCTGGGATTATTTCTCTCTCGGAGTGCCTTGTCTGCATTTTTATTCTTGTTTTAATTTTTGTTTAAAAAAAAGAAAAAGAAAAGAAAAAGAAAGAGCCAAATGCAAGTAAATAGACAGGCGATGTACAGGCACCAGAAGCATAAAGAACAAATTCTCAAAGTAACGTTTAATTTAGTTCCACATCTTGTATCATTTTAAAACTACAAATCATCATTAAAATCAAATTAATGTATAGGTATCCATGACAGTAATCAGCAGACTATGAAATTTAAAGTGAAAAATTACTATCTGTACTAGTCAATAAACAATGACATCTCTTGGGACCAGGAAGTGTGACCTTTCTGTCACTGTGCCTGGCCTCTGGAACAGTATTCCCCCATGGATCCTACACTGATCATATTCAAGGGCCCTTACCTCAGACCTTGGGTTAACAGGGGTGCCAAACCTCCATAGGATTTTATTTGTTGGGGTCTTTTGTGGGGGGGCAGATGCAAGTTGATTGTGTTTCGTACTGATTTACTATTTCATTACCTTTTAATGTAGTGAGCTACTCAGACTCTCCTGGAGTTGGACAGCCTTAAAATCCAATCCAATCTATCAGAAATCTAACCTTGTTTACCTAATCATCCATGACTTAACATTAAGAGGAATGCAAGCTTGGCTGTGATATAAGTCACGGGTGGCATTACAGTCCAAAAATGGCGCCCATGTTAAATTAAATTCTGTGTCAGATTTATTTTTTTAAACATGAGATTATTTTAGACATCAAGGCACATCCCCACAGCTTCATTTGCCATCCTTCGACCAAAGAAATTGTATGGATTTTCTAAGGAGAAGTACAGAGTATGCTAGCCGCTCTTAGAAATACAAAGCTGGGTCGGTATATTCTGTAGAAATATAAGTTTTAGCAACACTTAATAGAAGGATGGCGGGTTACAAAGGGAATTCAACTTTCGGAATTGCTGGGTTTTACATTTTCACAAGCCTGCCTGCTCTGTTGTTAAGTCAGCACCAGAGAAGGATGTCATTTTTTGACACACACCCACCCACCCACTTTGAACCCTGCAATTCTCCAGCCTTTTGCTATTGCCTCGTAATGCTTCAGAGATCTGCGAACTGCCTGACATGTCAAGGGGCAAGAAAGGATGCTGTATGAATACTGATTGTTACATTTGACACCCACCTTCAGAAGCTGAAAGGGTAGGATCTTTCCAACAGAAAAGGATGGAGGAATGAAAGAACCAAAGGCTGACTTTCTCAGGTCCTTCAACTCTGTTCCCCATACTAAATTCCTTGCCTGTATTACATACCCTTGAATCAGTGTGAAAAACAGACACTCCTTTGATTGGAGCCCAGTCTGTATCGGATTTAAATTAAACTGCAGCATTTGCAGCGAACATTTTGCAAGCAGTTTGTGAGGGTCAAATGATATTGAACAGGCAGATTTTAACACCTTAAAAGAAATCATACTCTCATCTCCTTTAAAACTCCCAAGTAATGGATTTGACTTTAAGCACAAGAGGATGAAGGTTACAGAGCTCCACCTCAAATGGCTGTTTTCCCTCCTGCAGTGAGCCTTCTCCTTTTGTCTACAAACTGTTTTTTATCCTTGCGGGACTCACTTCTACTACTGGAACTTGGGGGCGGGGGAGGGGAAACAAGAAAAATAACCTCAGCAACCTGGAGAGGAGGGGGGCGACAAGGAAAAGGAGGGGATGCTGGAGAACCCATCTCATGACTTCTCTCTTAAATACCATATATCACTGCTTGATTAAGGCTGCATTTAAGGCTGCTGATCTAGTGCAATTACTATTTATATTACACTTATACTGTATTTTACCTTTGCTCTGGGAAATCAAGATAGCATAAATGGTTTGTCACTTCTAATGTTATCCTTACAAGAACAATCCGACACAGTAGGTTAGGCTGAGAGATTTATTTATATATTTGCAGAATGGTTGGTTAGATTGGTAAGAAGCTCAAGGTGGTATAGTGTTGTAGGAAGTTAGCACCCACACCTCTCCTAGAAATATTAAAAAGGCAGAATATTTCCCCTAAAAAGAGTAGAAACTCAGAAGCAGAAACTCACCTCAGAAGTAGAAGCTCACCCCCACCTTTGTTAATGGGTGGGCCATTAAGGCCAGGGCCATAATACTGTGCATAACAAAGATCTCCAGGTAAAACTATAGGAATTGCTCAAAAGCCCTTTCAGTGCATCATCATCCAGCAAGGCTCAACCAAGCCTGGAACTCAGGACAGCCTGCAGAGTTGCCCCTGCATGGCCCCATGGGAGTCTGACAACCAATCAGAATACAAGCTCCAATTCAAATCCCAACAAAGGTTATAAAACCCAGGCACTCTCAGCACCTCAGTCTCTTCTTGATCTTTTCCTTCATCCTGAAGCATGTGATCATCCTTCCTTTTCACTCTGGAGCTCCAGGCCATGTGGTCCTGCCCACCATTAAACCTTCCAAACAGCCTCCATGTTTCCAGTGTCTTTTTCCCCACTTGGAACCGAACCCAGAAGGATATTTCTTCCAACAGTGCAACTCCCCCTCATTTTTTTTTCTATAGCCCTGCGAGGTGGTTTGGGCTGAGAGAGTGGCTGACCCAAAATCACCCAGGGAGTTCTTTTAAAAATATATATATATTGTTTTTTAAGACAAACATAGACAAACAAAACATAAAAACATCAAGCCATCTTCCATATATATACATACAGTGTGTCGGTTGGTTTACAAATTGTTTTGTGCTTCCATTTCGTAGTCTTCAATTACAATTACATTGTATATATTCTCATATTTTCAATCAAATATTAAATACATCAATCATTTGACTATACTATTATTTATTCATATTTTATGAAAGAATCCATATTTTACTTAATTTGTTTTATGACAGTTCATATAATCATCTCAAATCTATCCTACAATCATTTTGTAGATATAAGAAAAAAAAATACATCTTTATATATTTATTATTTTTTAAAGATCTACATATTTCATTACCATGTTTTATTGTTTAACCATTGATAGAATAGATCCCAAATTTTATAAAATCGTTTATCATCTTGTTCTCTGATTTCAAATGTCAATCTACTCATTTCAGCACATTCCAATATTTTCTTAATAATTTCCTCCTGTGATGGTATTTTCTCATTTTTCCAGTTTTTGGCAAATACAATCCTAGCCGCTGTTAATACATTTACAATCAGGTATTTCAATTCTTTACTATATGTTTCAGGGAAAATTCCCAATAAAAATATCTCTGGTTTCAAGTCTATATGTTTTTTTGTCATTTTTTCCAACCACATGTAGATTTTAGTCCAATATTTTTTAGCATCCGCACAAGTCCACCACATATGGTAATATGAGCCAGGTATCTGATGACATTTCCAACATTTTTCAGATTTGTTCTTGAACATTCTTGCTATTCTTGTTGGGGGAAAATGCCACCTGTAAAACATCTTATACAAATTTTCTTTATATGCTGTTGACATTGTCATTTTATATTTTTGAGACCACAATTTTTGCCATTTCTCTAGATCAATCCCATATCCAAAATTCTTCCCCCAAGCAATCATAGTTTCTTTAACTTGTTCTTCTTCTAGTTTAATTTCTAATAAATATCCATACAATTTTTTAATCACCTTTTCATCAGTATCTGTCAAAATCTTATCTAAATCAGTCAGTTTATCATAGAAACCTTCTGTTTTAGAATCTTTGTCATACCTTGAATGTATTTGCGCATATGAAAACCAATTCATCTTTATACCTTGTTCACCCAGAGAGTTCTTGTGCCTGACAGTGGACTAGAAACCGAGTCTCTTCAGGACCAGTTCATCATGTTAACCATTATATTATCCTAGCTTCCTTCTGCATCATGCTGCCATGCCAAAACTGACACCTTCTGGATTAATTGGACTTGAGTGCCTCCCATCCAGAGCTCAGAACAGATGCTTTTCAGTCCACTTGGGAGGCAGATGCTAGGTTGGTAAGGATGATGTAAAGCCTAAAATAAAGATCTCGGTATTTATTCTTTTTTTCCCAGATGTGCACACACACACACACACACACACACACAGAGGCAGTCCCTAGTCAGATAACCACGTGTTGTAATTGGGGAAGATTAAATGAGAAAACATTAAATGTCAGGAAGATTATAATGGTTATAATTTCTGGTCTTTGGGGCCCTTTCACCTTTCTGTGATGAGAGCAGAGGAGGCTCCCTATTTCTCCTGACCGGCACAGCCACCCCCCATGCGCGATGCAGTGACGCTCCCTTGAGAAAGTGCCACGAAATGGGGTGGAGGCTGTTTGAATCAACACGTCCTGCCTCAGAGTTTGCGGTGCCTCAACAATAGCTGTGAGTTTTGGGGAGCCGTATGTTCAGCCAGCGAGTGAACCTTGGGAAAGGAATTCCATGACAAGCCATTGTACATTTCATAACCCCCATTATTTCTTTGCACAGGCTGCTCTTTCTCTGCTCTTCATCAGCTCTGGCCTGTCACAATGAATCAAAGAATCAATTTACCTCTCGACTCACTCCATGCCTGGAATCATTTATGAGATGTTGTGGGGGAACCCCGGGGCAAGCATTGCAGTAACACATGATTCCCCATTCTCTTTGCTTACCACCCCCCTTCTAATCCCTGCCTTATTTTAGACCCATTCCCAGAGCTGGCATCAGTTGGGGCTGATGGAGAGATGGATGAACCCGGCTCACATACACCTTCCCTAACCTTGTCTGAGGGTTCTGTTTTGAAGTGAAAAATATGGTAAATGAAATTAACCAATAAATTGAAAGCGAAGACAGCAGTGCTAACAATCAAAGCAATAAACTGGAAAAAGTCCCAACAAAGAATATTAATATATAGCAACCTCAGCCCTATTATATGTTATTAAATCCAGGTCATATGGAATGATAGTGTTTTGTCTTGCCACTTTTACAATATATGGATATTTTCAAGATTAACAGAGAATAGAATGTATAATTGAACTTGCTCTTTAACACCTAAAGGTTTGGTTTCTTTCCAGCTATGAAAGATAATCTTCTTAGTAGATACACTGACTCTTTTGAGCCAATGTTCTTCAGGAAATGTCAAATCCAATATTTTTGGAGTATAAGAAACACGGGCATTCTGGTCCAGCATGTCTGGAGAACTCACATGGTGCGTGAAGGTCATACTCTGTGAATTTGCCTAACTTCCAGACAAACCACAGCATGCTTATGAGGCAACCATAAAACTCTTCTCAGATGTATTCACATTACTTGGTTTGGAGGCAGGTTCTTGCAGGTGACTGGGCTGTTAATCTGTTATGAAACTGTCTTCCCTTTGGGGGAGGAGGGAAGGTTAAACAGAGAGAACAATGGCAGACATGGAGAAAGTGACCCTGCTGGGTTCCCGCTGCTTATTTTCTCACTAGATACAAGACTGTCCTTTCCACCTTATAACCTGCACTTGCAGTCCATAATACTCTTGGCTAGGGGTCAGGATACTAGTATTTCATACTACCTGGTTGATGTTTATATATTTCTTGGTTAAATTTATATTTCACGTTTTGTTCAGAAGAGCAAGGCAGGGTAGCACATATCCCTCCCCTTGATGTATATGTGTGTAGGGGATTGTCTTTTGAATCTTTTGTTCTGTTGCCATTGATAGCCCCTTTTTTCTGGTTTAGAAATTAAGTCGCTAAAGAAAAGTACTTGGATAGAATGTGGGGAAGAGACAGGGTAACACAGAGATCTGGTAAACATAGGAACAAAGGAACAAACGGACTTTTTAATTAAATAACCAAAAAGTGAGCTTTAAACAAATTCACACACCTTCCCCCTTCTGCTTCTGCTCTGAAAACCTCTAGCCCTGACAGATGGAGGTTTTGGCAGGCACTCTAGGGCTCTCAGTCTCCCTCAGACCCAATTTTCCAGGCATAGCTCCTTCCTTTGCGGTTACTCCATTCTCCTGAAATATAAACTGGGAATTGGTGCTCCTCATTTCCGTGATTTGATTGGCAGTTGCACCAATCGTCACATTTGTCTGTCACATTTTGGCCCAACAATAGCCCTATGAGGTAGGTTGGACAGAAAAATTCAAGGCCTTGCTACTAGATTGGCTGGCTGTCATACAATGCTCTGTCTTTTCTTTTGTTTTTTTGTTGTAATCCTAGTGTTAGAAATCCTGAGCTTAAATGCAGGACATGTCCAACAGAATACAGATAGTCCTCGACTTATGACCACAATTGAGCCCCAAAATTTTTGTTGCTCAGTGAGACAGTTGTCAAATGACTTTCTTGCCACAGTTATTAAGTGAATTACTGCAGTTCAGTTATTTAATTAAATTTAATTATTTAATTTAAATTATTAGTTAGACCTTTCTTGCTATAATTGTTAAGTGAATCTGGCTTCCCCATTGACTTTGCTTGTCAGGTCTCAAAAAGTAATCACATGATCCCAGGATACAGCAGCCATCATAAATATGAGTCAGTTGCCAAGCATCTGAATTTTGATCACATGACCATGGAGGTTATAACAGTTGTGTGAAAAACGGTCATAATTCACTTTTTTCAGTGTTGTTGTAACTTTGAACGGTCATTAAATGAACGTAACTCAAGTACTATCTGTACTGATTGCTATAGAAAATAGGACATTAGAACAGCTCTTATCCAGCAGGAAGCATCAATGGGAATGGGTATAAATGGATAATTAACTAATGGAACCAGAAAATAGTCCCATCTATCAGTTTCTGCAATTTTGTTTTATCTGCCTTTGTATGGCTAACTCTCCCTCTTTGGCATTTTCACCTTCCGCCCCTGGCAGCTAACGATTTTGATATTGGGTACATGGATAGGGTGAAAAATGGAGCGGATAATTTCTATTCGTTCCCCAAACGATGAGCAAAGCATCGGGCCCTGGCAAACAGGTGCACGAATTGACCTAACGTCTGAAGGCGGACGACGAGGGCAAAGTAGGGGGCGGAAGGACCGGACGCTAAAAGGCAGCGCCGACATCTGAGGGACCAGACGGGACGGGGACTGACGGCCCCTCCAGCCTGGAGCAGACTAGATGGATAGAGATTGCAGGCCGGCCGTTGTACGCGGCCAGAGACGGACAAAGGACTGAGGGAAAAACCAAGGCTGGCACCGTGGAGCGAGAGCAGCATCCGGAAAGGCCAATTCGTGGAGGCACCGACGGCGGGACTTGGCAGGCTCGTCGCGCCAACAACGGCCGGGCTCCCAAACCCTCCCCGAAGTCATCCATATTTATAAACGCCGCGTCCGTCGTCGGTTCCCCCCCACTCCCCATTCACTCCGCCCTCTCCCCTCCTCCTTTTGGCAAACGGAGCGAAGGAGCGAGGCAGACCAGACGGCGGACGAGGGTGCATTTTTTCGCAACAGCGACAGGCGTCCCCCTCGCCTCCGGGGGATCCTGCGTCGACCTCCAGCGGAGGGGGCGGGGAGAGAAACATCTCCTGCCGTCCTCCCCCATTTTCTGCTCGGTCTAAGCCCGCCGCTATGCCGCCAGGGGGGTGAATGGGGGGCAAGCACCGGACAGCACCTCCACCTCCCTGCCCAGGGCTATGCCAGGGTGGGGGGCCGGGAGGGCGAGCGACTCGCCCCCCCACCTGTAGGATCCCCATGAGCTGATCTCTCCCCGCCCATTCCTAAATTGTGGCCCCCTCGGTCCGCCCCCCTCGAGCGGCATCGCCATGGGATGTAACATGTGTGTGGTAGAGAAACCCGAAGAACAATATCGGGTGATGCTGCAGGTAAGAGAGGGAGGGATGGAGGGAGGTCAGGGATGGGGGCGGCATTGATCTATGGGACGCGGCTGATGGGACGAGGTGAGCGAAGCACTAAGGGAATCGGAGGTGGGGGGTGTAGGTAAGGATGGTACACCCATGCAAGATGAAAAGAGGGCAGAATAGGGTCGTCTGGGGAGAAGGAAGGCACTGGAAAGGGTCAAGGGAATTTCCAATCGTTCCCACGGGAAGGGCAGTTTCGGTCATGGGGGGTGGGGGGGTGGCAAGGTAGAGGGCTGGAAGGTGGGGGTGTCTGAGAGAAAGCAAGGTGATCTAAAGATGTTTCTTGGGGCGGGGGTGGGGAGGACATCGAAATAGGAATCCCAGGTTGTCTTTTGGGGTGGAGTGGGGATTTGGAGTACCATTCGGAGAATAGAGGAGGGGGGGTTAATGCTGCAATGGGGGAGGGACCAGGTACTGAGTGAGGGGAGGTTGCTTAGCAACTAGTCTCCCCCCTTTTCCCATAGCGTACAGTGTCTGAAATAATGGGGAGAGGATTTCTGCAAAAAAAGGGGGGAGAACAAATTGGGATGAATGGCACTGAGCAGCGAAGGGTGAAGCAATGGTTTGAGAAGGGAGTGACAGGTATTCATTCATTGATTCATTCATTCATTCACTTGCTTCCATCTCTTCCTCCAAGTCATTCCTTCCAGTCCCTCGGTTTCCTCAGTGGTTTGCTTATTCTGGTATCTGTTTCTTTACTCCTCCCTTCCCTCCTCTTTTTGTCTTTTTATCTCTCCCATCAGTCTTGCTTCCTCTCTCTCTCTCTCTCTCCTTTGTATGTGCCATTTATCCAGGTCTTTTTCCATCGCACTCTCTCATCCCAGGTCTAGGTACAAAAACCAGACAACCTCCTAGTCTGCCTTACAGAGATGGAAGCTATATTGTAATTGGTAAAGCAAGAGGCTTTTAAAAAACAAAAAAAACAAAGGGTTATATATTTCAAACAGGCTGGGTTTTCCAATATTCTCTCACAGGGCTGCACAGTTAATTTGTACCTGCCTATGTGTAGAACTGAAATACATGGTATTATATATTCTTGTAGGCACTTACATAGCTGTCTTTTGTGCAATTATCAGTGTATACATTATAGGGGTTGTGTTTGTGTAGATAATCTTGCTTGCCCCATAAGGGACCATCTATTCTTTTGTCTTACCATCCTTTAAATACTATCAGGATTTAAATTCTGTTAATTTAGAGATTTACATTACAGCATGAAAGTAGCAAATAAGCTCATTTATACAAACCGAGAAGCAAATCCAAATACATACAGTGTTGCTGTCTGTATATCCTTGTGATTGATAATTGGGGATAAGGTCTTCTCTCACCAGCCTTCCTCAACTCCACATAGGTTGAATGTCAGCCCCCATAATTCCCAATCAGCACAACACTGGACAAGAGCCGTGGGGGTGGGGGTGGGGGTGAGGTGTCCTTTTGTAATTTTATTCCTGTTGCTGGAATCAGATTGTCATGAAACAGAATGGATTTGATTGATGTCCTCAGAATGATATTTTTTTTCCTACAAAGAAAGGGCAAAATAATCTGTGCATTAGATTGGAACCATTTGATCAGCTAATTATTAGACTCAGATCTGCACATCATTCCTATTTTCATCTCTTGTAATAAAATTGCCCCTCACTGTGGGAAATAAATGGGATGAAAAGGGAATTTGTGGCTTATGGCATTCCTTGAGCTGAGCAAAGAGATCTAGCTGTACTCTCAGCATTTTCCTTGCGTCCAGAAGCCCTGATTTATAGCTCAGGCGTTCAACAGGTGACAGCAAAAGGAGACACTTCTTCCTCTTCTGTTGTACACTCCATATCTTGCTGAAACAAAATTAAGGAGCTGGGATCCTGGTCTCTCCAGATATCTGAAAGACAGCTCCCATCATTTCTGACTGTTGGTCAAGATGGATAGTTTTTATGGGAGTTAAGTCATAGCAACTGGAGGGACCGTCTGAACCTGACTATATATTCCAGTTGCTTTTAGCTTGATAATTTTTTGAAAGGAAAGCTGGGCTATAAACTGAATGAATAGGTTATTTGGGTTTATTAATAGCTTGAAAAACAGTCTTCCCTAACCTGCCAACTTTGTGATATCTTTCATTTGATCATGAACAATGAAAATTGGTCTAGCTTGTATAGGGGAGCGCCAGTTGGGAGTCATTGCATTTAATTCTCAGCATAAATTCTAGTTTAACATTTTTACTTTCAATAACATTGAAATAAGACATTTTAGAATTCACAATGCCGTTTTTATTATAAGGCTTCGCAAAGTCTGGAACAAAAATATTCTCAACGTGTCAAACAATACATTAGGAAAAGTATTGAGTATATAATAAAAAGTCAACAAATAAAGTTGAAACTCATTTGAATCCAAAGATTACTAGCATTTGTTTGTAACCAGAGTATAGAAAATCATGACACAAGAAATACCATATAGTCAAATGTTATTGCAAGGAATGATATATTGCTCTTTTGCTTCTTGGATTTGAAATATGTAAGTGGCCAAAGAAAAGAAACAAATTTCACAAAGATTTAAAGCAATCTGGAAAACAGTATTACCTTTCAATTGAGAATTAAAATAGTCTTGTCCCAAAAGTCACACCAGGCTGCATCTTTTTGAGTTAGAGGTGAGATCAGACGACTAAATAGTGGGTGTGATCGAAGTAGTGCTTAGTGGCCATTTCAGGCTGATGAAGGCATTACATACATACACACATACACATCTTCTGGTCTGGTTTCACATCAGCCTTATCTGCCACTAAAGGACTGAACACACAAGCGCAGAAGAGTACAGAAGATAGCATCTGGCTTGCCTCTCAGAGAAAGGAAAAGAAGAAAGGAGAATAACTAAGTAAAGGGGCTGCATGTAACGCAGCTCCCTTTGCAACTTTCTTTACCTTGGACTGTAAGAAAACAGAGTAGAAGAAAAGGCTCAGGGTGGAGCCTAGAGATGATGGACAGAATTCCACAATTAGATCCAGCCTCCGTTCCTGCTGCAGGCTGTGATTGGCAGATGCTTTTTCAGCTGGCTGGTGACTTGCAAAAAAGAAAATAACTAACCTAGAGGAGTCAGCCAATCATTTTATCAGGCACAGCACATGAAAAATCAAGGTAATATCATCAGTATCACAACTGTAGTTGAGGCAAGGTAGAGATCAGCAATAGTCAGCAGATTTAACATCCATTGGGTGAATTCATAAATTTTGTGGCTGTGGGGCTCTACAAATGTGTGTAAATGTGGTCCTGTCACTACGAGAGGGGGGACACCGAACATCAGATTTTTATAAGTAGTTTGGGGAAGGGGGGGAATAATCATAACTTTGAATGGTCACTAAGTAATCAATCATAAGTCGAGGACTATCCGTACAGTATAATTTCAAATAGCATTTTCCAGCTTTTCCTTCCTTTCTTTTTCTCAATCCGTGTGGCTAGAATCGCATCTAGAATTTTACTGTCAGCCCAGCAGCCACTTAAGTACAATAAATAGTATTGCAAAAATTCCAATCCAATCCAAAGACTTGCAATCTGTATTCAGGTCTTCCAGGTCCATCTCCCAAACTCTCAGTGCACAATGAATTCTAACAACAGGCTATGAACCTCTTATTTTGAACTTTAGGGGAAATTTACAGGAAACCACTTCTGTAAACTCCAAAATTCTTTGTATCTTAGAGCGTAACAAGAACGTGCAGTTTGTTGTTTGGATGGGGCATGTAAAATGTCTCTTTCTGTTGACTGACTCCTGCAAGTTTTATTGTTTGATCACCAGTTATTAATTGATGAATGTATTGGTTGATTGATTATATGCTGTCATGTTAGTTTGAATCTTAGCAACCACATAGGGAGATTTTCCTCCATGATGGCCTGTCCTGGTCCTTCAGCTCTTTCAATGATACCCCATTGTCATGACAACTGAGTCAATCCATCTCTCTGCTGGTTGTCCTCTTCTTCTCTTTCTTCTTCTCTTCCTTTCTACTTTCCTAGCATTACAGCCTGGTCCCAAGAGTCAAACTTTGCATAATGTATCTGAAGTAGAATAACTTAAGCCTGACAGTAATTGCTCAGAATAGCATCGTTTGTGTCTATCAGTAAATTGACACATGTTCAACTACATGTTATTAAGTCATGAAAAATCAGTGAATACAGACATCTATATATACTGGTCTTGATATTTACATAGGTTCAAAGCAATAATGAAACAGAATTCCAGTATTCTCTAAGCAGACCCATTCAAGACAATGTGAGTTTTTTCAGCAGATTCTGCACCTGTGGTTTTGATTGTTAATGAATGTGTATCAAAATTTGTTGCCAATTTATAGAAATTAAGTAATAGGGCCTGTCACACAATTTTTAGCCATAGCCTTTTTCTTTCATGGAACAAAATGAACTTCTCCCCTGGTTTAACTTCATAAGCTGTTTAATGGACCAATTGCCATCACAAAACACAACACAGTTGAAAAAAGAAGAAATTGGGGTTACTAGCTCTGGCCTACAATACCTCAGGCATCAAAGAATATCTTATCCAGAGCAATTCTTAAGAGCATCATGGTGGCCCACAGGTGGATCTCTCACCTCACAATCAGGAGGCCCTGAATTTGATCCTAGGTAATGGTAGATATTTCTCTCTCTGGGCAAAGAGAAGATATCTGCTGTGAACTCTGCATAGGCACCAGGAGGAGTATCGCCCAGTAAATGGTCATCTCCATTCAATTGCCTTACTTCACCCTGATGCAATAGATTACAGGATCATTAAAATAAAATAAAAAAACCCAGAGTAATTCTTAAAATGTATTCCTAGGATCTCTGGGAGTCCCTCCAACACCCTCTCAAGAGTCTGAAAAATCAAAATGTTTGATTTTTGAACAAAAAACTGAACAAAATTATTGTTAAAAAATAATAACACAATATTAAAATCTCATCAGACAATCATGAGAAGCAGTAGCAGCAGCAAATGTGTCAATTTTAATTTTTAATATGGTAAATATCAATACATATAACCCATACAAACAAAAGTTTTTTGGGGTCTTCCATAATTAGTGGAAAGAAGCTCTGAGAGGAAAAAGATATAAGATATACTGGTCTGGACCTTCACCACCCAGGTTTTACACCTGGAGGAATATTATGCCTAGACATAGCAAATTGCTAATTAAATAATCTAAAGGATAATTTTGAATATGACATACTACAATACATAGGATGCTGTCTACAGGTTTGTGAATTGCCTAAGACCTGGCTGCAGGTTGGTAGAAAATGCTGGACTGGAATTAAGATGGTCCTTTGCAAAGTAAGGTTGGCATCAGTGGTTGACTTCCCAAGGGAAGAAAATATTTGTGTGCAATTAGTCCTCATTTAATGATTACCCTGTTTAATGACCATTCGAATTTATGACAAAACAGGTTTTTGAGCAGTCCTCAAACTTACAATGGTTGCAGCATCCCATAGTCACAAGATCACCATGTGCAAGCTTCTGCCAAAGTCAATGGAGATGCTGGCAGTTAGTTACAGGTCCCGGTCACATGATGTCTCCCTTAATGACTACAGGTGATTAGTTTAATGACTGCAGTAGAAGTGACATCGTGTAGTCATGTAATGAATTTAATTGCTTACTGACAGAATTTCAGGTCCCAATTGCAGTCATTAACTAAGGACTACCTGTAGTTGTGGCTTAGGTTGACTTGAACACATTACTTAGAAGTTTGATGGCCCAAGTCCATCAAATTAAAGCATTGTGTGGTTGGTTTTATTTGGGTTTAGTGTGACTTGCCAACACACTTGTAAAAAGACACATTGGTCAGGCCATACCAAATCTGGTTAGGCACTATATAGACAAAAATAGCAACACTATCAGTATTAAGGATTATATGCATCCTTATTATTGATATGGCATATCAATATTAAAAAAAATAGATGGAGAAAATATAGTATAACTCCTTTCTTTCTCTCATGTTCAATATGCATCCACACATAAATACACAAAATCCTTAACAGGACAGGAATGTGGCTGTTTCTTGTAGTAGATACAGATATACCCACACATATACAGACGCACACACAAAACCCTGGTTAAGCTCTGTTGTATACAAAAGACATATAGTACATACAACATAGAATGGCATTTATCAGTGCAGTGAGAAACAATATAAACATCTTGTAGACATACATTATAAATAATGCCATATGTATCTAGAAAAATATGTCCAATTGCTGTGGCATCCATCATTTTACAATGATGCTTCTTATGCATACATAGTTTCTTCTCCCAGTTGAAACGATTATAGTAGACACACAGAAAAATCTCTCTAGAGCACACACTTGCTTACGGCCTCCTCTGCTCTAGTGGGATTGAACCTTGCATTCTAATGTTAGATTCCAGCCAAAGGTTTTTATAAAATTGGAGAGGGGGGTGGCCATGGCTCAGTAGAAAAATGGAGAAGGGGAAAAGACCTTGTAGAGTAGAGATCGGGGAAAATGATGATCACTTGAAGAGCAATTTGGAGAAAAGAAAGAAGAAGAAAAAATAAACACACAAAGGAAAGCTATGGGGAGCCATCAGCTGAAGGGCTGAGGCTGGATAACACTCCAGGAATGCAATTGGCATTTGTTATAAATTCCTACAGGGCCTTCCTTAGGCAAAGAATGTCCTCCTCATTCCCACCCACAGCCCCTCCCCAATCCATTTGTCTTCCTCACAGTTTTTCTAAGGTAGCCTCTTTTATCTACCCTGTAGTTTCTTTGATGCTTCATCATTTGTCCCCCACCCCACCCCAGCATCCACAATCTTTTCTATTATTTTTTTACTTAATATCTTAACTCTCCCAACCCACCTCCGTAGAATGTTCCCCTGGTGGTCCTCAAGGCAAGCCAAGCAAATTATCCGTTTTCCCAGATTCTCCTCCTGCCCACCTTGAACTTCCACAGCCCCAAATGGAAGAGGAAAAAGAAAGGAGGATAATTCATATTCCTCCACCCACCCACCATTTCTAGAGTTTGAGGCTAGCGAGTAGGAAGGAGATGTGCTTTGCTTTTGATCCCTTTTACCCATATTTTCCTTTTTCTCCCCAGCTGCAGATGCCTGTATCAATCACTTCAGTTGCCATGGTAACTGCAGCTGCAGTGATGGAGAAAGAGAGATGCACCCATGCAGGCACGCGCATGCACACGTACACACACACACACACGTCTGTTCAGCAAAAGGAAATGTGATGCATGAAATCCTTCTGCATACAGATGCACCGCACAACGACAAACTCACAGGTGCGTCAGCCTGTGACGCATAATGAAGTGGCTGGGCAAGTTCCCACGGTAACTGCATCATGTCTTGCATTTTGTTTGACCATGACAGAACACACACAATGTAGGAAATGGGTGTGCTGGGGGTGTGCCTTCTGGGAACCCAAATAAGGGGGAGTGTACCACAGGGTTTGTAAAATGAGGAACTATAGGCATTATTTATCAGTTTGAGGTTTATGAGGGGAAATGCATTGTCCTTGGAAATTCAAGAGTATGAAGATCCTTGAGAATTGCCTAAGTCAAGAGGTTTTGCATTAAGGTTTTATCTTCCTTCAAGAATCAGCTACTGGCCTCTTTTTTAGTGACAACAGCTTTTTATGTACAGAGACATTGGAGCTTTGGGGAGAGGCATAGCCAGCCAGGATTACCTCTAATACAGCCATTCTCTTGTTTCTTTGATTTTTAATCTAAGGGTTCTTTTTTTATTGTGTCCTCTTTTTAACTTACCAAGACAGAAGAATTTTGAACATGCTTATATAGCTGAACAAAACTGAAAGTGAGCATTAGGAAACCTTGCAAGATGGGTCTCTGTTGTTATCTTCCTTTCATCCCAAGACAGGCATAAAAGCTAATTTCAAATAGCCCTTTCGTTTCAACTTATCTGGCCTTTATAACCCAAACATTATTATTTTCACAATGTGCAGCCGATTCCCAGATTTCTATCCCAGATAATATGGCCAATGGTTAAAAAAAAAAAAATGGGACTTGGAGTCCATCTACACTGGTAGGAGAGTATTTTGGAGAGCATTGCCAAACAATGCAGTCTGTGTTGGGCTAAATGGAACATGAACTCCACTAGTTGTTTAAGGGTACTTATTCTTAAAAAATAGGATTATTTTGGTTCAGTTTACTGCAACTCCTCTTTTTCTTAAGCTCAAGCCAGTTATAATCAACCAGCAGTGTTTTGTACTTCTAACAGACCCATCACCTGAAACACACCATGGTTGTATTGAAATATACCAGTCCAATGATGTATAATATTTTTGAACTATGGCCTTTAAATAACATGTTGGAGTCAATCAACTTTCAAAAAGCAAGGCATGAAGCCAGGTCAAAAATTAAATAAACTATATTTTGATTTCATTTATAACCTTTAAACATTAAGTTTGACCAATATGTGCACTATCAAGGTATTGAGACTTAATAGATGACCAACCGTTGTAAGGCTGATGCAATGAGGATGAATCAGCATGGTTATTGCTGCTTTAAGACTGAGGATGGGTCCCACAGGGTTTTACCACTTTAAGAAGCTCATATATATATATGAGGCCATGAGAGGGCATACCTCTCTCTCCTTGTGTTCTGTCTCCATTTTGGTTCTCCGTGCAGAGTAAAGAAGATTGATTGATTGCCAGGTATTTGCCTACCATGTATATGTCTATAGCAGTCTTGTATATAAACCACTGTTAAAAGACAAAGCCTCTGTGTGTGCTGTGTTTTGCACCTGGATTTTCTCACAATAGGTTGTCTCACAAACACTCTGACATGCACTGTATAATTTCTTCCCTTCTGAGATCATAACAATTGCAGTATGGTGGCAATTTCTGGAAACTTCTTAGTGCTACACCAAGATTTTCAGGAGCCACCTGAGCCTTAAAAGGCATGCCCCTCTGAGGAAGCTACAGAATATGTTGCTTTGTTCAGTTGGGGGCACTTTAGTCCGTGAACCACAATTTCTGGATAAGCAGAATATAAACTATCCACTGTAGCTTTTTCAACAAACTGATTAAAATCAACCATGGCTTCACAGTGAATGAATCAAGCTACTATCGCAGGCAGGTCCACCTAATAAATCAGTATAACTGTCAGCCACGGATGAACACCGTCTGCCTGATTAGGGAGATGCATTTGATTTGGAGTTTTCTCAAGAGGTCTGTCTAAACAGAAGTGTTGTTTGTGATAGATTTGTGTAACCGTTATTTGGGAAGAAAAATTGGACAGATTTCCTTTATCTCATTTGTGTGTTTATATTTGGCAGCAATAAGCACTTGTGCTAGATAGGGTAGAGTAGGGTTCTTGGCCATTTCAGAGGATGACGAAGATGGTGATGATGGCAATCCTAATGGATACTAACAAACCCCAGTGCAAGGAGATAGTGTTGGGTTTTGGTCTTACAGAAATGGGAAAGGTATGTTAGATGATCATATGCTGAATGATCTTTCAGGGGTGGTTCTCTGAATACTCAGAATGTAATGAGACCCATTTCTACTATACCAGGGGTCTCCAACCTTGGCAACTTTAAGACTTGTGGGTTTCAACTCCCAGAGTTCCTCAGCCAGCTTTTTAATTGGGAGGAATCTGGCTTCCCCATTGACTTTGCCTGTCAGAAGGTTGAAAGACATGGGTGGGCTGCTTACCAGTTCTCCCCAGTTTGGGCAAACTGGTAGTTCCGGCGATCAGTTGGCCCCGCCCACCCACACCTGCCCTAGTCTGTCCTATATTTCCATGTTTTGCAGAGCGGATTGCCGCGCGAATCAGCCGTTGTACTTACCGGGGCTGCAATCGGAAGTGAGTTTTAGAGCTGAAAACAGGCGGTTTTCAAACGTTGCGCGCACGGAAATCACACATTCACGAAACCAGTTGTTACACCGGTTGAATCCCACCACTGTTGCAAGAGGTGGTCACATGACCTCGGGATATTTCAACCATCATAAATATGAACCAGTTACCAAGCATTTGAATTTTGATCACGTGACGTGAGGATGCTGCAATGGTCATAAGTGGGGGGGAAATGGTCATAAGTCACTTTTTTCAGTGCTATTGTAACTTCAAACGGTGACTAACCAAAGAGTTGTAAGTTGAGGACTATCTTTATTGGGTGCATTCCCAATCTTTCTACAAAACAGGTTTTGATCAATTAGCCCCAAGTCTCATTCTCCCAGTAAGCACCACTTGAGCTGTGCTTTCATTTGGCACCAGAGGAGCAGCATTAAAGACCTATGAATGAGAGAACAGGCTCTGAGGTCCATTCTTAAACAAGACAGGGATCCTTTCTATGAGGACTGTTGTTAGCACTAAGCATGAGTAACTATTCTGACACTGCCTGTGTTTTTAGTAGTTGTACAACAATACAAACTGAACAGAGGCATTTTACAAAGTGGATTAGAACAATGTTTCTCAACCGTAATAACTTTAACACCCAGAAATCCGCAGCTGGCATGCCAGAAACACTGGTTTATAGGATAGAGGGAGACTTTTGGAAGGCAAAAACAAAATGTGCTTTTTAATGTGTAGGGTTACCTATAGAATTTCCAATACATGGTTTGCATCATGAGATACAGTGATAGAATTAATAGACTGTGAAGATGGCTCTTTCTCTAACATGCAAAAAAACCCTATGCAAGCTTTTTTAAATTAAAGAGTATTGAGCTTAATGAGCTTCCCTTCCCAGCCTCCGGTTTATTACCCATGAGAGTTAAGCCTATTTTTCAGATAGTTCTGAGGATAAAATTGGATCTATCCTTATATATGTTTTACTGAGTTTCTTGGTTTATGAATTGCCCATAATATTTAGGGACTCTCTCTATTACAGAAGCTGAGCACTGAATAAATAGATTCTCCTAATAATGGAGTCTGATCATACGTTTGTCTTTGTGCTTTTTGCATTTGAAACAAGATCTCAAAGGACTACTACATTTATATGAATAATAATTAGTGCATGTTATTGCCGCAGCTCCATTCTATATTACTATGAATGATTCCAGAAAGAGGAATTGCCAGACAAGTACATTTCTTCCGATACAATCCAGAAAAGTGACATTCCTAAACTGCAGGAGCTTCCTGTCTTTTAAAAGAACTCTCATACACCAATTTGTAATAATTTTCATGAAAGCTCATATAGCATTCTAGGATAAGAAGGAACTATAAAAACCATTAATTTTTAATTAATGCACTTAACCGTTATCATGCCAATTTTATTGTATCCTGTTTACAACTTCTTTGCTTTCTTGAAATAATGAATGATGACCAAACTGCCTGATTCAAAAATCTGTGTTTCTATTGCTAAAATGGGAAAATTGAATCATGTTAGTCTCTAGAATCTTGGCACCTAGTCGTCTAGGGTTAACCCATAAAACTGTAGCTCTGTATCTTTCCCAGTTTGGCACCCTAGGGATCTGTACAGTACAGTGTATGACTATCAATTTGGTGGTGATGCAAATTATAATCCAGGATCTCTGGAGAATATGACATTGTCAAATGCTAAAGTGGACTGAATGCTGGAATTCCATAATCACCTACTGTAAACAAATATAACTGGGATAACATGGATGTATTCTGGAGGGGCTGGGAATGTCTGAAGAGCAGCAGCTAGGAGTAAACCAGAGGTGAAGATTTTGTGGTACCATATTTAGAAATATGTGTGAAGATACCCCCCTCCCACAACACACATATATTCAAGATATATAATATACAAATCATGTCAAGTTATTTTGGCTCCTAGTGTAACAATTTTTCACTCTCCGTGGACATGAAAATACAATGATAATATCTTCAATAATTTAATGATCAGCTGCTCTTTTGTGACATTTGAAACCTGCTGTTAACCCAGCAGTCTCTCTTTGTCCATTGTTACAATGTGCTCTTGCAGCAGAGAATGGAGGAAAAGGCGAACTGCAATCCCCTTTTGGCAAATAAAATGGAGGCCAGTCTGCTGTTTCCTTCATACGGAAGAAAATATTTCCGTTAAAAAAAGGGGGGAAGCCATTTTGGGGAAGTTGCAAAACCAGTACTGTATGAATAAATACCTCAAGTCTAAAGATATCTGAGGATGACTTCACAGTGGACACATGAAGAAGAATTTAGAACAGGGTGTCCAACCTTGGCAACTTTAAGACTTGTGGACTTCAACTCCCAGAATTCCTCAGCCAGCAAAGCTGGCTGAGGAATTCTGGGAATTGAAGTCCACAAGTCTTAAAGTTGCCAAGGTTGGACACCCTGATTTAGAACGTTTTGACATCCGCTTTCTTTCTTCTTCCCGCTTCAGGTGAATGGCCGGGAACTGTCCCGTCTCTCACAGGAGCAGACGCTTGAGGCCCTCCGGTGCTCTAAGGAACCTCTGGTCATCCAGGTGTTGCGGCGCAGTCCTCGTAGCCGAGGTGGAGGTGGTGAGGGATCCACCTCTCAAGGAGAAATCACAACCCTGGTCGATAGTGGAACCCAGACCGACATCACCTTTGAACACTTAATGGATCTAGGCAGGATGCGGCCACCAAGCCCTCCGGCTGTGAGGATGGAACCCTATGGGTTGCCTGATCTGTAAGCATTACCCTGAGGAAGACACAATGTCGTCTCGTCTTCTTTATTTACCATTGATTGTACTTATATCTTGTACACTTCTGGTACAAGCCAGTCCAGGGTAGCCAATAATATCAATCTAGGAGATTAAAAACCTAACATGCATTAAATGCAGGTAGTTTACAACAATTCATTTGGTGACCATTCAAAGTTACAACAGCAATGAAAAAAGTGACTTACAACCCTTTTTCACAGTTACAACCTTTGCAGTTTTCCCATAATCATATGATCAAAATTCAGATGCTTGGGGACTGACTCGTATTTATGTCCTGGAGTCATGTGATCACTTTTGGGGACCTTCTGACAAGCAAAGTCAATGGGGAAGCCAGATTCACCTAACAGCCAGGTTACTAACATCAGCTGCAGTGATTCACTAAGGGAAGAAAGATCGTAAAATGGGGCAAAACTCACTTAACAAAAGTTTTACATAAATTTTGGACTCAATTGTGGTCGTAAGTTGAGGACTACCTATATATGAAAATATCAGACTAGTTATTGCATCTTTTCAGAAGTACAAAAAGTAAGCAATAGAATTTTTCCTTTCATATTGTCCTGTGAAAACCCTGGCTCTGTCTTACCTTTTCCTGTCTCCTTAAGTTTGTCACATTAAGTTCTGGTATCTGTTTGATGAAATTACACTTGATTGGAAAGAGCCTGGGAAAGTTCTAAGTAGGAAAGCGGAAAACTTACCTTCCTATCCTTTGTTCCTTCTTCTTCAAAGCCCCTCAATTGCTCATGAATATTATGACCCTGTGGAATTCATGGAAGGAGCTGCTCCAGAGGCTGAGAGAGCAGAAGACCTAGAATACGAGGTGAGAATGTGTTGAAACTGGAACGCCGTTTCAACTTTCTGGCTAGGGCAGGATTTTGGATTGCCATGATGTGTTTTCACATCAGAATAAATTCAGGTGTTTAAAATCAAAGCTAACGGCTAAAAACAACCAGCTTGGTTGATGCTTTGCTCAATAGGTCCCCAAATCCAGAAGAGACATTAGTGCAAAAAGTTTACAGTCATGTTTTTTTTCTAAAAAGGGTGAAGGTTGCACCTGGAAAATATTTAAAGATTGTTTACCAATGCCAAATATAGGGTAGTGCCTTCTTGTCATTGTGAGTGAACTTTGAAGGAAGGATGAAGGGCTTGCTTCACTTTGAACGAGGGGAGTAGCTTTCTCCTTCTGGTTGTGAACTCAACAGATGAGTGCCTTTAGAATTAGAGCCAAAAGGGTCAATAAAGGAGGAAACATGCTCAGGGGAAAGCCATGGTCTGAACAGGCAGCTTGCTATTTGTCTAGAATAATCTGATTAGAACTGAGATGCTCAGAGTTCACTTAGTATCCTAGAATCATGAGAAAGGAAATGGTGAGCTGTGGCAGAAGGCAGCAGGACACCAAGGGGTGGGCTGGAATTTTAAACACGGCTCCTCTTTTTGGAGGGAGACGTACTGAAACATTTTGTGGCAGATCCTCCTTACAGGTACTCCTCACATAACAATTGATTGCTTAGCAACCATTCAGATTTATGATAGACTTCCCCAGAGCTGCTTAAAACCCGTCTTTGAAGTTCCAATGGCTACATGCCCACACCACATACACATACACACACACATGCACATCAGAGGTGGCATTCAGCAGGTTCCGACCAGTTCTGGAGAACCTATAGTGGAAATTTTGAGTAGTTCGGAGAACCGACCAATACCACCTCTGACTGGAGATTTTACAGTCTCCTTCCCCTGCCACGCCCACCAAGCCACGCCCAGAGAACCAGTAGTAAAAATATTTGAATCCCGCAGGTGCAAACACATGTACACACACTATGGCCATGTGAACACATGTTGTGCCCTTGGCTCACATTTATGGCCATTTGCGATGTTCCAGAGTCACATGACTGCGATTTTTGGCAGGTTTTGGTGTTAATTTCCAATTTCCGGCAAAAAAACACCCGTTGGTGAAAATGGGTTCACTTAATAATCACTGGGTTCTTTTAGCAGCCTCCATGTTTGATTAACAAGAAATATGACAGAACATTTAATGTCTTAATCTAATTTCCGCATGTAACGCTGGTGCTTAGTAGTTTCCCTGTTGATGGCCCACTGAATGCCGCTGAAAAACAGTACATCTGAAGTGACACAAAGGTGGTGGGTTTGCTATTCACACATTCGTTCATAAACACTCAGCTGAGATCACAGCCATCGAGTGCTGAGTATGCTTGTGTGAAATGAGCCCTATTTAGCCATATCTAAGTCACTTGGAGTGGCTGGGAAATCCACATTTTTTTTATTATTATTTTGAGTTCAAAGAGCTATAAGAGTAGGTCCAGAAACATAGAGGTACCCTTGCATTTTGGATTTTTTTTTTTTTAGAAAAAGCAAAATACAGGTAGTTTTGTAACCATTCATTTAGCGACTGTTCAAAGATAACAATGGCACTGAAAAAAGTGACTCATGACCTGCCCTTGCACTTATGACCCTTGAAGTTTCCCCATGGTCACTTGACCAAAATTTGGATGTTTGGCAACCAACATTTATTTAGGATGATTGCAATGTCCCAGGGGCCATGTGATCACCATGTTTGACCTTCACCAGCCAGCTTCCAATGAACAAAATCAATGGAGGAAGCTGGATTCACTTAATGACCACGATTCACTTAACAACTATAATGATTTGCTAACGACCATGGCAAAATAGTCAGGCTTGACTCACTCAATAACCACTCTTCTTAGGAATAAAAATTCTGGTCCCAATTGTGGTCATAAGTCAAAGGCTACCAAGCAGAAGCAAGAAATCTTTTAGTTGCTTGAATGTGCCTACTTTGCACTGTTTATTGCAGAGATAACAGATAAGCACATCACCAAATTTTGGCAGAAAAACTAAAGAATTCTCTGGAGTTACAGGGCTGCAGGCAGCTCACAAGTTATGAGTTGCCCATCTACTTCTATCTTATGAGTGGGTGAATTTTTTAAAAAAGAATAATAATGCCTGCAGAAGACCTAACTTTGGTTTTTTGAGTATATATGGCGGAAAGACAGCCAAACAGAGCCAATTCAATGAGATCTGGAACTTCTAGTCAACTGACTGTATGAAGTATTAAGAATCAGACTAAGTTCTTACTGAAGGAATCTTTTGTTCCAGGGCATCTTAGGAGAGGCAGATGGATTGCTAACACTGGGTGATCTTTGTCTGGCGTTTCTCTCTGTCTTACAGGAGGTGGAGCTGTACAAATCCAGTCACCGGGATAAGTTGGGCCTGATGGTTTGTTATCGAACTGATGATGAGGACGATGTAGGCATCTACGTTGGAGAGGTGGGGTCAGGGGCAGTGTTTAAAGGGGTGCAGTAGTTTAGGCTAAATGGGGGAAAGAGACGTGTGGGGATTCCATGTATATAAGAACTGATAAGAGTTCCTGATTTTCTGTTCTTGCTTCAACAGCAAGAAATATTAATTTTGTGTAGGAGTGTGTTCTGTGTATGAAGGTGGTTACTACTGGAGATAGCAGAAGCCTAGACTCAAAGTTGAAGTTATGATGAAATCTAGACTATTTTCATTGAGGAAGGAGGAATGTGTTAATTTTATAGAGGCTTCCTTCTTAATGAAATAGGAATTTTACATCTGTTTAAGACTACTAAACCGTAAAGAGCTGCAAAACTCCAGGTGACCACTAGATGGCAGAAAGGAGACACAGTCCATTGTTGTTGTCATCTAGTGGTCATTTTGAATAGTGCAACCCAGATTAATTCAATTTTGGTGATTTTCTTTGGGATTATGGCTTGCTCTCTCTATTCTCGGGACCCTTGCAGTTGTTATTTGCAATCTTTTTTTAAAAAATCACAATGTTATGGTTTTCAATGTCATCACTAGTTTTACCACAAATCAACATTTCAGGAACATTTTTTGATTAAAATCCAACAGCTATTCAATTTGTAGCATTCCATACCAGCCGTCTCTGTAAATAGACATAAATCAATAAAAAAATCAATACTCTTTGAAGTACCACAGTAGATCTCCAGTGCATTGTGGAATTTTTCCAACAATTGAACTTGATATAAATATATATTTAAGATAGAGATTGGATTTGCAAGACATTTGTCTTCAAGTCACTTATTTATTGACACTGTCCTACCAAATCCATACCGAGCATATTTTGCTCCTTCCTCCTCACAGCTTGAAGGGATAGTTTAGGGCCAGAGGTGCCGACCATCCCAAGGTAAGTTTCCTGGCCAAATAAGCATTGAGCCCAGGTACCGTTGGCCCAATCTGCAATGGTAGTAAATAGCTTCTGATCTGAGGTCAACTTTTTATATATATGTCATTTTTATTGAATATGTTTATATGAATAAAAGATAAACATGAAACATAAAAGAAAGCTAAGAAAAAGATAAAATGGGAAGCCACTACAGATAAAGAAAAAAAGAAATTGATAACTACAGAAGCGACGTCTGATCTTCATTACAGAAATTACAAACAACCATATTACCACTCCTCCCTCTCTCGAAGGTTACATTACATGGTTCCTCTCTATCCCGTATTCAACCCATTTTAGTCAGCAAATCCAAAAATCACTATTTCTTTTCTGTTTAATTTTCAGCAAAAAGTCCATTAATGTTTCTGTCTTTTATAACATGATTTATTGTTTTATCCCTGATCAAACAGGTCAATTTTGCCATTTCTGCAAATTCTCCCATATTCACAATTCATTCTTCTATTGTGGGTATTTTAATACTTCTTCAATGTTGTGCATATAATAGTCTTTCTGCAGTTACCATATGCAAAACCAATCTTCTATGAGTCTTTTGTAATTGGTTATCCATAACTCCCAATTAAAAAAATTAGTTTCATCTGAATATTGATCTTTAATATTCTTTGTATCATCATATGTATTTGAATCCAGTATCCTTTTTCTTTTTCACATTCACTATGCATGGAAAGTTAAAATGTCCATGTTTTTCACATTTCCAGAATTGACTAGAAGTACTTTTATATATTTTAGATAATTTCTACGAAGTCATATATCAGTACTACATCATTTTATAGAAATTCTCTTAAGCTATAACACACTCTGAATTTCAATTCTTTTAACCATATTCTGTCCCCCATTCATCCATCGGTGAACTATAACCAAAACTCTTAGGCCATATCATCATGAATCTTTAACTTTTTCTTCTGTGTCAAACCTCAACAAAGTTTATACATTTTAACAATCACATGTTCATTATTTGTACAGTTTGAGTTCAAATATTGTCTTATGTTGTTCAGTTCCAGTTACCTTTCTATATTCTTTTTCCCAATTGTGCATAAGAAAATAATTGAAAATTAAATCACTCTGCAGTCATTTAACAAAACCAACTTATTCTCCTTCTTAACAAATTTAAACAATCTTTTTTTCCATGGAGGTATGTATTATTTATTTAATTAGTTCAAAAGTACTTTAACAAACAATATTCCAAATTCAGCTATTCCCTTAATTCATTTTAAACTTTCTTAGCACATTTGGCAAACATTTTGCTATTAATTATTTTAAATTCCATATAATTATTTCTTTACTTTTTATTTTAATCTTTTGGGTTGGAGATACACTTACCAGGTAGTTTATGTATTCTGCTGCTTTCAAGATCTCTATAGCATTTATATTTCCCTCCACCCTTATATTCTCTAGAAAGTAGAGTTGGTAGAATGTCCTTTAGCAGGCTCCATTTGAGATTCTGGCTTTATCTGGAAAACAGGTGGGCATTCTCACAGCTTTTTTTGTCCACAAAAACTCCCTAGGTCTGGGCCCACTATCTAGTTGGCAATCTTTGCCTCAGATAGTCCCAATAATACGAAGGTGTGTTAATCTGCCATTTCTCCATCTCTCTGGAACCTGGATTTTCTCCTATTGTTTCAAACCTCATGTTGTGAGAAGTAAGCAATGGGGTACCACAAGGTTCCATCTTGGGCTCAGTACTCTTCAATATCTTCATAAATGACTTAGATGACGGACTAGAAGGAGAACTTACCAAATTTGTGGATGATACAAAGCTGGTAGGAATAGCCAACACCCTAGATGATAGGCTAAAGATCCAGATGGATCTTGACAGACTTGAACATTGGGCCTTATCTAACAAAATAAAATTCATGTAGAGAAAAGTAAAGTCCTACGCTTAGGCAAGAAAAACCAAAAGTACACATATAGACTGGGTGAAACCAGGCTTAATAGCAGTGACAATGAGAGGGATCTTAGAGTCCTAGTGCAGCATTCACCAACCAGTGAGTTGCAGCCCACTGGTGGGCCGTGAGAAAATTTTGGTGGGCCACAGAGAAATCTCACCCCCAGAGCAACCCCCCAAAGCAATTAAACCCAGGCTGTGTAGAAACACAAGGCTGTGCAGCTCACGTGGCCCGTGGGAACCCTCCCCACCTACTCACTCCTTACCCGGCACACTTGCCTGCTAAATTGCTATTTTTCCTTTTTCCGACCATCATCTGTTCTGCTGTGCTGGGAGATTTAGATGAGCTAGGAAGTAGGAAATGGTTGGATTTCTTACTTTCTAGCTAGTCTTTAGATATTCAGCTCTGCTTTTAAGCACAGCCGAACCTCCCTTAGGACTGAAGGTTCTATTATTCAGTGCAGACTCAACGGCAAGCAAATTTGACAGACTGAGCTAGCTGATGGCAGATAGATAGATCACTGAATGATTCTGTGAGCAACTCAATCTGCCTGCCTGCTTTGGGGTAAAAGTTGCTTTTTTATATATAAAAAATTCAATATTTACATACATGGTGTGTTGTGAGTTAATTTTGTGAGTTTGCTTGCTAGCAAATTTTGTGTGATAGACTGACCTAGCCAATGGCAGATAGATAGATAGATCTCTGAATGAATCTGTGATTCTGTGAGTAACTCAATTTGCCTGCCTGCTTTTCCTGATTTTGGGTAAAAGTTGCTTTTTTTATAAAAAAATCAATATTTATATAAATATTTATAATATTTACATACAAGCCATGCCCAGCCAGTCACATGACCAAGCCACACCCACAAATTAGGCCACGCCCACAGAACCGGTTAGTGGTCCCTGGGATTTAAAATTATGAGTTTGGTGGTCCCTGAGGTCCAAAAGGTTGGCGACCCCGTCTTAGTGGACAACCAATTAAATATGAGCCAACAGTGTGCAGCTGCAGCCACAAAAGCCAATGCAATCCTGTTGCATTAACAGAGGGATACAATCAAGATCAAGTGAGGTATTAATATCACTCTATAAAGCCTTAAAGTAAGACCACAACCTAGAATACTGCATCCAATCTTGGTCATCACACTATAAAAAAGATGTTGAGTGAAAGAATGCAGAGAAGAGCAACCAAAATGATTAGGGGAGCGGGGGCTAAAACATAAATGAACGATTGCAGGAACTGGGCTTGGCTAGTCTAGTGAAGAGAAGGACCAGGGGAGACATGATAGCAGTCTTCCAATATTTGAGGGGCTGCCACAGATAGGAGGAGATCAAACATTGCCTAATGGAGAATGCCAATACATCTGGAAGAATGCATATGTCCTCTTTCTGTATTTATGATTCCTTATCCTTTTGACTTGTTCTGGAAAGGAAAACTTACAGATAAAAGACTGATGTTTATTAACTTTTGTAAAACAGGGCACTTGACCATGTTGGGATGCTAGGGTTCCTTGGTTCTCTACTCAGTACTTAAAATGGGGATTAGCTATAGGCGTCTAGATGGGTATCTAGGGGTTGCTAGACATGGTCTATGATGAAAAATTATATTTACATTACATTTCAGTAACACATGAATGGTTACTAGCTATCCAGCCCAGATTCAAGGTTAGTCAGTTCTCATGGTTACCAACCCACAGTTGGTAAAAAGCCCTAACAGTTCTCCTAATCTGATTTCTCTTCTACTAGGTCAGTCCCAATAGCATTGCAGCCAAGGATGGACGAATTCGGGAAGGTGATCGCATTGTCCAGGTGAACATTAAGGGAAATAATTTGGAGGGGAGGATGCTGTAGATTTTAAAAAGGACAGCTTAATATAGCCCTCTCCAACTCATAGTAGACTATAACTCCCATTGTACCCAATCAGCACAACATTGGCTTGCTGGCTTGAACTGTTGCAGATCATAATCCAAGATAACGGGAGAAGATTCAGTTTGGGAAGGCTGGCTATATTGTATTGATTTATTCATTTAATTTGGTATGCCATCAGCCATCAACTTGTTTTTCTATACATTTTCTTCACTTTTAGATTAATGGCATGGAGGTACAAAACCGAGAGGAGGCTGTAGCAATCCTTACGCAGGAGGAGCGAACAAACATTTCTCTGCTGCTGGCTAGGCCTGAGACTGAGGTGGGAAGCGCTTAGATGCAGTTCACGGGTAAAAGAAAAGGGGAAGCAGGGGAACTGGGTTGTAACTCAGATGGAGAACACGTGTAGTGTATGCACGGAGGAGCCAGAGCTTAGAACACACATAGTCCCCCCCCCTTAACATCCATTCATTCCGCTACTATTTGAAGTAACAATGCTCCGAATGAAGGGTACTTATGACAGTTCCTCATAGTTTTGGCCGTCCCCACGGTAACACAATCATGATAGCTGCTTTGGCTGTGTGATACAGAGGGGCATATATGAGATAAAGAGCTCTTCGGAGTATGGCAAGGGGGAAAAAGAGTTCCTTCCCATTTGTTCACTTCTGTGAAACGCTAGGGAAAGGCCTTCTCACTTCCTGTTGACTTGGACTGAAAACAGAGTGGAAGAGATCCCCAGATCTGTCCTTATTTTACAGTAATAAGTGGAGGAGGGGCAGGTGGGATCTGCACAAGAGAAGAAGGGAAATCCTAGTTACCCCAATCCTAAACTTGCTTCTGCAATTCACTTTTTCCCCTGTCCCCAGTCATTTTAGTGAATTTTCCCACACCTTTGTCCAATTGCTGGAAACCAATTTAGCACATGAGATAATGAACAATTCATTTTACAAATTGTACTTATTTTAAAAATATTTTTGTAATACATTATACAGTATTACTATCATGCATTCTTATGAAGGGGCTTCTTCCATCAAGGAAGCAAGGTTTGCATTATCCTTAATATTGCATGTACACGATTGTAATTTTTTCAGTTGTATTAAGAATTATATTAGTCAAATCTAAGAACCTAATACAAAAATACATTTATGAAAAGAAACAGAAAAAATATTAAAAACAGGAAAAAAAAGTCCCCAAAAGGAAGTAGTAAGAAACATAACTTCTGCCTTCATTTCCAGCAAATATATTCAACATTAACTTACCACTCTTATAATAAAGCCAAATGCAACTTCATTTCATACCTCACCCTGTTTTCTATAAACTTATCTGTAAATCTTCAGTTATTATTATTAAATCTTCAGTTATTATGGTCCAATAAAAATAAAACAGAAATACCAAAAGCATTATATAGTCCCCCTTTCCATTTAATTTAATCCCCTTCATCCTTCTCTTTAATAATCAAAATCTAATCTCAACTAACAAAAAAACTGCAAAAAATTAAACATTATTGAACATTACAGAAATGGTAACCCCCTTATTTACCTATCAAAATAATAATGTAGATATTGCAACTCATCCATTACACCCAGGTAAGCATCCCTCCCCCAAAACCCAATCCAATCAAAGTTAATCATTATCACCACAGATGGCAACTCATTTATCCATATTCAAATAAACCAATTGTTCATATTTTTTTCCGTCCTGCCCCTCCTTAAGTCCCATAAATAAAATTATGTTTTCTTCTATTATCTTTATCTGTTATTTTAAAATTCTTGTCATCTTTATCCAAGTCCATTTATAATTTCCAGCAGGTCTCGTATCTTTTAATTTAAACAAATTGCTCTTTTGATATATTATTTGTATATCTTTTAAATTTTTTTACATGATCGTCCAATTTCATTTGTAAATCTAATATTTCAATCTCTTTTTTGTTTTTATAAGCTATGATTTTAAGACCATCTTAAGATCCAATTTGGTTATTTTCAAAGGAACTTGTTTGTCTTTCTATAACTTTTGGTTCTGGTATAGAGTTAAAAAGCTCAAGTACGTCTTGAGTCCACAGAACAAACATTTCCTTTAAAGTAGCCATCTTCTGCTCTCTATTAATCAACCTTCAATTCCGTATTCATCAACAAGACAATTTTTTCCGATGCCAGAGGATTTTTCCAATTAACTTCAAAGTCTTTATTTAAATCAATTTCTTCCAAAGTCTTAGCATTTAAAATCCTGCCAAAACCAACTTGCTAATCATCCCTTTCCTGTGTATTGCAAAAAACAACAAAAAATAAAGATCGTATAAAACTGGAAACACATTTTTTTTAAAGGATTGAAGGGAAATTACCCAGTGATTGGCAAACTTGCAGTACCAAAGGTTTTTCAATCTCTGGTTGAATAATAATTAATTAAATAAACAATAAAGGAGGAAAAAAGCTCCAAAGTGATTTTAAAAATTAGATTTAGTTGAGTCTTGAGTCCACGAAAGGCTGCATTTATAGCTCAGAGCATGATGAAAACTGTGACTCCCAGCTGAGACCATTGGTTTCTGCCATCCACTCTCTGAAAACAGTTGTTCGGAGTACATAGATAGATAGATAGAATTCTTTATTGGCCAAGTGTGATTGGACACACAAAGAATTTGTCTTGGTGCAAATGCTTTCAGTGTACATAAAAGAAAAGATACATTTGTCAAGAGTCAAGGATCATCAGGTACAACACTTAATGGTCACAGGGTACAATAAACAATCAAATCATACTAGGAAACATATGGGTAATCTCCAAATCCATTTTGATGAGAAACCCTTGATGAGCACAATTCTAAAACTACGGTAGCAACCTGCCCATTTACCTGTCATGCCACCCAGCGCACATTTTATTGATTTGGTCATCAGAATCCCATTGGACAGTTCATCAAATGTTTTGCTGAAAGTAAGACATATTACTTATCCCTGTTTCAACAGCCTGCTAAACAAGTTACCGGTAGCTAATCACAAAGCGGAAAAAAAAGCTAATTTGGCGAGATAACTTGTTACATGCAAATTCTTCAAAATTTATTTATGAAAATGATGACAAACCATGGGGAAATTATTGAATAGTTTTGGAGCTGGAAGATTAATTGCAAATAATCAATTGCATTTAAATTAATTTAGATTTATCCTTTGACAGAGACCAGCTTCATTTATTTTTTTACATGTTTGAAGAACAATCCATAGCACACCGCTCAAAGCCCAAGTATGATATTGTCTACACAAATGTTGGTTCATGGGGCCTAAATGCAAATAAGAAAAGGATTTGAATTTAGATTTCAATTGTCAATTGTCCTGATGCTATTTTTGGAAAGTGCATTTGGCAAGGGAACCTCTGTTTTTATTCTTAGTGTGAATTGTAGTACTTGCCTGATTTGAAGAGGGAAGAAAAACCTTTAACAAGGGAATTTCACAAGTACTTGAAATGAAATGAGATTAGAAATTAAATGCATCATACAATCTGGGTAAAATATGTTTCTGTATTGGTTGTTCTTAGTAGCTACTAGAGTACAGGCTAGTAGCAAATAATCAAGCTGATGAAGATTGGGCACCTTGAAAGAACCTGGGATGGAAAATAGAAACTGGAATTCCTGGCCTTTTTCATTCTGACTGTGTTCACCATTCCAGCTGTCCAAACGTTGGAAGGACAGTGACCGTGAGGATTTCTTAGATGACTTTGGTTCTGACCATGAAGCTGGAATAAAACCACAACGGCTGCTTTCTCCCGCAGGCCAGCAGGTATGTGGCTTAGAAGTGGAAGTTAACTAGTCCACAGTAAGGTTCTGCTCCCTTGCCTTGCCTGCATGACTTCTCCGTAGGAATGTGATCGTCCCTTTTTTTTCAATGTATGAAAAGGGCCAGCAGCGTTATCAATTCTGCTCACTTCCACTTGTTTGCTCTTTGACTGGTACACCAAAAAAGGAGGTTGAGATCTTCTGGCAGACTATTGGATGATTTGTAGCAAGCCTACAAAAAAATCTGGTTGTTTGAAAATACATTCAATTGCCATGACAATCATAACTGCCCCCTGTACACCCACTTGTATACAGTAATATTTAGTTAGGGTGCGTGAAGGAAAGTAACTCAGATGTATATGGAATGTTGTGTGTATAAGGTCACCTCAGTGTATAGATCGTAGGATGCAGTGGGGAATTGATTATCTCCCAAAGCACAATTTCTCATCTGACTTAACTAAATGCAAAATAGATTGTGGAAGCCTAAACTGGGCCCTGAGCTGCATTAATTTCAGCCCGGGACTTGCCTAATGGACTGTTTTTGTCATTCATCTCTTTTTGTTGTGAGATGAAAGGGGCCAGAGAAGCCTTTGTAGTTAAAAAAGACGAGATGAATAGGAAGAAAGCCCTGGCAGTGCTTTTGTGGTTGTCCCTATCTTGGTAAAGGGAGTGAAATCTTTCATCCATTTTCTTGTTACACAAAGACCCCCTCAGTCTTTGCCAAATTCAAATCTAAGAGTTTCACTGCGAGGGTCAAAGGCTGGCATAAAAGTGTCAGATAGGAAATTCTGGGCCAAAATCTAGAGATGATCTCCCTGAATGGTGCTCTATCCCTCTTTATCTTAGGAGGAACCACTGCAAGAAAAACCTTCTGGGGATGCAGCCACACCTCTGACTAACAGCCAGGAACTGGACAGTGGAGTTGGCCGGACAGATGAAAGTACCCGCAACGAGGAGAGCTCTGAACATGACCTGCTAGGAGATGAAGCGCCTAGCGCTGCCAACACGCCAGGCAGCCTGCGCAAATTTGGACCTAGCCTCCAGCCTCGGGACTTCCATTATAGCATGGACTCCCTCCTGGCAGGGGAGCTTCCTAGTGCTGTGGGCACAGACCTGATGCCAGGACTTACCGATGAAGAGTATGAACGTTACCGTGAGCTGCTGGAGCTCAAGTGTCATCTAGAGAATGGCAATGAACCAGGGTTAGTGAGCGCTGCCCTGGATGTCAACCGCAATGAGGTGGCTCTGCTAGAAGAGGAGCTTCGCCACCTGGAGTTTAAGTGCCGCAACATCTTGCGAGCACAAAAGATGCAACAGCTCCGCGAACGTTGCATGAAGGCCTGGCTGCTCGAGGAGGAAGGGCTGTATACTTTGGAAGGGGAACCTAAGAAGCACGAACTGTCAGACATCACTGAACTGCCAGAACGCTCAGATAAGGACAGCACAAGTGCTTACAACACTGGAGAAAGTTGTCGAAGCACCCCCTTACTGGAAAGCCCCTTGCGTCGCTTGGCTGAGAGCCCCAATCTCAACCGCACAGCTCCTCCTTCCCCTCCACACCCTAAGTTCCGCCGGGAAGAACGGGTGCGGCGCAGCCCCAAGGCAACTGGGGAAAGCAGCCCTTATTTGAGTCGACGTCAGCGGGAAGAGCTACCTGCTCCTATCAGCCCCATGAGCTTAGCCAGCATTTGCAAGGACTCGCTTGGGAGCAAAGCAGAACCCCGCATGGAGTGGAAAGTGAAGGTCCGTAGTGATGGCACTCGCTACGTGGCCAAGAGACCGGTGAGGGACCGGCTCCTTAAAGCCAGGGCCATGAAGATCCGCGAGGAACGCAGCGGCATGACGACAGATGATGATGCGGTCAGTGAGATGAAGATGGGACGTTACTGGAGCAAAGAGGAACGGAAGCAGCACTTGATTCGAGCTCGTGAGCAACGGAAACGCCGCGAGTTTATGATGCAGAGTCGGCTGGAGTGCCTGAGAGAAAGGGAAGGAAGTGAAGCTCGAGGGGTTTCTGGCGAAGTCAACATCTTGGCACTGAGCCATCGTAAAACCATGAAGAAACGGAGCCGACGTATCTTGGACAACTGGATTACCATCCAAGAAATGTTGGCTCATGGCACTCGCTCAGCAGATGGCCGCAGAGTTTACAACCCACTGCTTTCAGTCACTACTGTTTGAGTGTATAGGAAAGACAACTGGAGGGAAGCTGCACCATTGTCTCCTGGCCAGACTGGAGAAAGTAGAATAAACACAGCTGTTTTCTCCTTGATTAATAGAACGACTGCTATTTGAACATACTTGGGACCTTTTACTATTTGTACTCCGTGGGCTCAAAGAGCCTTCCTCTCTAAACCAAATTTAGAGTGTGACAAACCCAGCATCCCTTCCTGCCTTAAGGACCAGGGGGCAAAATAGGCCACCAAGCCTCTACCATAAGGAGCCTGCTAGGGAGTAAAGTCTGTTTTCCTGATGTGTGCACCATCTGTATTGAAGGCAATTGTACAAGTCTGTTGTCCCCTTTCACTTATGGGAAAGCTTTTGCTAAACTTGGTCCATGCCAATCCCATCCTGAAGCACAAAGAACCAATTCTCATCTATAGACACTGTGCAGAGCACAAGAAAAAGAGGCTCATCCCCATCAACAGGACCAATGAACCCTTCCTGTCTTCCCAAATTGGGATGTTGTGACATTTTTCTTCTTTCTCTCTTTCCTCTTTTGTGATTGTGATTTTACATTTTTTAAATTTCTCCCAGGATGGAGGTCCGAGCCCTGGAGGCTCAATCCACAAGTGTCCAAGTGCTCCCTTCCTGCATTTTCTACCATGTCACTGCCCTTCCCTCCCAGCTCAGGAAGAGGCAGTAGCTTAGCATAGGGAGGTTTAGCAAAGGAAAGCTTGTAGCAAACCTTGTACCTGAGGCTGAAATTGCGTTGTTACAATAAAATAAAAATAAAAAAAATGTTTTTATCCATTGAAACCAAGTTACACAAATTATCAGCATAAACACTTTTGAATCTGGGGCTGGCTGCCTAAAATTAGTAAAACCGTTCATGCTGTAGGACATCTCTAGAATATAGTCAGCATGTATGTGGAAAGACAGCATTGCCAATAGGCGTTTGTGGGAAGACAGATGGTACCATAACAGCAACAGGAGTGGAAAGTGGTGAAAATGTTAGTTCACAGTACACAGCAGCTAACTTGTATGACAAGCTTAGTTAAAACTCAAGCACCTTAACACAAGCACATTAATCCATTTTCCAAGTTTACATCATATGCTGAAGTGTCATAAAGTAATCCCAACAATTGGGAGTCTATATTATTAGGGTACAATGTGAATCCAGAAAATCGGTTTACAGATTGCACTCCTTCAGGTTGACCAACCTGAACTTTCCCAGTTACAAGCTCTCTTACCCATCAAAAACAGGGAAAATATGGAAAATCTTTTCCATAGGTGTCCTGACCTCACCTACTTAATATCATTACCAGCAATGTCCACCCAAAACACATTGATTCACAAGCCAGCAAGGGATTATTTGCCTCACATTACATAATTGCTCAAGCCATTTTAATAAAACTTTGTGATTATGAATCTCATGCTTTATTAAATAAAAATGGATTGAACAATTAATGTGAGGCAAGCAACCTTTTTTTAAAATTACAAGCATTTTTGTAAAATTACACTGGTGTGATCCAGAGTTCATGGACTAGAAGTGGTTACGGTCAGAGTTCAAATTAAGCCAATATCAAATAAACCAAATATCTTAGGATATGTACTGTGTGAATTGGGTCACTTCTGAGACATACTAGTAGAATTTCTGAAACCCTAGTCATCAAACATGTTCATATTTTCTGAATATCCTCCATTATCATAAAAAACATGCATGAAGTCTTAGTCTGGATCAATCACATCTCAAAAAGGACTCAAGTAATGAATTGGGATATATCCCCGACACTTGTTATACCCTTGAAAAAGTACCACCCAGCTGTATGCTGGATGAACCAAAGGCTTTGCTTGGCTATTGAATCTAATTTAGGATAATTTTAGATAATGGCAAAATTTACAATTTTAAAATACAGGACAGTGACCAAAAGAGAACAGTAGTGAAGATACTCCAGTATTTCCACATCAGCATCTTTATATTAGTATTAGCTTTTATATTGCATCATACAATATTGCATATTGTATTTTGTTCTTCTATAAACTCTGGAATCATTTTGCATGTAGCCCCATCACCATTGCCTGTTCCATTTAAAGAAAGTCCTTGCTTGGTGACTGCCTTGGCAGCAACTGTCCGCAGTTACAATCGTGATGAAAAAGTAACTTTGTAACCAATGACCATATTTACAATCTTTGCAGTTCTGAAAAACAAAGGAAAGCTGAAAACACAATCACATGACTATTCATTTAGTGAGCACTTAACCACCTAGTACTTGATCCTGGCTGTGGTTGCTAAACAAGGAATACCTATATTAGAGGAGACAAGTAGACAGAGAAATAAATATGGTCTGTAAAACTAACCTGAATTTGACTTCAACCCTGGTTCAGATGCAGACTGCAGCAACTAAAAATCTGACTGGATTGCAGAAATAGCAAATGTTACAAATATAAGGATAACCATGCATTCTATGTAACTGATTTCCCCCTTATAATCTGGGATGAATAAAACTTTAGAGAAATGAGATAATCCCACCCTGGCTGCAGTGGCTTATAATTACAGTGCAGTATAATTACTGACTGCACCCAGAGATGCATTGCTTAATGGGAGTAAGGCAAAGGAAAATGGACTTTAGGAGCAGTTAACTCAGGAGCAGGTCAGCCCATCAGCCATCACAGCCAATCCGTAATATTAAGCCAGCCACAATTCAGAACGTTAGCTTGGCAAAGTATGCACCTTGAGGGTATGTGTGTGTCCTCTGCTTCTTTCCAGGACTCCAGTTCCATGGAAAGCATGTTTTATTGCTTTATTTTCAGCTCTTTGTTTAGGCAGTTTGAGTCCCAAAAAACCTACTTTGAAAGGTGGCAAGATCATCACAAAATGTAATCAGACCGTAAGAAGCTCTAAAACTGTTATAATTCTGACCTACTTCAAACCAAAACATGAGATAGAAATTAATGATGCTGACAAGCCACACAGGAGTATTTTTGAAGACATTCTGGGGAAAATCTTTACTTTCTAAAGAAAAGGCAGAAAGCAGTGAAGTTGGTATAGAGAGTTTATTGAAGTGCTTTATGCTTGGATGTTGCTCTTAGCAGTGAATGCCATATAATATACCAGAATACCAATTAATGCTGCCAATACCTCAGTGGAGACCCATGGTCCACTCCAGGCACCCTGCAAATGGAAGGTGGAAAGAATAAAAACATATTGAATCATGAACAGCATGATTAAAAGGAAAGAATAAGAAATGGAACTGAATTTTCTCGGTATTGTATCATGATTTTCAATTTGTCTTAGCTACAAGGGACTAAACTGTAGCAGCAGAAGGGTGAGTTGTAACAGGACACGTCATTTAAGCATAAGGAACTATGCCTAGATATGGCCTGTCTGTAGTGTGAGAAACCCCAATCAAGTAGTAATACTAGTCCTAACTATGGGGAATATTTAAGCAGATCAACCTTGCAATTGTACCATTTTTCTATTTTCTTCATTTTCTCCATTACTTAGCAAAACAAAGGAACCTATCGATACTGAGCAGGGCTAAACTTTGAAATAGTAAAGATGTTTAAAAGAGTAGTAAAGATAAAGCCCCAAATGCAGCCTAGGGAAAATCACGTGAACTTTCTGGGCAAGTCTGGCATATATGCTTGCAGTATCCACATCTATCTGGGAGAAACTTTTCAACTTCACTAGTTTGTTATGAAATGTCTGATGCATGAGTGGCCCATTATGGCAGCCATTTTATATACAGATACCATCATCTCTGGCAGCCATTTTGTGCTTGCTAATATAGAAAGCATTTTTATATTGTTTCTGTGTCTTTTCTATGACACAGCAAAATCTCAATTCTGAATGCAATCTGTTTAGAAATATTTGAGGCTGGACCTCTGGCAACATGCACCAAACGATACACACATCCTTTCCCTACACCATTAACTATAGTTATCCCTACAATCCCACTAAAATATGTTAAGTTTTCATTATGAACTGGCCTTTTATATCTGTTATATCACATTCCCTCCACTTTAATAGCGTATATAGGTTTTATCTCATCAATCTCTGGACCAAATCCTAAGTGCTTCTCCTTGAGAATTAGGAGCATTATAACTCTTTGCAGCACGTATTCAAGCATACTGGTCATAAGCTACAGCAGTTCTAAAGCAAGTCATCTGGTGACTACCTTATGACCTTTTCTGCAGCAGTCATTAAGCCAACCCACTGTTCGCAATGGGGCATTTTTGCCCCAAACCAGAAGTAAACACCAGCTTTTGGCAAAACATGGTCAATCATGATCATGTGACTATATGACACTAGAAATGAGTGTAAATGCAGGCTTGTTGCTGAGCACCCAAAAAGTAGTTATGTGGCCATGGGCATGGGGTGGGCAACTGTTGAAACTTTGTAATTGGATCATAAATAAGCTAAGCAACTGGTCGTAAGTAGAGATAATTGGTTCAACTAACTAAAGATACCATCACAGAATACACAAACTGCAATCATATGCTATAAACAGCCTGGTTTATCCAAATGTGGTAGTATTAACCATCTGACTTGGTTGTATTGCCCACCTATTACAGCAGCCCCATACCCTCAACTGCTGCACTCACCCGATGATCCACACTGACTGTAAAAAGAGGTTTGATCTCTGAGACATCTTCATTGTTGCGCTGAGCCTAAGATAGAGAGAAGAGAATTAACAGCTGAGTTAAGGCTTTAATTAATTAACCAAAGGCCCATGACATAATTTCCTGATAGCAACATCATCTACTTACACTAGAGACACTTACATGAATAGTATTAGCAGAGGAAACCATGGTAGGTTGACAAAACATCTAGCAGCGAACAGAATACAAGGACTGTGTTTTCAGTTCAATGTCAAAGTAGGTAAAGTAGTACTTGAATTTTAATCTCCATGGGCCAAGAAAGAAGCCTCATGACAAGAAAAGTCATAAAATGGGGCAAAATTCACTTAAATGTCTTGCTTAATCACATCAAGTTGTGGTCATACGTCAAAGACTACCTGTAATTTATGGCGCTGCCAGCTACTGAAAAAAAAGTCAAGGTACCAACTTTAATAATAAAATGTAAACATTTGCTTCCCCTATTCCTATACTGATCACAAATCTGCATAGTCTACAAAATTTACTTGTATCTTTTCGTTCCATCCATCAGTGCAATCTCACCTTGCGCAAGATACTATAGGACTCCTCATCAAAAAACTTCACCTCATAGGTGCCCGAGCGAGCCAGCTTATGTTCCATGCTCCAAGAAACCTGTCCTCCCCCCCCAAAAAAAGATACAGGATCAGCCATGAGAGAAACTGTCTTCTTTTGATAGTACAGGTATATAAATAAATACAAACCCAAAGACATTAACAGAGATGTTCCACTCACTTCAGTAGCCAGGGCTATAAAAAACCAAACTAGCCAATGGTTCGGAATGGCAATTTCCTTTAGCATGGAGAGAAGGAGGGACTCACAGAATCAGACCCACCACAAAACTTGAGCCATGCATTTATGGCACAAAACCAGTGCCTTCCTTATCCAAAGTTATCTGATTTAAGGATTGGCAACTTATTCTTTATCACTAATCTCAAATGCCATTAATCCTATTAAAGACTAACCATTGTTATATTACTTATTTAATCAAACTTGCAGGCTGCTTCCAACACAGACAAAACCCAATTTTGCCTACAAGCTGCACGATTTTCCTATCACAATTTTTAGATTGTAAGACATTTCATATTTTAAAACCAAACTATGAACCAGGTTTTGTATATGACAATTTCTTTTTTTATATTTTTAATAATGAAACCAAGGCTGCAAACCAAGGCCGAATTTTAATAACTTCACTAATTCCATAAAAAATGAATTTAAGTATTTTGCAAAATGATAAGACATCCAATATAGTAGACCTGTTCAAATGGTAAAATTAGCATTTATTGACTAGCAGGAATCATGTTTATTCTTACCTGATAGCGACCAACATCCTGACCCCGTGTAACAGGGAATTGCCTGCCATTGACATCTGCATAGAGGGCCACATTCTACAGAAAAAAATATGATGGGTATCAGAGTAATAGGAATCCATACAATCTTTCATCCTGAAATCTTAATTGTCTGCAAGAGGAACCTGAAATAACAGGAAAGACAGATCTCATTTCTTGCCATCAGATCAAATGCCAGCATGCCCTCAAAGCTTGCCTTTAATAGAAAATCCAGTGGAGAAGGGACTCAAGTTTTTCTATCAATGAAATAACTCAGATGGCTACTTTTCTGTTGTTTTCAAATGTACCACCCACATCAGTAGCTAGGACTACAGTAAGTCAGACCAGCCAATGGTTCGGGGAGACAAGTTTCTCTGGCATGGAGTCCACTATGGGAAGCCCATGGAAAGGGACCTACCATAAATCCAAAGCCATGCAAATGATGGGACAGATTCAATGCCCTATCAAAATCACTTAGAACACACTTTACTGTATCTGTGGCATATTTTTGAGATTGTATTTCCTTTAAAGTGTAAAAAAAAAACCCCATTCAGGCACTTACTTGTGCTCCATTTTTACAGGTAAGGGAGATCTCAACAACGAAGACGGTTTCAGAAGAAATAACAGCATCTGAGGTAGTATAATAGGACGGGGAGATAACTGGTTCTGTGCATGTTTCACCTGCCAGGGGAAAAAAAAAAGATTTTATCAAAATATTTTGAGTTTGAAGTGGAAAGGTAGGCCATTTAATGAGATGCTTAAGGAACTGAAGTCCTTAACTGAGCTTCATGATCTCATACTGCATTCATGGGCAGAGTTTTAAATGATCAAATATGTTTTGAGCAGTGCATTAACAATAAAACCAACCTTTTAAAATCTAGTTGTTCTGTCTTCTCCATAGTTCCTGCCTTCATTTTAACCTATCTTGCCTGCTTAGACATGAGACAGTAAAAAAAAGTCTTCAGAATTTTTCTAATGAAATAATTTTAGCGCACAATAGGTACCTCAGCGAGGCGTCTCCTACCTTAACAAACTCTCCACCCCAGATATCTACCATATATATCAGGGCTACGAGCTCCATAATAACCCCTCATTATTATGACTATTAGGACTATCTGCGAATTATGTTCACGGCGGTGGGGTGGTGGTGGAACTGGGCTGAGGAAACTGCCTGAAACTAGCTGAAGAGAGAACTAGCCGGGAGAGAAGAAAGAAATGCGGGCCACACGAGGCAAGGTCCTCGGAAGGGCCCACAAACTCGATGAAGCCCCAGGAGCCGAGGGACTTCTCCCGAAGATGAGAAAGGAAAAGAGGCCACAAGAAGATCCCCGGAAAGTCTCCATTACCTCGTACCCCACTCAGCACCAACAAGGCGGATACCAACCACGGGAGCCCCAACCCGGTCCCCGCCATCACCAAGCAGGGAAAAAACGAGCAGGGACCAACCTGCGGCCGTCGAGCCCAGCCGTCCGCCTCCGTCGCGAGGGACGGCGGGAAAGGCCGCCAGCCAATCAGCACGGCCGACGCTGCTCCACGCGGCACGTGACAAGCGGCGGGGCGAGCAGAAAGAAACGTGGCCTTCCGCGAAAGGAATGTTTCTAAAATGGCCGCTCGGAACTTTTGTTGCCCAGCCAATGGCGAGAGGGCGGAATCAGCCCAAAGCGATTCCAACTGCGCAGGCGTCGCGTGGAATTTGCTCTCATCCGAGCATGGGATGAGTAATGCGCTGTGCTGAGCGCGGGTTGCTTATTCCTGTGCTATGCAGTGATTGCTTAGGTGGCGCTAAACTATCCGTGGTAACTAATTTGCAATGATCGCCCCATTGCTGTTATTTAATAATACAATTAGAAAACACTTTTTGAGAAAAGGTATTTGGAGCAATTGTAAGAGAGATCGCTTGCCGTGAACAGAGATGTAAGAGATGCAACCTCCCCGGAGGACCATGAAGAGGGTTTTTTTTTGCGGCCCATTAAATGTTACGGAGAATAATTCCGCGGAATTATTATTGTAATATTCTAACCGTCTACATGTTGCTGCGGCAGAAACATACAGTAAATCTCGGTGGCGCCCCAGTTAAATGTGGACAAGGTTGCGGTTGGATAACTGGACAGGCATGTACTGTAGAAGAATAACAGAATTGGAAGGGACCTTGGTGGTCTTCTAGTCTAATCCTCTGCTCAAGCAGGAATTATTTCAGACAAATCAAATAAAATCAAATCGTGTCAGTCCAACATCTTTTTAAAAACTTCCAGTGTTGGAGCACCCACAACTTCTGGAGGCAACTTGTTCCACTGATTAATTGTTCTAACCCTCAGGAAACTCCTTAGTTCTAGGTTGGTTCTCTCCTTGATTAGTTTCCATCCATTCCTTCTTGTCCTGCCTTTGGGTGCTTTGGGTTGGCTTCCTCTTAGGTTGACCTCCTCTTCTTTGTGGCAGCCCCTTAGATATTGGACGGCTATCACATCACCCTATCCTCCTTTTCTTTAAATTAGACCTACCCAATTCCTGCAATTGTTCTTTACATTTTCATATGTTAGACCTAATTCTACAGGCAGAAGGGGAAGCACAAGAATTAGCCACTGAAGAGTTGGGTTAATAAGCATTTCATCTGACAAAGGAATTTGGCCTTGAATTAAGATTGGGGTGGTTGATTCTTCTGCTTTCCCACACCTCTCAAAAATCAAACCATATTATAATTTCCCTAACCATGTATCTAACCATGTTGCAACATGCTTTTTTTTTCTTGCCATGTTCTCATGATGAGGCTATGAATGATCCAGGCTTAAGTCATCCTTTGCTATATCAATGTTAAAATTGCATCCTCATTTGATGTTGTTTAAAAGCATCCATCATTATAGTGTGCAAAATCTTCTCTATTATGTTGAAAGCAGAGTCCAGAGCTTAAGAATTGACAGGATCAGAACAATAGCAATAGCACTTAGACTTATATACCACTTTACAGTGCTTTACAGCCCTCTCTTAAGTGGTTTACAGAGTCAGCCTATTGCCCCCAACAATCTGGGTCCTCACCCCCCCTCCCCCCCCCCCCCCCCCCCCCCCCCCCCCCCCCCCCCCCCCCCCTTTCATTTTTTTTTTTTTTTTTTTTTTTTTTTTTTTTTTTACCCACCTCAGAAGGATGGAAGACTGAGTCAATCTTGAGCTGGTGAGAATCGAACTGCTGGCAGTTGGCAAAATTAGCTTGTAATACTAACCACTGCACCACCACAGCTCTTATTGACCATTTGAACCCAAATGTGGACTCATTTCTTTTCCAGTCCTTGCCAATTGTGGCAGACAGTGCTGTGCTGTGCTGGTCTTTCAGCTTTGCTGAGCGCACTAGAGCTTTTTTAGCATATGGGTTCTTTTGGCATGCTAAGGGAGCCCTCCCCCAGCTGAATACATATGGTATCCACTAAAATTAAAATAGTTTGTCAAAATAGCACAAGAGGATTGGGTTGCTCAGCCAGCAGTACTGTAAGTGCTTTAACTTTCTGGTCCTGACAGGTTGCGCACAAGGTTAAAATAATGAAACAATTGAGTGATGGGGCTGTTACTTCCCAAACAGAACACAGAGGAATCCAGAAGTTGGCATTTATTGCCTATATAAGGAGAAGAAGAGGAGAGAAATCTTAAATTAAAATGCTGCTTGAGACTTGGCTCCTTTTGAGATTCCAAAATATTTTTTTTAGTCTTATTCAGCTTAGCCTAGACTATGGCAGAATGGGGGTAGTTAAGGAAACAGGCACAAGCCTAGAAATGAGACAGGATACTTTAGCCAGACCTATTTCATTCCTGTCTTTTGTGCAATGGTGTTGCTGGCAGGTGTTCCTCTCCCTTTTTAGGTACACACCAAAGAGGATGGACAGCAAAGGCAGAGGAATCGATTACTAATTCCTTTGCTTCTCACATCCTGCATAGCAAAATCAGGACAGTGCTATTGAGCCATGAGGTAAAACCAAGGGAATAGAGGCAGCATAGTGATTGGCAAATGGATACAGCAAATGTCATCCTGCTATAATTTTCTGCTGACTCCAGAATGGGTAAAGAAGACTTTGTAGTGGAGGAGCCCTTATTTCTCAATGCTGAATCTAACAATTTTGCTAAGTAAGGTATATAGTCTGAAACAAGTCAGAAAGGTATATGAATAGGCTAATGTACTTGATATTATTTACCTGAACTTTTAAAAGTTTCAGGTATGCACGGATGAGTAACTTTTTTAATAGAACAGAACAGAAAAGATGCTCTTTAACCTTCTCTTTTAAAAATGGTCCATTCTTGAAATACTGTAGAACATACAGAATCCCCCTGCATCTGGATTGAGACGAGAATTTTAAAAATTGTTCATAAATAGTATGGAAATAAGAATAATCAGTGTCCAATTTTGATGTTGACAGTAGCTGTAAAGGGACATAGATTAGGGCAAACAATACTAATTTTCTATATATACAGAAAGATTCTTAGCTGGTTGTTACTGACTGGGAAAGGGATGGTGGGGTTATGATGATGAAGATAAAATTCCCTTGAATCAAGCTCAGTTCTGGTGTCTAAATCACTGTTTATTAAATTTGGCAACTTTAAAATATGTGGACTTCAGCTTCCAGATTTTCCGGCCAGAGTTGATTGAAAGATGGCTATATTCAAGTTTTAAATAAATAAATACAAAATACATCTTAAAATTGCCAAGTTTGAAAAACACTGTTCCAAATACATTCATTTGCAGAACGGTATGGGAATGGCTTGCTACCTTTTTTACTTCTGCAACAGTTCTTTCCTTTGCTTTTATTTTTAACACTCTGTCTAATATAACATTCATAACATTCTTTGGTTCTCTTCCAGTCTATACTAACCACGTCTGATTCTTTGTGTCTTGTGAGCCCAAACAATACAGAACCAATTGTGTCTGTTTTGAAAAAGGCAGATTCCCATGTTGGGAATTGTCCTGTTTTTGTGAGAAATATGTACTTATATCCCATTTAACAGGCAGCTTAACTCATATCATTTCAGCAATTTAAGTTTGTTGTGTTCCGCCAAAGATAGCTAAGGCAGGGGTGTAAAACTCGCATCATCATGATGGCGTCACGTGACATATTGGGACATTTCCCTCCCTTCGCTAAACCGAATGTGGCCGTGGTCAGCATGTGATGCATCTGGCCCACGGGCTGGGAATTTGACAGCCCTGGGCTAAGGGGTGATGGATTGACATACAGGAGAAACACAAGTGAGGATACTTTCCATTTAAAACAGATGTTAGTTACTAAGAATGATGAGGAATAATAAGGTGATAGGTACACGGTAAGGAATGTTAAAGAACTGATTCTCAGCTCTCTTATCAGCCTGCAAATACCTAGCAATGAGAAATGGAGGATTGCCCAAATATCTGGCCTCTGCAAAGAACTCTGGGATTTCTTTAGATTAGCTAGCACCCCAGGCTGGTTATCCATCAAATAATTTTAGGATTTATATGGCTGTGAAGTGAATGGTTACAGTCATTAATATAAATAGGATAATAGATGCTGGCTTGGGAGGAAAGGTGAAAAGGGATAAAGTGACAAGTAGAACCACAAAAGGCAACTTGGGTAGGCCACAGATCACTTGAAAGATAATAGTTCAGGCAGTATAATAGATATGGACTAGCTAGAAAATGTGTAAAGAAGAAGGGCAACTGAAAGAAGAGAAGTACTACTCCCATGTGGAGGGTACCTTAAATATTATGTGGAGACAGTTACAACCTGAGATGACCCAATGAAGCCAGATGGTAAAAGCTTGAGGAAGGTAACTGGAATTTCTTCATTTGGCATTTTTAGTGGACAGCAGAAATGGGAGAAAGCTTATCTTTTATTTAAGCTTTATGTTTTGCCTGATGGTTTCTCAAAGGTGTCTGCTTGTCTACTGTGGAAATAAGGCTAAACCAGATAAGTCTTTAGTCTGATTTAGCATAGCTTTTCTTAACTTTTTCTTCTTTTTCTTCTTTCATTAGGGACTATTTATTTAGCATATGGCATTTTGTTATGGAAAAAGAGGGTTATATCTTTGCTATTCTGCTAATATCCTTACTTCATAAGAATCAGGATATATCTTGGCAAGAATCAAAACTCAAATCTCCATCTCTTCAGTTTCTTCTGATATCCAAATAATTGGTTTTCTCAGTAAGATAGTATGACTGAATCAGATGCCTCTAGACAAGATGAGCAGTATATAAATCTAATAAATTAAATGAATAAATAAATTATCATACTTAAAAATAAAAGAGGACTTTCCTATATTTTGGAACTCAGAATTTCTGTTTCATTTTTCCACAAATCCGATGGAAGTACGTTCTCTTTTTCATTGATCATCCTACCAGAATACCAAGTAATTTGTCCTCTGCATGTATTTACAACTACCGTGTTTCTCACAAAATAAGGCCGGGCCTTAGTTTTTTTTGACCCCTGAAAAAACGGCTAGGCCATCTTTTCAGGGGTGACTTAATTTCCTCCCCCACCTAGAGCAGCCCATACGCATGTACCTCGCCGTGAGGCCGCTTCTATCGGCAGATGAAAGCTCCCTTGAAGGCAGAGTCCCCAGCCGCTTCAGGGCGTGGCGTGGCTGCCTGTGTCCCCTAGCCTTTAGGTAGTCTCTTTCGGGAGATGGAAGCTCCCCAAGTGCAGTCACCAGCCACTTCGATCGGCCGGTAGAAGTGGCCTCGGGGCAAGGGGAGTGTGTGTGTACGCTCGCCCTGAGGCCACTTCTACCGGCCGATCAATGGGGAGCTTCCATCGCCTGAAAAAGACTGCCTAAAGGTGAGGGGCCACGGGTAGCCACGTCTCGCCCTGAAGTGGCTGGGCGTTGAGGTCTTCAAGCCACACACTTGCAGATTTAAGGGGAGAACTCACTGCCTGAAGCAGAATGGGTCTGGACTGGAGGACAGTTTCTGTGGATCTGGGGAGAAACAGGCATGCTTGTTGGGTTAGTGGCCATTAGAAGATGGACTAAATGCAACTACTAGGAGTGTTCTGATCATACCAACAACCTAAGAGTTGGTGAAGCATGCAGTTTACATTCACATTGTATCTGATAAGAAAATGCTTCTTTAAAATGGGAATAATTTAGAAAGAGTTAAATTTATCTCTGGTATAGGTTGGGAACCAGAAGAAGGTGTTCTCATAAAGACCTAGCTCAAAAAAGAGGTTAGTTGGTCATGCTTGTGTTAAATGCAAGTGAAAAGTCCTGAAGTGCTATTCATGGACTGCAGTGATTTTGAGGGTGCTTTCTGCAACGAATCACATTGGATAAAGGAAATGTGTATTTTTTTCAAGCACATATCTCTCTTATCCCAAGGAATTGAGGGCAGTTGTGTTCCTTTTAGCATACATAATAATCTTGTGAAATGAGTTAGATTGAGAAATGATGACTAACCCACTGAACTTTGTGGCCGGGTTGAGATGGTTTCCCTTGATCAGGAGTTGCAGATTGTTACTGTGTGTGTATAGTGTGTAAGAAGTGGAGAGGCTTCTGTATAAAATAAAGAGTCAGAGCATATCTTGAAAATACTGGCAGTTCTTGTAGATGCTGCCGAATCTGTGGAGTATGAATGAAAAAAGTGTTTCATTTTAAGAATAACTTTTCCAGAAAAGGCATTGATTGAAATTGTGGACATAATTGTGATTGAGTCACTAACCACAAAGCAGATGTAGAATTACAAGGCACTCATCACCGACTAGTCCTGCACATGAAAGAGTTGGTAACCAGCTTCATAACAGGAAACATATTTGCTCCATTTCTCCATTGTAGCGAAAGAGACACATTCATGGCTGCTTAATGAACCAAAATGGGAGAAATTGATTTTTCTTCTAGCATTTGTTGGAAGAGGAGGGAGAGATTCCCTGAGGTTTAGTCTGTACAGCATTTGTTGAGTGAAAAGATGGGGAATACTGCTGTTTCTGGCATTTGTCCAGCCCTGTTCCCAGAAAGGCAATATGTTGTGCAGTCAAACAAAACAGAAACTCTAGGTGGATACTGGACGTTTTTTTGCTAGTAGGTAAAACAGTTAATTAGCACCACACTCTTTAACCACAGCTTTGTTCATTTAAGATTGTTTCTAGTCTGAAATGCTTCATGGCTGTTTCAGGCTTGCATTAATTCTTTAACACTAAAGAGCCACTAAATCTTCCTGTTCCTGACTCTGTTTTCTCCTGCAAAATCCTGCTGGGCATGAGGAAAGAATATATATATATTGGGGGGGGGGAGGATTTCTGCCTCTTGAGCTGCAAAAAACTTATTAATCCTCTCCTGTGGATAAATAACAGTCAAAGCAGAGAAAAGCAGTCACTTTGGTATATTAAAATTTGAGTGTTAAAATACATTAAATATATTTGAGTTAAAATTTATTGAGTCAAATTTTGCCGAAGAGTGTGCCTTGGTATGATACAAAATCCTGTGTTGTGAGACTCCCATGTTCTCTAATTAAAAAGAAGAATTTGGGTGAAACTGCCCCTGTTCACTTTAAAGAATATTGCTGACTTGGGCCACTAGACCTGTGACATTTGAAACCTGCCTTTAACCTGTTGGCCGTGGGTTCTAAAAGCCAACATTAAAAACAAGTTCTCCATCTTTGTATTATGTGTGCAGACTTGCCCATATCCTAAACTCTAAATTTCTTTATATATTTATTACATTTATTTGCTTCCTATCTCATCACAAGGCAACTCTGGGTGGCTTATGGGGGCATATAAACATGAGCATAAATTGTTATGCTCGCATTTATTTCCTAATATCTCCTATCATTCAAGCAGTTTGAAAAACCCAGTTGCAAATATTGGCAAGGACTAGAAGAAAGCAAGTAGGATAGACTTTCATTATCACCACTAGATGTCTCTGTCAAATCAAAAAGAATGGATAGATGAGACATATTGGACTGTTGAGGAAAACTGTTATGTTGATGCTGTGGGTGTATGTTTAGGAGCCAGTTCCCTCCAATTTCAGTGGCATTCAAAAATCAAGTGCCTGGAACAAGCATTTCATTTTGTCCCTCAGTCATATTGGAGCCATGGCGTATTGCAGTCGGCTGGAACTGCAGCCTTTTTCGCACAGTAGTCTGGGGCTTAACTTTTTATTTAAATAGATGTTCTACCAGGAATGGATGTTGCCAGGTCTTAGTTTGATTAAAAATGTTAGTTGAATATACATTTGGGGGTCATCAAAGAACTAAAAAAATGAGTTGAGGGAACTGAATTAATTGGTGAGTTAAGTGTTGCTTTGTGATAATTAACACATACTTTCCATCAAACTCCAACCCTTGAGTCTCCCAAGCTGTAGCTCTCAGCCTTTCCCCCTGCTTGTATCTGCTAAGTTTAATCAGGAGATCTAATGCTTGTTGCTAGGAATGTGATCTTGAGTGAATCGAAATATGTGGGGTGTGAAATTATGTTGAAAGTTCTCTTTCCAAGGATATTCTGATGGAGGATAGAATATTCCCAAACATGCAGTAAAAATGGAAACAGTGTTCTGACCCTTAAAAACACACTCCAACTGTGCACCCAACTAAAGCTAGTTTAAAATAAATAAAAGTTGTAACTAATCTGCTAACTGTATGTTTTCAGTCCCTTTTTATGTCTGGTATTTTGTTCAGACCCAGTATTCCTCGAATAGGTCTCCTTTCCCTTAATCCTTTGAGCCATCCTGCACTTTTATTTATGAGGAGAATAATAAATCACAGGCTTTGTTCCTGAAAATGGACTTTTATGGCTTATGATGAGTTGGGTTTATGCAATCCAAAGACGGTGAGAACTGAGAGAGGGGCCAAGCTCAGAATTATTCTCCCCCAGCATGCGAAGGAATGTCAGTCTTGTCGAATTATGTTTTCTTTTCTTTGGATTTTGGATCCTAAAGTGGTCTGAGTTTGGTTTCGTTGCAGATTAATTTTGTTTCATGTTTCTTAAGATATTAATTCCTCCTCCTCTATCTTTCTTGGAGTATTTAGGAATTGAATGAAAAATCCATTGCTTCCATGCAGCTGTTGCTTAGGAAGATATAAGATGCCACAGGACTATTTTCCTACTTTTACTACAATAGCCTATTATGACTGCCTGGAAAAAATTATTTCCATCGATGCATTTCTTCCTGTGTTGGAGACAATGCTGCCATTTTTATATATTATAGCAGAGAAGTGGGAGTGAGGCTTGACTGTGATGCTGGAGGCTGCTTGGAGGATTAAGCCATTGCACCTCAGTCTACGCTCAATAGTAATAAACCTGCACATGTGCTTGGGAATTTGCATTTCGGCCTTAATCTTCCAGCTGTAAAATGCATATCCTAATATTCAGTCTCCTGGGACTGTGGTTTGTTTCTTTTGCAGAACCATCTTCTAAAGGTCTATGTGACACTTAAAATTTCTGCTAGATTTTGAGGATATAATTACACCCCAAAAAAACCCACAATCACCACCAAACACAAATTCTTACCTTTTTAGTGTGGAAACATTAAAACTAATGTGAACCCTAAATATATATATCTATGCACATTTTAAATGTTTTTTAAAGAAAAAACAAAGAAAAAAACCCAATCTCCTTCCTCCTCCCCCTCCCCAAAAAAGAAACTGCAAAAATGCAAACTCCTGGCCATCCTTGACTATGTATTGTCATGTATTTTATTGTCAGGTTTGCTGTGATCCACACACCCATACTGCTTCACTGTCAAAAAAGCTACCTAGTCCTGTTCTTCAGTGTATATGTACTGACAGACCCTTTCCTTATTCTTCTGTTCCCCCTTAAACTGGAGTTCCCCAATTTGGAATCCTCCAAATACAGACTAAAAGTCTTATGATTTGTTTGTATGTTTGTTTATCACATGTACATAGTCGTCCTTATACCATAGTATTCTGGGCAGCTTACAAACAATTAAAAACACAGTGTACAGTGCAATGTGATGATAGTAGCTGCAACTCAGTACCTCTTCAGGGCACCAGATTTTGGAAAGGCTGATAGGCACAGTAAAAAGCAAAAGTAAAGATTTCTTTCAGCTAAGTTTGATGCCTGAGGATTGTATGGACACATCTACGGTATGTTTTATTTTCTTGCCATTATCTTCTTTCAGAATCTTTTTTTTATATATATATAAAAGGCTTCTGGCTCTGATTTAGCCCAAACTAGCAGTTTCTATGCATCTGAGGGAATGGCTAGCACACTTGGCAAAAGATGAGGCTTTCAATCAAACCCAACCAGCCACATATTCTACAAGAGGAAAACCAAACAATTCAGCAAGGAGTGACATATACCTACTGGGCTGTGAATCTTGACTCATGGGGAAAGAAATGGAATACTATAGAACATTCTGTAAAAAGGCAGGGCTGTTTTGGGAAGAACCAGCAGGGTAGTGTTGATGCAAGAGCATCATTCAATAGCAGAATATATGTTTTGCATGGTGAGGGCCCAGCGTTCAAATCTCCATCTTAAAAAGAACAGGCCACAGTCAGAGAGAATTGGTGGGTTGTGGTATCAGCCAGAGTAGGAAATACTGGATCTCAAAATAGTTTGCTTTGAGTATACCAAACTTAAGAGCAGGAAACTATGCAATTCTGTGCTGAAACATCAGGCAACAATATACTGTAAGATCAGCATAATGCTGAAACCAGGCTTTCAGCTTCTCCAGCTCCCTGCCATCAGGTTGGCCACAAATATTCTAAAGCTGGGCATTTCAGGACCCAAGACATTTAGTTTAGTTTACTTTATTGTCATTTAAATTCTCAGCAACAATGGAGTCTTAGAAAATACCAGGTTAAGGTTGGTTTGTGGAATTTATGCCTGAATTAGACTTCAGCAGTAGTATTGACAGAAGAATTTCAGCAAATTACACCTTCTGATGGGAGGACAGAGAAAATCCATCACATCCAATCTTCTGCACTAAAATTGGTAACCAGCAGAGCAGATAATGAATATGGTCTGCGAAAGACTGTCAAGAGGAAGTATCTTATCCCTACATTTCCTCAAATTTAGTTGAAGTTTTCCAGCTGTTTGGAAAAAATCAAGAGTGCGTTGGCGGGGATGTTCAAGCAGTGGTATGTGTCCATGCATCTGAGAGGGGAAAAAATCAATACAAGAACAGACTTGTCCAGCTGGTGGCATCAGGTTATAAGAATAAAAGCTCAGGCCTAACACAGTGGAAACATCCCTGTCAGTGTGAAATGCAACTGGGAAGCCAGGCAAGAAGTGCTGCTTTCTCTGCCAACTGTTACGCTTGCCAAAAGGAGCAATGCCCAAAGAAGGGAAGATTTGACTACAGATCTTTACTCTGGGATAGTCCTGAGATTCTGCCTTACATACCAGCACCCATGAAATGCCTGCTTAAAAGAAGTATGCAACCCGCTTAGGAATCCCGGGATATATTAACCTTAAACTCACCTCGTCTTTTTGAAGTCCAGCAGCTTCAGCTCACATCTTAAATTACCCTGTGCAACTTTAGCGCTTTTCTGATTAAGCAGAATTACAATTTTCCAAAGTGCCAGCCAGCAAGATGGGATAATGAGAATTGGAATCCAATATATCTGGATTTACCAAGTTGAGGAAAAGGGCTTTAAACAAGATTATACTTTAATCCCATTGTTGTCAACAGAGTTTGGTTACCTACTTAACTAGGGCTGGATGATATGCCTTACAAAACATTTATTACTTTCCACCTATTTACTCAGGTCTCTTTTGAGAGTTTATTTTGACATGCCCTCTTATTTATCACATGGGGATCGTATATGTGGTGCTTACTGTGAGCCAGTTTTTTAGAATCTGTTTTTGGGGACAGAGCCCTTAGATTGCCTGAAATGGTCACTGAATAGGCCAGGTGAGACCCACTTCTCCTGGGGAGTATCTGTCCATCCCAGATAGACCGGGCCTGCTCCTTTCCCTCAAATGTTGCCATCTAGTGCAAGGCCCCCCCAATCCCCAGTCTGGGGACTGGCACTGGTCTATGTCATGCCAGAAACTGGGCCGCACAAACAAGCACAGCCCATCCGTGGGATGCAGGCAGCACACAAAACCATACCTCCTCCAGTGGCTCTCCACGAAACCGGTCCCTGGTGCCCAAATGGTTGGGGGCTGCTGATCTAGTGGATCAGGAAGTATGTCTTTCCTGTTGTGACTCCTGCCCTATAGAACACCCTCCCCCAGAGATCCAGCTACCCCCATCCAGAGGTGGTATTCAGCAGGTTCTGACCAGTTCTGGAGAATCAGTAGCAGAAATTTTGAGTAGTTCGGAGAATCAGCAAATACCACCTCGGATGGCCCCGCCCCCATCTGTTCTCTGTCTCCTGAGTCCCAGCTGATCGGCTGGGTCTTCTTTTGTCATCCTGCACAGGAGAACGGAGCTGGAAAGCAGGTTAATAAGGTGGGGAGGGGATTTTACAGTATCCTTCCCTTGCCACACCCACCAAGCCACGCCCGATAGTAAAAAAAAAATTGAATCCCACCACTGCCCCCAATCTCTTAGCTTTCTGGAAAGTTGTTTAGGGCTGACTTTTCTCCAGACACTAGAAACCTGAGGACTTAGAAGTTGGATAAATGTTATTGATTGGGCACCAGGTTTATGTCGTGTATTTGGTTTGTTGCTGTGTTTTTGTTATTGCTGTTAGCTACCCAGAGTTATATCTCACAAATGGGCAGCCATATAAATATTTTAAATAAATACGCATAGAAGGAGTTTCCCAAGGCAAAATCCCATTTCCTCTTCAAGTGTCAGCTTTTTGAGATAGGCAAAGTCAAGACACGGCTGTTGTTAGGAGTCTTGGAATGTACTGCATGTGGTTAAGGGATTGTAAAAAGAATCTTGGAAATCTATCAAAGGTCTTTTCTATTTCAACTTACAGTATATCTAACCACCAGTCAAGGTTTCTCAGGATCCTGATATCTTTCCTGTAATGATTCTCCATCACATTAGGGCAGGGGTGTCAAACTCGATTTCATTGAGGGCCGCATCAGGGTTGTTTGACCTTGGGGAAGCCGGCCGGGGGGGGGGCGCACGTGGGATGTGTGTGTGGCCAGATCAACATCACTCGTGTTGGGGGAGCCTGTGGTGGCCTGAGTGCCCTGCCAGGCAAAACAGGCTCCCAAGCTCTGTTTTCAGCTGCAATCCTCTGCCAGCAAAAACGGAGCTTGGGACGGCCACACACAGCCCTCCCGAGCTCCATTTTTGCTGGCAGGGGGTTGTGGGAGGCTGTCGCAGCTGAAAACAGAGCTTGGGAGCCTGTTTTGCCTGGCAGAGGCACAGCGGGTCGGTCCTTCATTGTTTCAAGGGCAGCCCCGTGGGCCAGATCTAAGTACTCTGGTCTGGATTCGGCCTGTGGGCCTTGAGTTTGACACCCCTGCATTAGGGCATGGTAGAATTGCCCAATGATGTGGGAAAGGAATACAATGATGTAGTTCATTGTCTCTCTTTTCTTTTTTCTTTTTAAAAGGCTGTCAAGAAAGTTCGGGGAACATTCTGGTTAAATACACTATGTTCAGTGGTGGGATTCAAATTTTTTTACTCCCGGTTCTGTGGGCGTGGCTTGGTGGGCATGGTGTGGCTTGGTGGGCATGGCAGGGAAAGGATAAAATCCCCATTCTCTCCCCTCCCCACTAACCTGCTTTCCAGCTCCATTCTCCTGTGCAGGGCAACAAAAGAAGACCCAACCAATCAGGAGGCAGAGAATAGATGGGGGCAGGGCCAATCAGAAGTGGTATTCCGAACTTCTCAAAATTTCTTCTACCGGTTCTCTAGAACTGGTCAGAACCTGCTGAATACCACCTCTGACTATGTTGTGATTCAAAGAAGAGTAGCAGTATATTAAAACAGGAACCACACCCAAAGGCTCTTCTAAGTCTAATTAATGCTGCCAAGAGTAGCCCCGCTGGTGAGATAGGTGGAAAATAAATAAATGAAAACAACCAACCAAATAAATAAATAACACTGCCAGCATAGGTCCGGCCAGCCAGGGCCTATTGGCACATTCTGAGTAGGGGACATCAGAGGGCGTAGAAGGAACAATCTCCAGCCAATTCTTCCCGCGCCATTTTTTTTTTCCAGTGCCAGGAACAGATTCTCTTCCCTCTCCCTTTTGTCAGCTCTGCAATTTACTTTTTACTTCCTCTATATATTGGAGAGCCTTGACGGTTTGTTCCCTGCCAACTGGGTGGGACTTGTTTTCCACAAGCATCCTGGTCAATTTCACATTGCTTGAGAGTTTGGGTGACGTGGGTTAACGTGCTTGTTCTTAACAACTTCCCTGTTGTGCATCACAGTGGCTAAACATGTAATATTCACAAACGAAAGGTGGCAATGCTCACATCGGGCTAGAAGTCACACTGAATTACCACCCTACCATCCAACTAGCAACTCTGCCTTCGGCGTGTGAGGTGGCCATTTACTTTTTGCCTCTTCCAAATGTAAACCGGTGTTTTACTTTAGATTTCAAAGCTGAAGTCCTATATACCAGACTAGGAAATCAATCCATCTCACAAGAAGACTAACAGCTAACACTTTTGTAATTAATTTATCGAGACTCGGTATGCAGAATCTGGTGCTGTCCTTCTTCCTCATTATATTTCAGTGAATCTGACACCAGTCTGCCTATCTTCATCAAGATCTTCCTCCTAATTCTCTGCAGTTCTTATTATTGCCTTGGGCAAAGAATCTATGAGAAAAAAATGAGCAATTTTACTCAGGTGGTTATTATAGTTTTGAATGTTTTAAATGATATTCTGGCCTCTCTTCTCATCAAAGTAGTGCCTGGCATTTGGGGGACTGCACTTTAATATAAAAATGATCACATCTAATTTACACTCTCATTTATAAAGACCCCATGTTGACAGAATGCTTTTTCAGTTAACTAGCCGTGTGGCTTCCATGTGGAGTTTTGACAAAATGGAAAAGCCTAGTTAATATTCTGCATGTGACCAAGAATGGGGAAAGGAGTGCAAAATTGGTGCCACTTTGGAATTATAGGAACCAAATGTGATTACTTAAGCCAATTGTTTGTGGAAGGAACCAGCCAAATTAATATCCAATAGAATGTGCTGGTTGGAATGACAGGAAAGCTTTCTGGATTTTCTCTTTATTCTTTTTGTTCTGGTCATTCTCCAACTGCGAGTTAGAACAACTGGGAGAAGTTTTAATTTCTACATCAGCAACATCATGCACCAGATCTATAAATATACAGATAGTTTGACTTACAATCATATGTTTAGCAATTTAGTTAAGATGGCACTGAAAAAAGCTACTTATCAAGGCTTCACACATATGATGGTTAAAGTATCTCATTGGATTAAAATTTTGGGGTTTGGTAACCAAGTCCAACATGTATTTATGAGGGTTGCAATGTCCTGGGGTCACAGTTGCCATTCACCAACTTTCAGCTGGCTTCCAACCAGCAACATCAATATAATGACTGTGATTTACTTAATGACTACCTCACTTACAGGTGGAAGTTCTACTACCAATTATGTTTGTAAGTAGAGGACTATCTGTATTTGTAGTAAATACTCTCCATGAGTCTTGTAATTTGAATTGGCTTGCCTAAACATAAAAGTTGTCCGTGTGTGAAGAATGGAAACCAGCTAGTAACACTTAAGCATTCTGATGTTTCTGTCAAGTGAAGTGCTAGCCTCAAAGAACCCTGGGTAGCCACAATTCAGGATCTTGTGCCTGCCCAATTAGCCAAGTTAATGGGAGGAAGTTCCACTGGACAAGTACTTAGGCAACATCCCAAAACATAGCTTGTCTTTGGATATGGCTGGAGTGCTTGAGGATTAGAGCTTCATTCCAAAAGTCCTTCCACTCTACCGTCTGCTCATTTGTAGATATAGCAATTTAACAAGTTTTTTGTAAAGATAGTTACTTCAGAATTTTAAGTGGGTAATGGGGTGGATAAGTGATGTTGCTATTTAGATAGTCACAACTTCCAAGTAGCTTATTCAAATATGTCAACATTTTATCTCGTGGGACAATGCTCATTAGAAATACCTGGGTAAGCATTGAGCCCCATCCTCTTATTTTGAAAAAAATGAAATTTAGCCCCAAGTCTGATAGTTCTGGGAGTTTGGCCACACCCTTTCTAGCACTACACTTTGCAGCAGTAAGTGCTCTAAGTGCTTTTCTTAAGATGGACGTGGTTTTATGAAACTCCATTCTCTGCCAACTACTACATTCCTGATGTTTTAGACCAGGGCTGTCCATGCCCAGTTTAGCGAAGGGGGAAAAGTCCAGATATGACACAAGTTTCACACCTGTTTTAGTCTCTTCCACAGAACTGTAGTCTACCCACATAACCTTATGAAGGTTCCTGCAGCCAGTTAATTGCTGAAGCTCTATCTGTTTTTTTAAAGCAAGGAGCACTTAAAAGAGGATCTAGTCATAACCCTAGCGCTTGAAAACTTTCTAAGGCTCCAAGGAACGCCAAATATATTTTTCAGTGGAAAGAGAAACAATGGACAATTAGTAAAGTTGGCCCAAGCAAAGTGCCCTTGTCCATTCATACTGTTTTGTTTAGGAAACTCTCAATTGGTCTCTTTAAACATTAGTTTTCAGGCCTATTAGGCAAAGAATAAAATAGGAGATAATAGTCATTGCTTGCCAAGAACTAGGAGAGGACTCCCGTTTTTTACTGTATAAAGGAAACAAATACAGTTGGACATCACTCCATGTGTTGCCTTGACAACAAAATTAAAGGCATTTCTTCTTGGAAGGGTAGGGTTTGCACAATTCTGCATTTAACCATTATAACTTCTTCATCTAAGGTGAAATATTCTATAGTCCCTTTTGCTATTTTGTATGTCCAAATGAGTGTGGCAAAAACCAAGCCAACATAATCGGTATTGTCTTCTCGTCTACTAGGCAGAGTTTGCTGAATTTATATCCTTTTTTTTTTTTTTTGCTCTAAAGCTCATACATGCGACATACATAACCATTCCTACTCCCATTTTCTTTGTATCCAATCACCCTGTGAGGTGAGTTGGGCTGGTTCAAAATCATCCAGTGCAGGGGTCTCTAACCTTGGCAACTTTAAGACTTGTGGACTTCAACTCCCAGAATTCCTCAGCCAGCAAAGCTGAGAGTTGAAGTCCACAAGTCTTAAAGTTGCCAAGGTTGGAGACCCCTGATCCAGTGAGCTTGTTTCTGAGCAGGGGCTAGAATCTTGGTCTCCCCAATGCGAATCCAGCACCTTAATCATTATAATATGCTAGCTCTCAACTCATTGTTTATGAAGAGTAAGACTATCAGTGGCTACTTATAATGGTTGCTTGTTGCCTCCAGTATCACAGATTCATTGCCTATGAATGCCAGTTGCTAGGAAACAGAAGCAGGCGACTGCTGTGTATTTCTTCCTGAATATGGACTCTCCGCTGGCACCTGGTTAATTGCTCAGGGAAGTGAATCCTGTCCTAGTTAGATTCCTTCTCTGGTCCAACTTGGATTTTCTTACCTTAATAGCCAGCTCTTTAGACTTAATATATTCTAGCCATCTTCCCAGAACAAAGTCCAAGACAAGTTGAAGCTTCCATACTTGATAGATGTCTATTATGACACTTTCTGTTAGATCAGTTAGAGGCCTGTCCCTGGTTTTTGTTTTAACGGGCAAATGTGATTGCAAGAATTCAATTCAGCCTGACAGAGAACAATCCTAGGAACTCGAGACTTGAGTCAGTATCTACTGTTTGCTCAAAAAAAAATATAAACAAATCTCAAAACAATTTCCAGCTTATATAATACTATTTGCTTCAGAGTGTAGCAGTTATGATTCCTGGTAATCTCTGAGCCTCCTCAGAAGATTGGTAAAGTTCAAGGAGATTTCTCTGATACAGATTGTCTTTATCAGCTTTCCCTTGTAACCGTGGAGCTACTGAAAGGCGATGGTTACAAAAGTCAGATGATCTAAACAAGGAGGATTAGCAATTTCAATGAACTAAGTAGGAGATCACTGGACATAACCCAGAATCTCAACCGACAACGGCAGAACAGAGCATACAATATTAAAAGGGGAAAAAACAGTCAAGAGACCACCAACGGGCATTTGAAGCAGAACTTTTATTCCCTTCCCTTGTCGAAGAAAAGGTACTGGCAGTTGTGCACAACCACAATTTAAATCTTGGAAGGACTAAACAAGGGTTTGGCTATAAACTGGCAAAGCAAGGAGCAGCTCCTGCCACTGGTTATTGATTACCCACAAAGCTTCCATCTCAAGCCATTAAAGGGGAAAGGACAAAGAGACGAAAGAGACAGGCCCGTCTGCACTCCAGGAGAAGCAGCGTTTTTCTCCAGCAGTGGATGGCAACGATATGCACCGGCAGTATCCATGTGCCATATTTTGTTGATGGGGAAGGCGGCCTTTCTGGGGGAGAGCACAAGTTCAGTTCATGGGCATGAAGCTGGCATGCTGGTGAGAAAAATCAATGGAGCCTCCCGCCAAGGAAAGAAAGACACGGGAGGAAAAACAAAATGGTTGGAAATAATTACTGCTGCATGTAAACAGATCCACAGGAATCTCTTCCTTCTGAGGGCAACCCACCCACACTCATCCCTCCCACCCCATAAGCCACCCTCTTTGGCATCACCCCTGCCAATTAGTAAGTAAGAGGCAGAAGCATTACAAAGTGAGTTCAGGAGGGGCAGTGTTACGCTCAGGCAGAGGGAAGAGCTTTAAGGTACAGAGATACGGAAGGGGCTGCCGGGGATGTGCTCATCTCCCCATTTCACCACCAGGATGTAGTCGCCTCTGTCCTTCAACAGGTAGGTGACGTTATACAACCGGTTGCCCAAGTGCTTCACCACAATCTCCTCACATGGGGTCTTGGGGCCATGTACACCCACCAGCAACATGTTGTTCCCTGGAGAGAAAGAAGGAGAGAACAAGTAGTCTTTACAAAGGTCATTGGCGACGGGGTTGTGTCGAGTGGATCACCCCCTTAAGTAGAACGTTTAAAACAATTGGCTTGGTGCATCTCCCTGGCACTCCCTGGATTCACACGCTATGAATAAACTGTGTCCCACATAAATATGGTCCACAAATCACTGTAATTAGGTTCACACAAACCATTAAGCCAAGATCAACCCAATCACATAATAGCCTAGTACAATAATCTTCCTTCCTTCCTTCCTTCCTTCCTCCCTTCCCTTCCCTTCCCTTCCCTTCCCTTCCCTGCTATATAATCTAAGGTGGAATAAGGTGGAGCATGATCTAGATTTTCATCCATTGTTACTTTGAAGGTCTGAGGGAGGATGTTGCCAGACATGTATTTAGACATTTCAGATTAATAAGACAGCCTTGAACAGATCAAACCACAATAGTCACCAGGTCCCTAGTCACTGCTCAATTTTGAGCCCCCAAAAGCTAACCATACAAAAAATTGGGGTGTGGCTTTCTAAGAAGCCAAAAAATATCAGTATATCTGACTGGAGATACGGTAGGCTCTGCACACCCTGCAGAGTGTCACTTACACCCACCTGCTTTGCTGCAATCGACTGTGAAAGAGTTCTTTTGGCCTAGAAAACCCTTGTTGAGGCCCAACCCCTTGGCAACCACTTTGCTGGCATCTGAAGCAAATTTGGGTGCTGCTCCATCAGGCTTGGGTACTCCATCCATGAAGACCGAGGAAGTCTCGTGGAGGCTGTGGCTGGGAACCAGGCGGGCCCCTGCCAGGAAGAAGAGAGGACGTTAACCTTGGGTTGACAGCCTATCCAGTCCTGTCAGTGCCACATGCCATTTGTTCTCCATCATCACTCCAGGCTTTAGCAGAATGCAAGGAGGTGACGTTCGTTGTATTTTTACAAAACGTCCATAGCTTCCCCAGCCCATGTCCCTTCAAATGGTTGAGGGCTTCCTCTAGAGATAATGGGAATTCAGCAGGGAAGAGGGAAAAAGTGGAAAAATACAGACATAGCGTAAAGAAGAATCTCTCAACAAATCATAGGCAACTTTTTTTCGCCCATTGTGTGCCTACCTGTGATTTTAGCTTTGAAAGGACTGCCAGCAATGTGATAAGGACCACCAAATTTGATGGAGATGAGGTAGCTGCCAGGTGCCATGGGTGTGTAGATGACTTTGTAGCCCTCCGAGCACTCTTGGCAGTCCATCTTCACCTTTGAGGGACCGTCAATAGTGACAGATAGCGCTCCAGACCCAGCGTTTGTAGTGTTGACTATGAATTCAGCAGGGTTTCCTACAGAGGAGAAGGGAGGGAAGAAAAGAACACATGAAGCCAGATAGTTAGCTTTTGCCAAAATCTCACAGGAATCTTTGGCTTTAGTCCAGGTTCCTTTTTACCTGTCACACCACCTTCCAAGCCAGGGCCATAGGCGGATACCATCCCTGGGTCTCCAGCTTGGCCTATTTCCCCAACACGAATCTTGAAGGGACTGCCAGGTATGTGACTTCCATTGAATTTGACATCAACTGAGTAGATACCATTCTCACGGGGAATGAACCGCACTGCGTATTTGTCTGCAGCAACACAGAGGTGGAGAAATGGGAGTCTTTAAGAGAAAGGAATCTTAAAATGAGTACCATACACAGGAAAAGGAAAGGACAGCTATCTAATTTTTTGCCTTCTGTATCTGATGTTATGCTACCCTCCGTGTGAAAATCGTACAATACACAGGTAGTCTTCGAATTACAACCATAATTGAGCCCAAAGTTTATATGGCTAAGTGAAACATTTGTTAAGTGAGTTTTGCCCCATTTTACAACTTTTCTTGTCACAGTGAAATGAATCATTGCATAGTAACATGGTTGTTAAGTGAATCTGGATATCTCATTGACTTTGTTGCAAAAACTGATCACATGACCCTGGACACTGCAAACTTCATAAATATGAACCAGTTGCCAAGCACCTGAATTTTGATCATGTGACCATGGGGATGCTGCAATGATCGTAAGTGAAAAACAGTCAAGGCACAAAGGCTTTAATTTTGAATTAATGAATGTTATCAAATTGGGACCACTTTTGATATGTTGGATCGCTGGAAACAAACATGTGACTTTCAGCCTTTTTATTTAGATGGTAAAAAACAGTCACAATGGCACTTCAAAAAGTGACTTATAATTTTGAACGGTCTCTAACTGAACTGTTATTAAATTGAGGACTACCTGAATATGGAACAAGTATATTATATCAAACGTAAGCAATACCTAAGACACTATAAAGGAAGATGTGCATAGGTACTGTTTGTGTAAAAATCCTTTAAAAACACGGAAAAAATTGTTACATACAGACACATTGAATGAGAAAGGAGAACTGAAAACAAGTTCAGAACTGATTGCGCAAGGGATAAATCTGGAGTGGTGGTCCTACTTACAAATACAGTCAAGTTATATTCAGGATAGGAAAACATGGGGCATTAATACAGAACCAACAACACTAGACAAACTGTTGACAGGGTCTGATGATAAACTGATTAAGTATAGCTATCTATTAGAATATAAACTAGAGGAACAGCATGTCAAAGAGACAACAGTGGCGTGGGCTAAAAATTTCGGATATACCATCGAATTGGCAAAATGGCAAAATCTTTGGAAAAATAATAGGAAACTAACAATGGCTACAGCACATAAGGAAAATCTATACAAGATGTTCTACAGGTGGCAACTTCCCCCAGCAAGGCTCGCCAAAATGTACAAAAATTTGTCACCAAAATGCTGGAAGTGTAAGGACCTACCAGGCACATTCTACCACATGTGGTGGACATGTAATCACGCAAGACAGTATTGGAGATTGATACAGACATTGAGTGGAGCAAATGGTGTGGGGACACATTCAATTTAAGCCAGAAATATTTCTCTTAGGAATAATGACAGAAGGTTACAAGAAAGGTATAACATATTTAATAATACATGTATTGACAGCAGCAAGAATGGTTTATGCACAATATTGGAAAAATGAAAGTATACCACTAAAAAGAGAGATAATAAGGAAAATAATGGCCTGTGCAGAATCTGATAGATTAACTTTAATACTGCAAAATAAGGGGGAATCAGAATATTATGATACCTGGAATAAGTTTTACCTGTGGTTGCAAAAAAGAGGGGAAGGTGGGAACAAAAATAGCTAGGAGGATTAGAATCAAAATGTAAATATTGTACCAATAATAGGAATGTTATGGTTTGATTATATTTTTGTATGTAAGGCAAAGTAATGCCAAAACGGTTGCACTGTGCTTGATACTTACAGTTTTAAACAATTAAAAAAAAATCTAATTTAAGAGCAAGACACAACAAACATGTTTGTTACAGGTTCAGGCTTACACAAATATATTAACAACCTAAGTGTGTGTTACTGATTAGAAGTAAAAGGGGTTTACAGGCAATTAAGCTTTCCCCATTCTCTATGTCTTTCCAAGTCCTCCACCTTTGCAAAAAGGCTACTTGCTTAATATGCAAATAGAACTGACAAGTTTAAACTGATGTCTTCCTGACCACAGAAGTGTAAGAACTATAGTTCTAACATTTATGAAGGGTGCCAGCTGATCCAATTTGTTCTCATCAGCTGCTTCTTTGGAGCTGCCACTTATTGGGAGTGGAGGTTGGGTCAGAGGTGAAGGTTCTACTTTACACAAAAGTCACACTCGTCTCATTTTAGTATTGCTCTGCAATTGTAGTTGTGTCTCCATATGCAAACATAATAGTCAACAATAGATTCTTAACCATGGTGCAGTTTGCAAGTTACATGGCAGGAATTTCTGTGCAGGAGAAGTAGCAAGTCCTATGTCTCCCTGCTCTAAAAGATGGATAGATTCAACATCATTTGACATAAGAATCTATAAAACTGGAAGTGAGCTGGGATCTCTGGGGACCATAACTTCAAAGGAGTGTTAGTAGGTGATAATCAGTCCCTCCTTAGTTCCCATGGCAAAAAAAAAAAAAGAAAGCCATGTACAGCCATGTACAGTTCACACAATCTTCTCAGTAAAAGTAATGACTCCATGGACATGGAACAAGATTAAAAAGAACCATTATACTAAAATACCGAACTGGTTGACAACTATGGAAGCACAAATATACCCAAATGCAATGGATCTGGGAGAAAAGAGGAGTTACAATGACCTATTAGACACACAAGGAAGATTAAAAACGAGACAAGAATTACAGCAACAAAATATAAAGATAGATTGGTGGCCATACATGCAAATCCAGGCAAGATATCAGAAGGACAAAGAACAATTTGGTTTCTGCATGGAAAAGCATCAATTAGATAAAATTCTACAAGAAATGGAAAAGAAAATGATTTCAAGAATATATGACTTTCTACTAGATTTTAAAATGGAAGAGGAGGTGGTCAAAGAGACGATGGTGGTAGGGGCGAAAAATGTTGGCCATAATATAGACCTGGAAAATTGGGAGAATGTGGGGATCAAATTACAAACTAATTACATCCACAGCATACAAGGAACATCAATACAAAATGTTCTACAGATGGCACCTTCCTCCCGCTAGATTGGCAAAAATGTTTAACTCAGATCCAAATTGTTGGAAATTTGGAAAAGAAAAAGGCACTTATTTTCATACCTGGTGGACATGCCAGGAAGTGAAAAAATATTGGAATACAATTAGACAATGGATAGAAGAAATCACGAATCAGAAAATTGAATTTAATCCGGAAACTTTTTTATTAGGTATAATAACACAAAAATGCAATAAAACAGATAGATATATTATGTTACATATATTAACAGCTCCAAGGATTTCATACGCACAGCTCTGGAAGGAAAAAAGGGTTCCACCAGAAGGCATGGTTATTAAAAAAATAATAGATTGTATAGAGATGGACAGGCTAACGATCAAAATAAAAGACAGAGAAGATTCAATTTATTATAGGGCCTGGGATGCCTGGTATGAGTGGTTTAGAAATAAAAAGAAAAGAAAATGGCAATTAGGAAAAGAATGAGGAAATATGTAAATATGCAAATGTACCATGGAGAAGATTGAGATGTAAGGATAAAAGCTATTGATTTATAGTAAGAGCAAGATGCAATGGTAAAGGAATAAGTAAATACATATACTGAAAAATGTGAGGAAATGCAAAAGATGTCTTGATGTTGATAATAATGTATAAAGTTTTGTTTTATGTTTTTTAAAATATGGAAACTTAATAAAATTTATTTTTTTAAAAAGTAATGACTCCATGGAGTGGAGTTCGCTTACGGGTGACTACAGATGTTGTTTTCTTGAAGGTTGAGTATGATGAATGTATAGCTCAGGAAAGAAGAGAAGCGAAAGGCAAGGGAGAAAGAGAAAGATAAGAAATAGAAGAAAACAATAGAATAGGGAGGACCAGAGATCTCCTCAAGAAAATTGGAGATACAAAGGGAATGTTTCATGCAAAGTTGGGCATGATAAAGGACCAAAATGGCAGGGATCTAACAGAGGCAGAAGAGATCAAGAAGAGGTGGCAAAATTACACAGAAGAACTATACAAGAACAAGCTTAACGTCCCTGATAACCGCAATGGGTTGGTCACTGACTTCTAGCCAGACATCCTAGAATGTAAAGTGGAAATGGGCCTTAGGAATTCTGAACAACAACAAAGCTCGTGGAGGTGACAGTATTCCATCTGAGCTATTCAAAATCTTAAGACAATGCAGTAAAAGTGCTACACTCAATTTGCCAGCAAATTTGGAAAACTCAACAGTGGCCACAGGATTGGAAAAGGTCAGTTTTATATTCCAATTCCAAAGAAAAGCAATGCCAAAGAATGTTCAAACTATCGCACCATTCCACTCATTTCACATGCTAGTAAAATTATGCTCGAAATCCTACAAGCTGGGCTCCAGCAGTATGTAGATCGAGAACTACCCGAAGTACAGGCAGGATTTCGAAGAGGCAGAGGAACTAGAGATCAAATTGCCAACATACGCCGGATCATGGAGAAAGTTGGGAGTTCCAGAAAAACATCTACTTCTGCTTCATTGACTATGCTAAAGCCTTTGATTATGTGGATCACAACAAATTGTGGCAAGTTCTTAAAGAGATGGGAGTACCAGACCATCTTATTTGTCTCTTGAGAAACATATGCGGGTCAAGAAACAACAGTGAGAACCGGACACGGAACCACTGATTGGTTCAAAATTGGGAAAGGAGTCCGGCAAGGCTGTATACTGTCACCCTGCCTATTTAAGTTATACGCAGAGCACATCATGAGAAAGGCAGGGCTAGATGAATCAAAAATTGGAATGAAGATTGCCAGGAGAAATATCAACTACCTCAGATAAACAGATGATACCACTCTTTTGGCAGAAAGTGAAAAGGAACTAAAGAGCCTCTTAATGCGGGTGAGGAAGGAGAGTGCAAAAGTTGGCTTGAAACTCAACATTAAGAAAACTAAGATTATGGCATCCGATTCCTGGCAAATAGATGGGGAAGAAATGGAGGTAGTGACATATTCTATTTTCCTGGGCTCCAAGATCACCGCAGATGGGAACTGCAGCCAAGAAATTAAAAGGCGCTTGCTTCTGGGGAGGAAAGCTTTGGGAAATCTAGACAGCATACTAAAAAGCAGAGACATCACCCTGCCAACAAAAATGTGTATAATCAAGGCTATGGTTTTCCCAGTTGCAATGTATGGTTGTGAAAGTTGGACCATAAGAAAGGCTGAGCGCCAAAGAATTGAGGCCTTTGAACTATGGTGCTGGAGAAGACTCCTGCAAGTCCCTTGGACTGCAAGGGGATCAAACCTGTCAGTCCTAGAAGAGATCAACCCTGACTGCTCTTTAGAAGGCCAGATCCTGAAGATGAATCTCAAATACTTTGGCCACCTAATGAGAAGGAAGGACTATAATTGTTTAATGGGATAATTTAGAAGTAGAATATTTAATGAGATGTGAAAGGGAATCAACTATAAGATATGAAGGTGACACACTTTAATTGGCAACTATAGGGGAAACCTTGTTTTGTAATGTTTGAAATGTGGATATGGATTGAAATTGTACACAGGACAGATCAAAGTATAATTATTTTGAAAATATGAAAACCTTGAAAGGGATATGTAATAGATTTAGAAATGAATGAGAGAGTTATAAAATAAGCCCGAGGGAAGTATTTGAGGGGGAAAAAATAATAAAGAACATTCAAAGTAGTGCTGAGATATGAAATTGAATATGAAAGATGAATATGTAACTGAGATTATATCTGTATGGAGATTTGAAAACCTGGAACCAAGCTGTTCACTAAAAAAAAGATGTTTTATTTTTCTGTGTTTTGTGAAAACCGAAACAAAATTGTTTAAAAAAGAAGAAGGAAGGACTCACTGGAGAAGAGCCTAATGCTGGGAAAGATTGAGGGCAACAGAAGAAAGGGACCACAGAGAATGAGGTGGCTGGAGGGAGTCACTGAAGCAGTCGGCGTTCGCAACTAACAACAAAAAACAGTTCATTATCTATACAGCAAGGAATCTAAGAACAAAGCTTGGCTTTGGAGGTTGTTTTCGGTTGCAAAAGCAACAGTTCAGCATTGGCTAAATCAGGGCTTGGACAGCTAACAATATGGCATGATTTTTCATATTGTGGCCATCAGTTACAGCAAGAACAGAAATCAATGATATACAGTTGGGATTAACTTTTAGCAATCACACAGACACGCTTGTGTGTGTATGCGCTCACACACCCAAATAAAGCAATGGCTACAATCTTACAAAATATCTCCATATCCTTTTATAAGTGCTTACAAAATTTCAGCCATTTGCTTTTAAATGTGGGGAATTATCAGGTGTTAGCTATTTGTGTTGAGAGCATTTTACACTGCCAGGAGTAAGCTGACCTATGCTGACTTACAACTTGTAGGTGGTGGTGAACAGATGTGCTTGCTGCTTAAAATAATTAAGCCTCAGTTAGCATACTTGGGGAATGCTGACCAGATGGGAATTGTGACAGATGGAGTCTGACAGTGTGGGCTACCCCATAATTAGAATTGGGGCAGAAGCATTGTTTCTTATCCTGGACAGTTCAGGCTCCAGGATGGAGATCTGTCTGTTAAAGTCCTTAAGTAAGCAGGAAGTGGCAGGTAGCCAAGAATCTGCTTTTGCTTTGGCTTCTGGGCCTGTTTCTGTTCTTGCCTCCTGAAGCAGCAAATGTGAACTGGAGAACTATCAGCGTGGGAGACATTTTGTGGCTATGCCCCATCAGGAGACCTTGGTAAAGCAGCTTGAAGATACAAGTATTGCCAGTAGTTTTGTCTGCCTCTCTGTGAAGGCTGGGTCAGCCCAGTGGGCAAGAGTCCTTTTATCGGAACAAGTTTTAAAAAGGTAGAGCTGTTTTCTAATATCTACAATGTGACAACATCTGATTAGAGCAGGGCTGTCAAACTCACAGGCCACGGGCCAGGTGCGTCATGCACTGGCCACGCCCACGCCCTGTTTAGCGAAGGGGGGAAAAGTCACAATACACCACGTGACACTGCTGTGACGCCGCAAGTTTGACACCCCTGGATTAGAGCAATGTGTTTTTGACAGAATTAACAATAAAGGCTGGTGACTCCAGTGTAACTTAGCTGGATGAAGAATTACATTACAGCAACTATCATTCATTTACAGAGCTCTCCATCTGCTTCTGAGCCATATTCAATGCAAGCCGTTTCAACAGAAAGTCTGGTATGGCGTGGGCCGAGCTACAACTGAGCACAATTACTCTGTGGTGCTGCTACACGATGGTTTTCACCAGGAGACAGTTTACTTTTTTTTCAAGTACATGGAAAAAAGTACTTCCAATGTTGACCAAGAAAGCAATTTAGGTTTAAAAATGCTTCTACATTAATATTGTAATATTGTTCCAAAAGGCAACTGGATTTTCCTTGGTTGTTTTTTTTCTCTTTCCTTTGAAAATGTTTTGTTTTTCATCCAAGAAACCTCTTCAGTGCATAAAAAGAAAGTCCAGTTGCCTTTTGGGAAAAGCACCTTTGGGACAGTCATAACTTGGATGATTGAGAATCTCCACAGACTGTGATGACCCGGGGCGTGGCACAAAGACAACACTGTCAGATAATCAATATCCCTTTATTATCTCCAACTTTGCCCCCAATGTCTAGGTTACCTTCTGGCTGCAGAAAAACTCTCCCAGGAGCAGCCTTTGACTGCAGAAAATTCAGTCCAAAACAGGGTAAACACAAACTGTAACTTAAAGTCCAAACAAGCCAAACTGAAGTAATTAGTTTGGCAGGGCAGGAGCAAGAACTTCAGACTTGAAAGCACAGCAAAACTCACACAGTTGGGAAGATGCCAGGAACACAGATAAGCCACAATGATATAAGATAAAGTCACGTTTGCTCCCAACAGATTGCTGCACGCAGCTTGCCTTTTTTTATACACTGTGTTCCCAGCTGCAGCTAATGAAGGGAATCAGGGCCCTTTCCTCCCCTGTAAGCCACGCAATGTTGCTCCCTTCTCCATTCCTCCCTGCGTGCCCTAGGATGAAGAGGAGGTGGGCCTGGCTCTTCCTCTGAATTCCCTCTCCCTTGTTCTCCCTCTTCCCTGCTCTGCCCAGCCGGACTTTGCCCTTCCCCAGTTTCCTCCACAGCCATTCCCACTCCCTGTCAGCTGTTCGGCTTCCTCCTCAGAGTCAGACTCTGACAGGGGCATGACACAGATCATTGTTAAAGCAGTCTCTCAGGAACCTCATCGGCTATTTATACAAAGAACAAAGGCCTGGGGATCTGGACACAGAATAGTCCGATTCTACTTTTGACACAAACTGGCATTTCTAGACTCCACTTTTTGGAGTTGAAGAAAGAGACTTTGGTAGCCTTTGCTCTACACCTGGAGGCGAGATAGGTGGGTCAACCAGCCCTTTGATGCAGTAAGCCTAACAGGGCACTTTGCCAAAAAAAGAAGAAGAAGGATGTCAAAGCACCTACCTTCATCGATTTCGGTGACATGGCACTCTTCCAAAGCCCCTGAGGGGCTGTGCACCTTGGCATCAATCACACCCTTGGCCCCGTTCAAGCTGACAGCGAATGAGGCTGGCTGGTTCACTTTTAACCCTGACTCCTGGAAGCACAGAGCACATGAGACAGCAGAAAGGGCCAAGCGGGCCGCAGCATCCAGTTCCAGAGCCCTGTGTCCCCCACCCCGCTCCCCTGACATATATATACAAGACAGGCTTCCACTTACCTGAGCCAGGTGGCTTAGAGAGGGAGAGCTCCCCTGGAAGCTGGGCACAGCACAAGCGGCAGGAGGGCAAGCAAAGGGGTACAAGCTTAGAGAAGAGGAAGGCTGGGTAGCCCTTTCAGCTTGGCAGCAGATCAGCAGATGCAGCGTGCCCAGGGGAGTTCTCCATCTTTAAACCTTGGCACGGAGTGCAGGACTGTTAGCAGCCTTTAAACGAGACACGAGAAAAACCCCAGAGCAGATCCCTGCCTGGCCAGGAAGTTGGCACCGTGACTATTCTGAGTGAGACTGACTTGATCTCCTTCCCGCTGCAACCGACCAGGCATTCAGGCAACCCACCCCTGCTACTTCACGTCTGCAGGACAGATCCCTGGACACTTTCTCCTTAGCCTGGATCTCCTCTCTTCTTTCTTTGTGGTGAAGGAAAGCCAACTCAGGAGAGCAACAGTGCCAACTCCACCCAACCAGCAGGGGGAGCAAGTGGGCGGTTTCTCCCAGTGCCTCACCTGAAGACTAGAAACAGTGAGTCGGCGGGCATCATCAGAGGTGGAAGTGGCAGGTACTATAAAGGGACTGTCTGGGATGTGCTCGTCATTGAACTTCACCGAAACCTCATAGTCACCTGTCAGGAAAGGGGAACACAGGAAGAAAAAACAACTGTCAGGCACTAATTCAGATTCAAAAGGGTACAAGCTCCAGAAGATGAATTAAACATGATGGGTTTAGCCAGCAGGAAGAAAAAGAAAGCTAGCTGCTGCATGAAGAAATGTTTTGGAAAAAAAATTAATTGTAACACTTTAAAGATGTTGCATTTTAACTCTAACTCGTCATCCTTTTTAAATCAACAGCAATAACACAGAATGAAACAGAACACAGTACATGCTTCAGAGGGAAGAGTGCTTGAGTTTTTGGGGCCTGGAATTGAAATTTCTTCCCAGATTTGCTCCATGGGTCCATATGGAGAAGCTGTCACATATGTATTATTTGGCAGCTCTGGGTGCACAACTTGCAGCAGCATTTGGCATTTAATGGTTTGGTTGAGATGATGCATTTTGACCACGGCCAAAAAAATTTCAACACAAGATCTCCAACCAGTTAGATCTCTCTATTTAAAAGGCATTTTTGTCACTCGAGCTAGCATAGGGCAGATCACACCCATAGTATGTTCTTCAATGCTACCTTGACAAGATTTACGGTGGGATTAGAACAATGCTGCTTTCAGATACAATATTTTGATTTAAGGCAAGCTCTTCGGGGGGAAGGGGGGTGTCATATATCTGGGTTTCTTCCCCTTAGCAAGTCAGCCAGCTTGTGTTCCAGATGGTCGCTGCGCTGAACAGCTGCCAGCCTCCCTACCAAACAGAAAGTTCTGTTCAACTTTGGATGAAATATTGCCCAGTTGGGAGTGCAGAATCTGGCTGCTCTGCAGTTCACGGAGGGATTTGCCAGAGCCTATTCCAAGAGAAGGTGCTAGAAAGGAGCTCCCGCGTCCTGCTTTCTCCAACCCCAACTTGGGAATATGCTGCATCATAAGATATAGTCAAGCTAGACACCACTTTCTCCCGTGAACCTTTCTGGGTTGGTGGCTGGAAGGGGGGAAGGGGGTAAAGAGGGGATGGTTTTGTGGGTGGGGCAGGTGCGTGTGTGCAAAAGCACCTGTTACTTGTGCGAGTGGGGCCATGAGCACCCCCATCGCTTGCACAAGTGGGGCATGCATGCCCGTGCACTAGCCAACCACTCACATTGGTGACAAATAAACCGTGGCCCAGTAGTGGGCCATAACCCACAGGTTGGGGACTCCTGCTCTAGAACACCCCAGTTTCGATGTCCTACAAAAGTGAGAGATCATGCTATGGCAAGGGTGACAATCTGTGGCCTCAGGGTTGGATGGGCCTCCTCTTTTCAGTTTTCAGGACCGTCTAGACATTATTTTGGAACCCAGCCTTCTGCAATTTAAATTAGAGGCATTTGAAAAAGTTTTGTGTAAATGTTAAAATAAAATTTAAAAAAACTTAAAGACAGTCAGAGCCTCTCTGAGTAGTGTGCTATGACACTACTACCTTAAAAAAATATTAAAGGCAGCCACCTCGTACTCTCGTGAGAATTAATACTGATTTTCTTTGGGAGATCCCTGCTCCAACAAACTTCTCTCTTTATTCAGGTTTATTTTTCTACCACCTGAAAAGCCATTCCATTCCAACTGCATCCCATTCTTAAGTCCTCGCTCTCCCTACTTCCAGACCTGTGGCCCTCTTCCTCAATTCCTATCCTTTTTCACTCCTTGACTTGGCATAGGGTCCCACCCCCTAGCTGGCTCATATAAATATTCTGTCACAATTCTTTGGGTGACCTTCCGGGAAGAGGCTTCGTGGTATCTGAAACAGAACAGCTACATTCTATAATAGCTTTGTACCATATAGTATCAACCTTGTTCATTCTTAAGATTCTTTTTTCCGCTTTGTATTCAGTGTGTGTGTGTGTGTGTGTGTGTGTGTGTGTGTGTAAAAGTATGGGATACACACATGCTACTCTTTTGAAAATACATTATACAGTATATATTTATTTTTAATATGTGCCAGTGAGTTCACAGAAAAAAGTGACAATAAAGGTTATCTTATTCAGAATAATACTTGATTACTGTAAAGCAGACATGTCTATGTATCTTCAAATGTTGGAATCCAAGCACTGGACTCCAAATGAATTTTTTTATAAAGAGCCCAATCAGTGTTCACAATGAACAGTCCAGCAATACTTGAAGGCCGTGTTTTTCCTATCCTGCTTCTACAGTTTCACAATTCTTTTTTTTTTTAAATCTGCTTGGCCAGGATTTGAAGAGAAGAGGTCAACACTTTTACAATAAAGCTGCCAGAAATCATAATTATAATCTCCAGGAAGATCCTTAACTATTCACCTCCTCTCATAAATGTCCAAATCAAACCTCTGCCCTGCTGAAGCTGTAACTGACTTTCTCTTTAACCCATAGTGAAATATTTAGCTCTATTGCAATTGTCTCTAGTTCAGAAGCAACTACCGTATTTATCGGCGTATAACACGCACAGGCGTATAACACGCATCTTCATTTTAAGAGGGAAATTTCAGGAAAAAATTTAAATTTCTAAATAAAAACTTTGAAGCACCGCCCGGCCTCCGCTTGCCCTCCGCCGCACCGCCCGGCCTCCGCCGCACCGCCCGGCCTCCGCTTGCCCTCCGCCGCACTGCCCGGCCTCCGCCGCACCGCCCGGCCTCCGCTTGCCCTCCGCTCGCACCGCCCGGCCTCCGCTTGCACCGCCCGGCCTCCGCTTGCCCTCCGCTCGCACCGCCCGGCCTCCGCTCGCACCGCCCGGCCTCCGCTGCCCTCTGCTCGCACCGCCCGGCCTCCGCCGCACCGCCCGGCCTCCGCTTGCCCTCCGCCGCACCGCCCGGCCTCCGCTGCCCTCCGCTTCGCACCGCCCGGCCTCCGCCGCACCGCCCGGCCTCCGCCGCACCGCCCGGCCTCCGCTTGCCCTCCGCTCGCACCGCCCGGCCTCCGCTTGCCCTCCGCCGCACCGCCCGGCCTCCGCCGCACCGCCCGGCCTCCGCTTGCCCTCCGCTCGCACCGCCCGGCCTCCGCTTGCCCTCCGCTCGCACCGCCCGGCCTCCGCTACTCCAGAGGTGGTATTTAGCAAGTTCTGGAGAACCGGTAGCGGAAGTTTTGAGTAGTTCCGAGAACCGGCAAATCCCACCTCTGACTGGAGATTTTACAGTCTCCTTCCCCTGCCACGCCCACCAAGCCACGCCCACAGAACCAGTAGTAAAAAAAAATTGAATCCCACTACTGTGACCGTTCACTTCCCCCACAATTGCTTACCAGGCTCTTGCACAATATATGAAACTCCACATGAACCATCTTTCCGGTCCTCAAAAGCAATCTCTGCCTTACTGGGGCCCTCCACAGCAATGGAGAGACCGCCGGCTCCTGCCTCCCTTGTCCAGATGCTAAAGTCAGCTGGGAAACAAGGCAAACGGTTCTTATTACAAAACCATGATGGATGTGTAAACCCATGCAGTAGATAACATTTAAAATACAGCACGTAGTCTTTGCAAAGGGTAACCGAAGTGTAAAAACAAACAAACAAACAAACAAACAAGAGTTGTCCGGAATCTCTTCATCAGATCTGAAGTTCCTACATGGCAAATCCTACCATCTGGCAGTTTCCCCCACACTTCCTATAATGGGAGGAGGGCATAACCCTCGAGGAACAGGAGGAAGAGCCGCAGTCAAGACAAATAAAAAAACCCCAATCCAAAACAAAAATGTAGTTTTGACAAAACATTTCAGACTCCAGCCTTCCTAGTTCTCGTTAGAACAAAGGCAGGCAGGGGAGAGGCACATTTAGGCTGACAAGATGCCGCTGCTGTAACCCTATAATAAAAACGATGTTAGTGTTTATAACTTTGGCTTCCTTCTCTGGTCTATCTCAAAGAGCTGACACTTCCTCACTGGAGTGGAAAATTAGTTCTGGTAAGTGTTGTATATCCTACATAACTTTGCATCTATTTGAAGCCTGACTTATTTATCTGTGAGACTGAGGGATAAAATCAAAGGAATCAGGCTAGATGTAAACCAGTTCTTGGAAAATTGCTTTCCAGCTGTTTCAATAACAGCATGATTAAAGCGCCATTGACTTTTATACAATGTACCTAGGCTTTAAATATTAGTACCATCAGGACAAGCAAAAGGACCACAATGCTCAAGTGGTTGGCACGCTGGGCAGCTTAGCAAGCCTGCGTTTTGAGACCCGAGAGCTGCCTGGGGCAGGGTTGAGCTCTCGTCCTTCACTCCAGCTCTTGCCAGGGACATGAAAGAAGCCCCCAACTGGGTGTCCTCGGGGCAATGGTGAGGTCACCGGCTAATCCTTTCAATCTGGAAGCGCCTCAGTGCTTCTGACTGCAAAATCAGGACAAGCAGAAGACAGCACTTTATGCTAATCTAGAGACCACACAGAGATCCTCCACTAGATCCTTAACCCACCATCCATCACCACCTGCCATTTTACCCTTGATGCATTAAATACGACGTAAGGTTGAGCATTACATTGACCTTCTTTCCCGCCTCCAAGGTACTCACAATTTAAGGGTCTTCCCCCAACTGATAACCATACCTGGCACACCAGCTTCAGCTCTCTCCAAGCCTGGGCCACCTGCCCGGACTTTGTGTGCACCCCCTTCCCCGAGAGGACCCACTGTGAACTGGAAGGGGCTTCCGGGCACGTGCTGTCCTTTATACTTGACACTGACTGAGTGGATGCCAGTCTCAGTGGGCACAAAGCGGATGCAGTAGGTGTTGTTTTCGGCCTCCAAGATCTCTGCATCGTGGGATTTGCCCGACGGGCTGGTCACTTGGGCAGTCATGTCCCTGACGTTGATTTCTGGGGACCACAGCACAAGGATTACATGGATACATTTTTGCTACATGAAATACTGGTTTTTAGCTGGTGGGGCTACTTCTCACCATAGAACATGGAACACATGCTGGATATACATTAAGCCACCGTTCATTAAATCAACCACGTTAAATCAAACCATTGGCTAGATAATACTTAGCATAAACCAGGATTTGGAAACCAGAAGAGTTGAATCTATTCAACATGGTCAGACCCTTGCCGCTAAGACCTGGACGCCTGCCTGAAACGGTCCAGGACTGAACACTTAGTTCCATACCAAATTTAGCATTTGCTCAAGCAAGCAGGAGTACGTGAACTCTTACAATGCTTCCTTTGTCCTCAGAGAAGGCATGGTGATCTCGCAATAGCTCTCCATTATCATTGGATTAGTCTCACCCACAAACAGTTGCTCAACCCCCTACTTAGCTCACTTCTCCCCCTGGACTCCGCTTACCTGGGATTTTCAGACTCAGGTCACACTGGCTGCCAATATGGGAGACAGATGGGGCTTTGCGGCAGCGCGTAATCATCTGTTTCATTCTCCCCTCTCCTGTCACCTTCACCGAGAATGGGCTCCCTGGGTCAGAAAAACCAGATCAGGAAGGGAAGCAAAACCTACCTGTTAATGGTAGTTTTTAAACAGCCCCAAATTCTCCACAGTCCAGTCAGATCTTATTTATCCTTTCACGGGAGAAATTGATAAATAAGATTTGTGCAGAAGCAGAATGGTATCAAGGCTATCCAGCCCCAGAAGCATTAGCTGCCCTACAACAACTTTGGAAATGTTGGTGAATGTCTGGCTCTCTACGGTAGCAACAGCTTTTCTTTCAGCACTCAACCTTGCTAAGTTGAATGATCCTGCGCAAATTGTCATATTCATTAGGTTATCAGTCCTGTAAGTGGAGAATTAAATATTTCAACAAACTCCACAAAAAAAAAAAAAACTTGCAGTAGAAAGAATGTCCTTAAGGATGCTAGCTATGCTTACTTTTCACAATGTGGCATCTCAACTATGTGCCTAGCTGCACCTAAAGCCACTTTCTCCAGTCTGGTCGCCTTCCAAAGGGAAGGGAAGTCAGGGAAGATGGGAGTTAATCTGGCCTAAATCTAAAAGGCAGCAGACTGGGAAAAAGGACCAGAATTATACAAATTGTGGTGTCCTTGGTGCTCTCTGTGTTTGGTGGTTTTCTTGCAGATGTTTCATTACCAAGCCTAGTTTGATAATGAAATCTCTGCAAGAAAACTATCACGCTCAGAGAACACCGAGGATTCCCCAGGTCAACCCTAAGCTACAATCATCTCTTTTATTGGTGTCATAAAAACTGATAAAAGCCTGAGATACTCAGTCCTACTTGCTCACGCAACTTTGGGGTGCGCATGTTCAAAACCAGCTGTTTTGTAGGTAAGGATGTCCTTCCCCCCATCATTTTGGATTCATATTTCTCTACTTAATCCCAAAGCAAGCACTAAAAAATAATGTCCACTTTAAACTTTCAGCTACTGTTACTACCCTTTACAGCAAGGACTGTCAAACTGGTGGCCCTTCGGCAGGATGCATCACGCACAGGCCATGGCCACCCCAGCTCCGCAAAGGTAAAAAAACAAAAACGTTGCAATACACCACATGACATCATCGAGTTTGACAACCGCGCTTTACAGAAGTGGTCGCCAACCGGTGGGCCAAGGCCCACTGGTGGTCCGTGAGAAAATTTCGGTGGTCCCTGGGAAAATCCCCAAAAAAGTCTGCAAGAAAATCCCCCACCCCGTTTTCCTACCGAACAATCATTCTTTATTTGGGATCGCAGGATACCCTCCCTCCCTCCCTCCCCCAAAAACGGAGCTGAAAAGTAGGTTAGTGAAGGAATGTGGTTGCCTTGGAGGGGATGGGTGTGTGTGAGGGACCTTGTGTGTGTGTGTGTGTGTGTGTGTGTGTGTGTGTGTGAGAGAGAGAGAGAGAGAGAGAGAGAGAGCGAGAGAGAGAGAGAGCATGACTGCCAGGCCTCCGAGGTTAGATTAGATCTCTCTCTCTCTCCCTCTCCCTCCCTCCCTCCCTCTCTCTCTCCCACCAACGTCAGCAAGCCACTGTCAGTCAAAATTCATACTAGTGATTTAAAATTATGAGTTTGGTGGTCCCTGAGGTCCAAAAGGTTGGCGACCCCTGCTTTACAGTATAGCAGAAATCCTGGAATGGATTTGCGCTGCCTAAATGAACTAGACCACAACCCCCATAATTCACTCAGTTTGGGAAATACTGATTGAAGGAAAGTGTCTGGCAGACAAGAGGAAGAATGATATTGGCAGGTGTGAGGCTCTTCGGCAGCTTCATAAACCAGGGATCCCCAACTCCTGGGCCCTGGCCCAATACCGAGGGGTGCAAGTGGCATGCAAGAATGAGGGAGTATCTCCATCGGCCCGAGCACGCTCACCCACAGCTTGTACAGAACCATCCTCTCCCACCCGCCACTCTCGCTGCTGGTCCGCAAAGCTGGGAAAGTTGGGGACTGCTGACATAAACTAAGTGATGATTTTCCAAGTAATATTTATGTGCTCGCCTGACAATGGCAAACCTCGCTATTGCCTTTCATATCATAGTTTTATCTATCTGGGAACCAAGCAGGGGTGGGCCGCTGGGGGTTCCCAGGGGTTCGGGAGAGCCCCTAGCTAAGATTCTGTGCAGTTTGGAGAACCCCCAAATCCCGCTCCTGCCCCACCCTGCCTCACCCCACCCCTCCCAGGAGTCTCCATGTGGCCCGTTTTGGATGCAAGGCGCATACAAAGGCTTGGGGAGGGTGAAAAATGGGCCTCCCGGAAGTTCTGGAAAGCCAGAAATGGACCCATTTCCAGTTTCCAAAAAGCCTCCGGAGCCCAGGGAGGGCAAAAATGCCCCCCCCACACCATGATGCAGGAGGCCAACTAGGCCACGCCCACCATGGCCATACCCACCCAGCAACCAGTCAGAGCACCTTTTGCTAAAATGTTTGAGGCCCACCCCTGGAACCAAGTCTTACAACAGCTTGTTCAGCAATCCAGATTTTAAAGACGTTATCTGCCTGACCCTTATTGGAACCATATTTTGGAGGGACCCTGAACAACTTTTTGGATCCACCTTTGGTCCCAGGTGATACAACAAGGGCGAATGCACTCACCAGGCACATGCTGATCTGCAAACTTAATGTTGATGATGTAGTTGCCCGGCTCAGTGGGACAATAGGTGACTTTGCAAGTACCGTCTTCCAGGTCTTCTGTGTTGATATCAACTTTACTGGGGCCTTCAATGGACAAGCTCAGTCCACCATAGCCTAAAGAAAGATACATTTATTATCAAAAGCTTTTGGATACATTTGAGCAACTCATCATCGTGGTAAAAATAGGCACCTTTAAGAATAATACAGCAACTTATATGTACAATTTAATGCTAATGCTACATAATTTCTCTTCAATTACTCATCAAAGAAAAATGTGCAGGTCACTTGATCCTTGTCTGCATGAAAATTTTCCTTTCCTGGAGACCCTTCACTGAGATAATCTACTTTTCTACCTTTCAGACATGAGCACTTAATTCTAGCAACAGAACACGAAGCTAGGGTGGGTCTTAGTTCAGTCTAAGCCTTCTTTTTAGTTGGAATGCCATACAGGTAGTCCGCAACAGTTCATTTAGTGGCAGTTCAACATTACGATGGCACTGACTTATGATGTTTTTTTTCACACTTATGACTGTTGCAGCTTCCCATGATCAAAATTCAGATGCTTGGCAAACTGGCTCATACTTACGACGGCTGCAGTGACCCAAGGTCGCCTTTTGTGACCGTAGGACAAACGAAGTCAGTGAGGAAGCCAGATTCGGTTCACAACTGTGTAACTAGCATAACAACTGTAGTGATTTACTTAACAACTGTGGCAAGAAAAGTCATAAAATGGGGCAAAATTTACTTAACAAATGTTTCGCTTAGGAACAGAAATTTTGAACTCAATTGTGGCCATAAGTCGTGGATTACCTGTATAAGACCTTCTTAACAGGGGGTGGGATCCTACCGGTTTGGTCCGGTTTTATAGAACCGGTAGCTCCGAAGAGCAGCTGATCCCGAACCGGTTCGCTGGGATGAGGTTTTGGTCTGCTGTTTGGCCCCCCCCCCCCCCCCCCCGCCCGGGGGGGAACCCCCCCCCCCCCCCGGGCCCCCCCACTCTGGCCCGGCCGCCCCCCCCGAATTCTGGAGAGAGTCCTAAAAGGCCTGCTAGGCTGTCCTTTAGTGGCTGCGTTTTCCTCCTCAGCTGCTTTTCGCGGCACAGCTGAGTGCCGCTTGTCAGCTGGAGAAGGTAAATGCTTGCTGAAGCCGTTAGCGCACACACGTGTGCAGCGCACATTTGACTTGCATGCATGCGCTCCCCAAACCGGTGGTTATCCGGTCAGATCCCACCCCTGCTTCTTAACCATTCCAAGCTGGCCGGTATCCTCATAGAGCTAAAGGCGGGAAAATGGCACAGTAGCTTTCCAGAACCTTCTGTCTTATCTCAGAAGCCCTGTAAATGAAATCTGCCTCATGTACCTCAGGAACTTCATCATATTCACTTTACCTCTTGGGGTAGGCTGCATTTTAGACTGGCCTTCCCCAACTAGGCACCCTTCAGATGTGCTGGATTACCACCTGCCGTCATTTCCAGCCAGCATAGGGACAATAAGAGTAGTGAACATTAAATTTAAAAAAAAAAATCTAACAATGTAACTTAAAGACATTTCAAAGGCTGTATTAAAACTTCAGTTGTGTACCTGCATCCCTGGTGTCAATGATGAACTCTGAAGGTTCAAAGGTCCGGCCCTCACTGAGTCCTGGGCCGGAAACCCTGACGCGGCTGGCATCTCCAATTTCTGACTGGCTGATCATCACCGTTATAGGGCTATTGGGGATGTGCAGCCCATTTTTCTTGATGTTCACAATGTGCTCTCCAATCTCTTTGGGAACAAATGAAATTCCTACAGAGACATTTGCAAGAGATGGAAGGAAAGAGGAGATAATTCGTTAAGCCTCTCCCAACGGTTTTGTTCTACCCATGAATTCTCAGAGGTAGGCTAAAAAGGGGCACTCACCCACATGCCCGTTGCGTAGGCGTTTGAGCAGACAAGGCTCCTCACGACCGGAAGGTGGGATCACTGTGGCTGTCAGCTGGCTCAAGTCTGTCTCAGTGATGTTCAAGGGAATATCAGCCGATGAGCCCACTTTGAGATGGGACATGCGCATTGTATCATCACCTGTTGAAGCAGAGGCAGACAGGAGGGCTTCAGCATCAGCCAGCTGGCTTGCCTAGCCCACCTCACATCAGAGCAATCTCACATCTCACCGGTAATCTTGGCAGTGAAAGGACTCCCTGGGATGTGCTTGTCATTGTATTTCACCAGGATGTTGTAGTCTCCGGGCAAAACTGGGAGATAGGATACTGTGCAGGTGCCATCCTGGTTATCCGTGCATCCAATTTCTGCCTTAGAGGGTCCTTCAATGGCCAAAGAGAGTCCACCTGCAAACACCAGAAGGTCAAATACTGAAGACAGGTTGGCCCTGACAAGCTTGAGACCCAATTTGTTTGAAGGAATCCCAGTAACTGTTTTGTACAATTTATGTATGTATTTGCTGTATGAAGTCCTCCAAAGGGAAAAGACCCAAACAGAAGTAGGAACAGTTCTGGTAGGAGGAACATATGCCACAGCTTACCTTCTCCAGCATCTTTTGTATTGACTGTGAAGACAGCTGGCTTGTTGACCACACCATGGGTGAGTCCAGGACCATAAGCTGTCACATGGCCACTGTTAACATAATCCACATAGAACTGAAGGGGGCTACCTATTGAATCAGAAAGGGGTCACGATGTCATTTAGATATTACTCAGCACTCGCCAACCAGGATAACCGGGAAACTCCAGAGTCTGCAATGTTACCTGGGATATGCATGTTGTCGTAACGGATGTCCATCTCATGCAAGCCAGCCTCGGTGGGGGCATAACGCACCGTCACTGTGCCATCCTTATTGTCAGTAATATCTGGCTTGGCCACCTTACCAGAGGGCATACGTACCTCTCCTTTGGAAAGGGGATGGGAAGAAAAACAAAAACAATTCAGTGGCTTCGGTTAGTCTGAGCAGGAAGCCATATACTATTACTGTTCTATTAATATTAATATTGTAATACTATTCTGTTAATATGGGATCAGTAGGACATTTGAACAAAACCTGACTTCTATTGTCCAATGCAGCAACTCACAGGATACGAGCTAGGGCATTTATCTGCACTAGGCTAGAATCCTCTAAGAATTTTGCAAGGACATTTTTGGACAGTGATGGTTTTAGAGGTCTAAAGCTAACCATTGAAATCCCCCTTCCATAGCCTGGGGATTTCAAGATACTCTGGATTGCAATTTCTGTCGTATCAGTTGGGAATGATGTCGATTGCATGCCAATATATTTGGAAGAGACAGGAAAAGCTGTACTATCCTTAGCATCTCCCCTGCAGCTTCCAATAGATGGTTAATTACTCAACTTATTTGGTAGATACCAATGAAGTGAAAGTTCTGGCTAAAGATAAGGATTTAGTTTTGTGTCAAATCTAGGTAAGAGATGACAGCAGATCACTTTCTGCAAAGTACTAGAAGAAAAGTCACATGAATTGCATTTAGGTAATTCACATTTTGCCCCAAGAACACCTGTAATTCCCACAAAATAAAAGCTAACGATTATTTTCTGCATCTCTTAGCTATGAACCATGGGAAAAGGAAAGATTTAAAACCCTCAACCTGCCAATCTCCATAAAACTTCCTCACAAATTTCAACAGACCTTGCTCATTAACACCTTAGCTGCAAAAAAATAGCGATTTAAAATAAAAATAGGGATCAAGGAAGCTGAAGGTTACATATTTCATTCCCCAGGCTATTGATGCACATAGCTGTCTTTAAGCTACATTTCCAAATTACCTGTAATCTCCCCTTTTTTGATAGTGAAAGGAATAACCAAGTCGAAAGGCCGCAGTCCAGCATCCAGCCCGTTGACAGGACGATCTGTGGCCTGGAAAATAGAGGTGACCCACCATCCCAACAAGAGGAGTGAGAAACATGGAATGCACGTTGAAAGAGAAAGGGCACTTAAAGATGACAAGAAGGGATGAGAAGAAATGACAAGAATCCATAAAAAAGCAATGGAACACAGCCGACAAAGACAGACTCTGAAAAGCCCCTAGTTTCTCCCAAAATATCCTAAATGCTAGAATATGAACAGGCAGGATGGCTAGCCAACCAGGTGCACTGCCGCTGAATACAAGCGAGCTGGACAATTTCTCTTTGCTTTAAAGTCCAGGGTTGCAAAGTCTGGATTTTGCAAGAACAGGACCCTCTCTTCGCTTTTGGATGCAGGCTTCGAACCCAGGACATGACTAGGTTTTGCTCTGAAGCTGAATGTTCTCTCTCCGTAGCTTTTTATGCCAATAGCTAATGAAACTGCAATATTCAAGAACTTCCCTAGGACTCTAAAGTCAGAATTGGATTTAGGATTTGTCTCCAAAATCAGAATTTGGGGCAACTGTATCCTTTCTTTCCCCTTTTGTTTTAAAAAGCAGTGGAGCAAAGAGAAACTAGTTCAGCTGACTTGTCCATTAAGTTGTTTCAAGAAGCACCTGGCAATAGATTTGTCCCCCAGGAGCATCGCTATTCCTGCCCAGGTTTCTTTCTGTATCCCCAGGTTCTACTTCTCCTCTTCTTAAAGGAGTTACAGACCTCATATTTTCCAAAAGAGTAAGATCAAACCCCCCTGTGCTTTTAGCTGCCAGGGTAGATATTCCTCAGAAGGGTTTAGCTTAGCTACTGCTTACTTATGCTATATACTTGTCCCTTTCTGCTATCTTGTTGGCTGGCATGCTTGCCTATGCCTGGCTTATATCATTCAGTTGGAATGCTAAGTACTGGGATCCAACAAATGGACAACCAGACAGACATCGCCCGTCAGCAAGCTTCCCCCCAAAACACCAGGCCAGCATCAAGCCAAGGAGGACTCTACTTTTCGCTAGCCAGGCCCCCAGCAGAACACCCTGAACAAAGAGGTGAACCACATTCCTTCATAACCTGGAATAAGGAGGATACCTAAGCCAGATTGAGGAGGACCTGGAAACCCTGCCCAGCACAGGCCTTGACAAGGACGACACACAAAGCGTAGATGGCATCTAGAGATGGAGGGATGTGACCTCAGACAAAGACACCCTGGGAAAAGCACCAAACCTGCCACATTCTGGAGAGTCCCCTACCCACTCTGGAATTCAAGCAGAGCAGGCACAGTGGAGTTATGTTTATGGGGTGCAAAGAAAAGTGTCCTCAAAAGCAACAAAGCCTATGTTTTGAGTTCCTCGCAAGCCCTATGAGAAAGCCCCACTGTGAGAGTATCACGCCTGCAGCACTGCCCTCTGCATAAGCTCGTCAAGGAGTTTTATGATAGCCAAGCATCTCCATTTCATACCATACTTTGCAGAATTCATTCATTAACTGCTAGCTGGCAATGTCTGTGGAGGAGACAGGGTGCTGGAAGAATGTTTCGTGTTTGCAGAGAATGCCAAGAGAGATTATAGCCAAGCCAGCAAAGAAGCATCAGCTACCTAAGGGGAAGCGACCCTAAATTCAACAGTTAGTTGAAAATGTCTATGGAGATTCTCGGTCATACAGGTCATGGTTGTCCCAAAGGTGCTTCCCCCCCACCCTCATCCAGTTAGAGCTAAAGAAGCTGCTTGGATGAGAAGCGAAATGTTTTCAAAGAAAAACAAGAAAGTCCAGTTGCCTCTTGAAAAAAGCACCTTTTAGGACAGTTAGTTTGAAAAGTTTAGGCTTCTCTAAAAACAGCCCCATTTCTTGATGAAGCTTGGCAGAGGGGGGAAAAGAATGAACTCTCAGCAGTTCATTGGTTTGATGGTCGGTGTAATCCTGTGCATAAAGAGTCCCTGCTTTTTTCTAGTTGTATTTAAAAGAAAGCTCACTGGCTGTACTGTAATTGGCATTATAACCGTATCCGGTTTGATTCAGTCCCAGGTAGAGATATAGAAAAGCCAAACCAACAGTGGCTCTCCAAGATCTCAAACAAGATTGCAAGTGGACAATTTCATTCTTCTTCTTCTTTTTTTTAAGTAACGTGCTGAAAAAAAAAAATACTTCCTGCACTTCTAAATTTCAGACGACCTGTTTCTGGCTTCTCAGTGGAAAAAAATGAATTTCCAAAAAACCCAAATTCATCTGCCCTTCATGGCTGTATCATCCCTATATTGTAAGAGGGAGAGACAGGTGATCCTCGACGTACGATCACCATTAAGCCTAACATTTCGATTGCTCAGTGGGACATTGGTTAAGGGAGTTTCGCCCCATTTTAGGACCTTTCTTTCCTGCAGTTGTTAAGTGAACCACTTGCAGTTGATAAGCTAGTAACCCGGTTGTTCAGTGAATCTGGCTTCCCCGTTGGCTTTGCTGGTCCGAAGGTTGCAAAAGGGGATCACCTTGGGAGACGGCAATGGTCATGAGTATAAACCAGTTGCCAAGCATCTGAAATCTGACCCCATGATCCTGGGGACGCTACGAAGGTTGTAAAACTGTGAAAAAAATGGCCATAAGTCACTTTTTCCAGTGCTCTTTGAAGGGTCACTCAATGAACTGTTGTAAGCCGAGGACTCCCTGTACTGAATTCTATCCCACAGCTTCTGCAGCTTGGTGGTGGTTTCAAGGGACAGTAACCAATGGTGCTCCACATAGGATTTGCCCACATTCAGGGGTGGGATTCAAATTTTTTAACAACTGGTTCTCTGGGCGTGGCTTAGGTGGTAGCCGTGGCTTGGTGGTCATGTGACTGGGTGGACGTGGCTTAGTGCTCATGTTATTGGCTGGGCGTGGCCAACTCAACAGCACTCACATCGAGACACGCATCTCCTCGCCCGGCCTCTCGTGACTGTGGGGATGCTGCAATAATCGTAAGTGTGAAAAATGGTCATAAGTCACTTTTTTTAGTGTCATTGTAACTTTGAATGGTCACTCCACACAAGCAAAGTACCAGCAAAAGAGCGGAAAAAAAACTCCAGAGACGTTCCAGAGAGATGGTCTAGTCTTGCCAAGAATGTAATAAGGGTTAATGGAGAGGCAGTTTCTGTAAGCAACACCAGAATGTTTCCTTCCTTCCTTCCTTACAGGATTAGGCCAGTAATTTCTTCTAACAACCGGTTCTCCAAACTGCTTAGAATGTTAACAACCGGTTCTAGAGAATAGGTGTGAACCTGTAGAATCCCACCCCTGCCCACGTTCCCCATAACAGGACCATCACCAGGCTCAAGGTTGACTCAGCCTCCCATCCTTCCGAGGTTGGTAAAATGAGGACCCAGATTGTTGGGGGCAATAGGCTGACTCTGTAAACCGCTTAGAGAGGGCTGGAAAGCACTGTGAAGCGGTATATAAGTCTAAGTGCTATTGCTATTATCCGAAGTCATTCATTGGTGCCTGTCTTGGGGGAAAAGTCGGGTCCTGACACCATATCATTTCAAGCAGCCACATCAGCCCCCAAGCAGTGCCAAGGCAAGCGAAGCAGCCATATGAATTCCATGGGGCACTTCCCTCCACCCCCCCAGAATGCGCTGGGCTAGCTTTTCCTCTATGAAACTGAACTGTTCCTGCCGGTCCCCAGGGCTGCTGTGCACCAGGTGCGTATGCGTAGGGTGGGGCACGCATCGGCTGGGCCATCTGCTGGGGGGTCGTGCGCTCACCATCCAGGGCCTGTGGCAGGAACGGGGCAAGATGGTTAGAATAGGATCGACGGAAAGGCCGGCTCCAAGCCAATGACGTCATTACGGCGTTTCAGAGCTCAGACACAGAAAAAGGACAACCGTTGTTTGTTTTCCCCCCTTTGGAGCTGGAGAACCATCCCCAATGGAGATATCTTAACCAACCGCTGCTTAGAAGGGCTTGTTTGCCAAGGATAAAACGATTCAGCACTTGCTGTTGGACCACAGGGTTTGGGGCTTTTCCCAGTGGATGCTAATCTTTGTGATTCCATTCTACCCCAAAGCCGAAATATAATTCTACTCTTCAAAAAAAAAAGATAGAAAAATAGAAAGAAAAATAGAAAGAAAAAGAGAGAAAAGAGAGAGAAAGAAAAAGAGAGAGAGAGAAAGAAAAAGAAAAAGAAAGAAAAGAAAAAAAGAAACAAGAACTCATCACAAATAACTCATATTTGATCTGGATCTTGCCACAACCAAAGTGAGAGCTTGAAACTTGTTTTTTTTTTTCAAAAACAAAACAAAAACAAAACTACCCCACTATCTGCAATAGCAATGGCATACACACGGAACACAGAGTTTGAGGACAACCCATATGAGGGAGAACATGAGAGAGGAGCTCTGCCCACCCCACTGAAGCCACTGGATGCTTCAATTCTTTTTTATTTAAAAACCAATACAACCAAAAATGTCTAAAGTTGATGGCAGCACCTGGCTAACCTTGGAAAATCTCTTGAATCATAAGTAGAGCCAAGCTTGTATGGGGGACCACTAGGAAATTCCAATGCTATATGTTAGATTGGAAACTGGAAAAATTGGGAGAAAATAATGGCAAGCTAATTTGGTATTGTTGCCAAAAGAAGAAGAAAAAAAGTCTACGGGGACATGTCCAGGAATTCAGTTTAATTTAAGGGAGGCTTTATTTTTCTAAGACCTAGATCACACACACACACACACAACTTCATTGATTGCCAACTCCAAATAATGATCTCACAGCAACATGTGTTATATAACACAGTACCAATTTACATTTGGAGAAGAGGCTGCCTGAAATTACATAGTTGAAACTCAGCAGAGGAGTTTCTCCATTTGCTCATGCCCTGACTGGGAAGTATTAAAATAGAAAAAAGTATACTTTTTTTTTCTTTTTAAAGGTTTTCAATACTGCGCCTGAACTGTGGGGGTTGACAAGAAATGTGTGTGCACCTTTTCTGTGCAGGTGGGTTTAATATATATGGATCCCCCCCCCTTCCCCCGGATCGCATCCTTGTGTAAATCCAAAATGCATAGCTGTAGACCAGGGGTGTCCAACCTTGGCCACTTTAAGCAAAGCTGGCTGAGGAATTCTGGGAGTTGAAGTCCACAAGTCTTAAAGTGGCCAAGGTTGGACACCCCTGCTGTAGACAGACATGAAAAGAGGTTGGGTTGGGGGAGGGACGGCGGCGGGGCAATAGAGGATCAACCAAATCACCCTATTGTTGGGATAACCAAGTTGGTTGTAATGAACTGCTGATTGTCATCAAAGGAATGTGCTTCCTTGGCAACTGGAAGTCAAATGACCAAGCAGAAAACCTGGAGAGGTCTCTGTGTGTCCTTAGGTAAGCCTTCTCCCACGCCTGCCAGATGCTTTCAACAACATCACCCCTACCGTGTGCCATGCTGGCTGGGAAGGAGCGGAGTTGTTTGGCCAGCACATCTGCCAGCATCAGCTTGGGAGAAGGCTATCTCGGGTCAACTTGTCTCATTCTGGCACCATAAGTTGGCAGTTAAGATGCAGATCATGGCCAGCAGGAAGTGGTTGAGAGCTATCAATCGGCACGTAAGTTTGTGCTGGAGGAAGCTTGCAAAGCCAACACCAAGGGGGAAAAAAATTAAGAATTAAGTCCCCAAGTTTCTGCAACTGCGGAATTGCAAGGTGGGGATGGAAAAGGGAAACAGTTTATTGCTTTCCACCAAATCCAAACTTCCTTGATTCAGGGAATCTTGCCTGTTTGTTTCTAAAACCACAAGAGAGGAGGAGGAGGAGAAGGAAAGGCCCTGCCTGCTTCCATACCCCTCCCTTTCCCCTCCTTTCATTGAGGTGAGCCAGGAGGCTCCTTTTGTGTTGGAACCTGGAAAGTGTGACTATTGTGACAAATATTTGAACAGGAAGACTTGGTGTCCAAAAGCCAAACAATGAGTCACTTGTTAAAGACAGATAAATTGCACATCACAGTTTTGAGTTGCTAACTTGCTTTTAACAGTCAGAGGCCACAGTCAAGTGGGAGGGGAAAACTCTCTTCCTCATACACACCCCTTCATTACTTCTGAGCTGCTTGATTCCACACAGGCCATTTCCACGAGAAAGCATTCCGAAATGCAATCCCTAAACCTAGAAACGGAAGCAACGTACTTGCAAACATGGGTCTGCCATCTTGATATTAAAAAAAAAACAAGTTTCTAGCCCTCAGATATATGGTGTGGCAAAATTGGATGAGTTTAAGTAACCTTTTCAGAAACCAGCTGCAAAGAATACAAGAGACTGCCTAATTTATAGCTCCTCCTTTAAAAAAAAAAAGATTAAGTAGAATCATATCTCAAAACTGGAGGAAGCACTGTGGTTGCTGCTTTGGAAAGTAGGCAGCTGGGTAATCATTCCAGCAGACATCCTGCTTTCCTATGCACAGAAAATATATTCTCTTTGGATCTTGTGAATATAAGAGACCCAAGGGGAGCCAGGAGGTTCAGTGGCTGCACTGCTGCTGAGGGACAGTCTTTGTGGAAGGGAAAACACCTTCCCTCTGACCTCTCCCCCCCGCTCAGCCAACAACCAGAAAACAGGTTTAGCAGCCAGATGCTCATCCTGCTGAAGGGCACCCCAGAATTCGGTTCTGAGCTGAGCGCTGGGAAGTGGGGAGCAGGAATCATTTGTCTAAGGTGTCAGATTTAAAGGAGAAATGCTTCATCTTCTCAGTGTGAACAAGTAGCTTTGTCTCTTGTCACTACAGCCCTCTTTTCTAACCGTGATCCAATAATTTGATCGATTGATTTACTCCATGTTTATACTGTCCAGAAAGAAAGAGTTGATTTGTACCAGTTTTACTTGTTAACCAATTCGCTTTACACCCCCCCCTCCACCTCCCACTCAAAATTTGAGTTTTTAAATCCAAGCACCAGCAGCTTCCTCCTTTTATTTATGGGAGGGAGGGGTGAAAAGGAAAGGGAAGGAGGAAATTGAAGCAGCCATTTCATCAAAACCTTTGGACAGATTTGCACGCAACTTGCTTCTACCTGTACAGCATATTTCAGGTGAATCTTTGGCTTCCAGAGACACTAGTCTGTTGGAAGCACCTGCAAGATGATTGCACTTTGTCTGCACAGTGTAGACTGTGTATTCCCCACAAAAAGCTACCACAGCAGACTCTATGGAGGCCACCGATACAAAGATTTCTCCCGCCTCAGGGTAATACTCACCGTAACCTGGAATGGGCTGTTGGGAATATGCTCTCCTCCAAAGCGAACACAGATGACGTATTTGCCCGGCTGGGGTGCCGTGTAGAAGATGTCAAAGGTCCCATCCTCATTTTCTACCACGTCAACATCTACCTCTGTGCCATCTGGTGTGCACACTGTGCAGGTCACCTTGCCTTTTCCAGCAGCCTTGGCATCCACGGTGATGACAGTCTCTTCACCAATCTGGATGGTGGGACCAATTCCGGCTCCTAGCAAAAGAAAGAATCATGGGAAAGGAGAACTTGATCCTAACCCACACCCAACCTTTCCTCCCCTTGTCCACTCTGAATCGGCTAAACTCTTAAGCCTCTTCAGCAATCCAGGCTTCTGTAAACGGGAGCCTCCCTCTGAAAGATATCTGACTGAGGAAGGTTGGATCAACCTGTATTACCAATTTCCCCTACATATTTAGTCAGCGGAAGGTGGAATCAAAAAGGCTGATTCACAAATAGATAAAAGAATAATGAATTATCAGATTGGGATAGCTCAATGCAAGTCAGGTGAGAACACCTTCAACAGAGGGCTCCTTAACATTCACCACAGAATGCCTTCAGAATAAGCAGAACTAGAGCAAATTCCTTCACCTCTTGGCTGTTAACAATCATGGCCACTTCAGCAAACACTTCTAGCCGTGTCTCAGTAAACTCTTTTAGAAAATCACTATGTTTAAAAGGGAACAAGAACCAAACAGCTGAAACTAGGCCCCACCTCAACTCAGTTCCATATAAATGGAAAACGCTTCCCATTCCTTATTGCCAGAATCTTTAGCCCAGGCCTCTCTTTATGCATCTCAGTAGCTTGCTCCCAGTTGTCCATGCACTTCATGCAAGGAGGAAGCTGTTGAGGTGTCAAAGAAGAGCTACTGTAGGGCGTCAATTGCTATTTGCATAGGGGTGGACGAAAAATGTAAGTTATAAACCCTACCAAACTCACACAAGAGGCTGAGAGCTAGATCAGAAACATACTTGATACTTCATGTCAGTCCCTAGGACTAAATCAGACAATTTCACATTGAGAAATAGAGCAAATAGTTAGCGTTGTTATAGTAATCAAAGCTATGGTCAGTCACTATCAGGAGCAGATTCTTGAAGCAAGGGAACAGTTTCCAATGACCGGATCTATCAATGCCAAAGGTTTCTGGGAGAGCTCATTTCCCCTGGAAAATAAGCCCCAACTTAACAGGGGAAGTATGGGAAGTGCCATAGATAAAGGTGCTTTTCTTAATGATGTATAATAACTTTTATATGGTGATTAGCTTTGTTTTTAGTAAGAGAAAATCTTAGCTGAAATTCCAGTTGGCAGCCCACTCTCTATAATTCTCAAGGTGGAAGTGAGGTGAATGAGATGAAGCAGTTGCAGTAGTACTTACATCCCTTGGTCTATTGTTTTAGCTGTTTTGATAGATAGATAGATAAATAGATAGATAGATAGATAGATAGATAGATAGATAGATAGATAGATAGATAGATAGATAGATGATAGATAGATAGATAGATAGATAAGATAGATAGAGATAGAGAGATATAGATAGAAAAATAGAGATAGATATAGATAGAAAAATAGAGAGAGATATAGATAGAAAAATAGAGAGAGATATAGATAGAAAAATAGATAGATAGATGATAGAAAAATAGAGATAGAGAGATATAGATAGAAAAATAGATAGATAGATAGATAGAAAAATAGAGAGAGAGATAGAGAGATATATATAATTTTTTTTAGTATTTGTTCATGACCCTGTAATGCTTTTTAGATATTTACTGTTTTAAATTGGTGCCCAGAGTCATTTGCACATGGAATAGGTGGCTATTAGATACATTGCTTCAATTTTCAGCTATCTTCTTCTGAATCTGTTGCTTTCTGCCAGGACATTGAATTCACAGGTTAAGCAAAGCCATCAAGACTTCCACAGGGGACTATGCTCCTTTTTGGGGAATCCAGAATTAGCATTATTTTGGCAGGGTGAATATTTTTTTCAGTATTGGCAAGGTACGTTGACGAGGGAAATGCCTGAATTCATGTTTTGCCAGTTTGGCACACGCGAGCAAAAGCTTTGGGCGAGTGCTTTCCCTGCTCAGATTACTTGGTGAATTCCTTGCCAAAAAGATGCCTCTAACTATCTGGCAAGCTAGGTCCAGGCTAAAGACCTGTTCGTCCCTTGCAATTTACAGCTCTTATTTGGATGTCGGAGATCCACAACTTTTTCTCTCATATTGAGAGAATCCAATACTTTACCTGTTTAGTCTCTTAGGCTTCCACACGTCACTGAAGTACAATTCCCAGTATCCACTGGCCAAACCTGGTAGAAATTGTAGTTCAGAAGCATCTGGAACACCACAGTTTCCCTGACCTTGGAGATCTGTGTTCCTATGCTTGATCAAGTGAAAGAACATATACTTTTAACATGGTTCTCCCACAGGGTTCAACCTCTGGAACGCCACAGAATGGACAAGACAAGAAGAAGCAACTTCTGCTTCATGTTATCCAGTAATGACTACTCCAGGGAGTCCTTGACTTACAATCGGTCTCTTAGTGACCACAATTGACTCAAGGGGGGGGGGGACTTACAACCCAGATTCAAAGTTCTAACAATTGGGTACCCTCCGCAGTCACCTGACCAAACTTTGGGCACTCAGCAACTTGTTCACTTGCAGCATCCAGTGGTTATGTAACTGTATACTACAACGTTTCTGCAGAAAACCAGCCCTTATTTCCTTAACTGCAGTGAGCCGCTTAATGACTGCTGCAAAAGCGGTCATAAAATTGGGCTAGTCACAACATACTGACTGCAATGGGCAGGCTGCATTACAAGTCGTATGTCGAGGACCACCTACATATAGCTGTCATTATTAGCAATTGGGACAGTCTTATCTTTCAGGAATTACCATAATACTTCTTTTTTCTGAGCCACCAAAGTTGGAAGTTGTCATTGCATATTATGCAGACTCCTCCTATAACTTTGAAATGTGTGCTGTGTGAAGGGCTGCTGTGGTTCCTTTTAACTATCTCGAGCCTTCCCTTTACCCAGCTTCATTTTAGGAGTTTAGATTCTTTTTATTTGCAGAAAGAGAGGAAAAAAACCCCTTCCCTGGTCTGAAAATAAATCTCCAGCAGTTCTTTGATTAACATGGGAGATTTTGCTGGCTACTTCTATAAATGCAGTCTGTTCCCTGCTTCAAGACTTCTGCACCTTGGCAGTGTGCATCTTCCAGGACAAGGTGGTTCCCTCCAACCTCCCCCCCCCCCAAGCTCGCAACACCCCTGTCGATACAGAGGGAATCTCCCCCCCCCCCCCAAAGGTTAGGAAACATGCATGGTGCCAATCCATTTATTTCTGATTATAAAGACCCACCCTTCATGCTGCAAGCAAGAGGGTGACTTCAAGAGCAAAGGGAAGGGAGAGGAGGGGGCTACCTGGGGAATGGGAGAGGGGATTTCCAGGCCCCCACCATGCTGCAACCTTACCCTGACATTTAGATCCACCTGGTTGTTTCTCAGCAGTTCACTGAGTTGGGCACAGTCCAAGGTGTTGTTTTTTTTTCCACCTCACAAGGAAAGGTACGGGCGGTTTGCCAATCAGGCAGAGCTGCTTGCCAATGTTACAAGTAACCCTTAGTTGAGCGATTGGAGGAAAACACCAGTCATCTCAGCTCAATATTCACGACACATCTGGACTATGTGAAAAATATGATGTAATCAGAGGTAGGACTGATAGCCCAGATGTTCACGAGGGCCAAGATCCCTGGCTCAGTGAAGAGAGAAATGAACCCTGCGTCAGGACATGAAGATTATCTGCTTTTCTCAAGGCTTGAGAGCTGATTAGGGGGCCTTCTTACAAACTGGCATTTTTATAGTAGAGTAAAACCACTCATTTTCCCATTCATCTAACAGCGCTTTATCTATAGGGGGAAAAAAAATACTCCCATAATTGGTTTTTAAAATGACAATCTGAACCGTCAACTGACTGATCAGCAGGGCTGCAATTGAAGGCCCTGCTTTTTAAATTTCCAAGTCATTCCACCCTAATGTTTTACTTCAGAGGTTCCTTTACATGGCAAGTGGAACAATACATGGCAGCTCTGTATTATTTCTGGCAAATGGCACGCCGACATTAACAGACCGATCGGACGAGCCTAGTTCTAGTCTACGCACACAGCCTCTTCCAGTTCAGAGGGTGTCCTGCCACCCAACCTCAAGCACAGGTGGAGTCTAATGCAGGGGAGGGGAACCATGCAAGGGGAAAACTGCAGAGGGAGCAAGCAGACGGAGGGGAAGGGGGAGCCATCAGCAAGCTGCTTACCTAGCCCATGACCTCCAATCGACACTGAGGTGAAAGGGCAAAGAGCAAGGGTAATCAGAGTGAGACAAAAATCACACAAAACAGTGCACAATTAAAAAAAACACAACACACACACAGGAAACATAAATCCCTTTCCCCACAGTGGTGCGCAAGTGGGGCCGGAGGTGCCCGGCAAAAAGCAGTCTTGTGTGGGGCGTGGCATTGATTCAGCGTGGCTTGCCCACCCTCCAGCATCTTCCCCCTCCCTGAGACCCTTAGCCTGGAAGAGCTCTCACCTGTCACCGTACACTTGCTGGCATCACCAGTTGGTAAAGCACGGATACGGTAGGGCGAGTAGGGAATCTCGTCCCCGCCATACTTGATGAGAATGGTGTAGCGGCCAGTCATATCGGGAACGTAAGACACTGTGTAGGTGCCATCTTGGTTGTCCCGGATGGTGGCCTTTTTGGGTTTGCCTTCAGGATCCTGAGCAAAGAGCAAGGCAAGTGGGTTGGTGTAGAGCCAGTGGAAGGCACCCAAGCCTATAGGTCAGGGTTTCCCAAAGTGGTCAGTATTGGCTTGTAAGCACGAGACTACCGAAGAGGTCAATGTTACTACAGAACAGTGTGAAATCTCAGCTGCCCATTCTTTAGCTGATGCTGGCCTTTATGTGCATCGAATTCTTGCCAAGAACCTAGAATCTATTGGCATAGCACATGTGCAGATCTAAGAAGTGGGGTCTTTTGTAACTGGCAGACATTTTGTCAATGTGCAGATTTGTAGTGCTATCCAAGATCTTTTGGTATGGTACCCACTGACGAGGAGAAAGAAGAGAAAAGCGCAGGGGCAGGTAAGAGGGCTGATCCTGTGCTGTTCTCTTCTCCTCTCAGCTGATCGTCAGAACTTTTTTCTTTTTTTTTTGCTACCGGTTTGGCTGAACCGGGCCGAACCGGTAGCATTTCACCACTTTCTGGAAACCTCACAGTGAAAAATGCAGATATCTGTCTAATGGTGGGCCTATTTTTTTCTTACCGTGATCTGTACAGCCAACAAGCCTTCTCCAGCATCCTTAGCGTCAATTGTAAACTCAACTGGCAAACTGGCTGGAACACCTGTAGTGTTTAGTCCGGGACCACTGGCTTTGACCTTGCTAGCATCATGAGTAGGTAGAACCTTAACTTTGAATGGGCTGGAGAAATACAAGAAAGAAGAAATGTGAGGGATAAGTAAATATATTAGTTTATCGAAAAGTCTTAAGGACCTCTGTGTTTCTAAGGTGCACAAATGCTCCTCGGCATCAGAAATCATTGTAATTGTCCTATTTTTACAACACAGTCTTCCCAAACCGACACCTAACCAAAAAATCAGAATGGTACCCTCAGAATTCCTTTCAGCCATATTGAATTGAGTTTTGAGAAGTTCACTCTGAATATATTGAGAAATGTATCACATTAAAAAAAAAAGCTGGAACTGGGACTAAGGGTCCGTAGAGCCTCTCATAATGCTACTGCTGAATTTATTCCCATTCCTTTTTCAGGCAGAAATCCAAGAGCTGTTGGTGGAGCTTCAGCAGGAGCAACTATACATAAACAAGGGAAGCATTCCCCCGTGTATCTTCTGTCCTTAAAAAGATGGATGGTGCAAGCTTTCTTTCGGCTTTTTTCTCACGTTACAAACCAAGGTAATGAGGAATATTGAGCGTTAGCTTAAGCAAGCATCCTAGTGACTCTTTAAGAGTTGCTAACTAGGCAATTTCTATTTTCTGCAAGTTCTGTTACTGTGGAATAAAACCCAGTTGACATTTTATTACCACCAGAGGTCTTCCTTTTCTTCATGGTTCTTCAAGGCCTAAAAAATGACCATTCACTATGTCACCCTGGAGTAAGTGTAATGGGAGGAAACCACCATGTACAGTATCCCAAATGCTACAGAAGCTCTTGTCAGGCCATCTGAGCTTCCATTTTTCAAATATTCTTTTTTGGGAGAAGAGAGGCCTGTTAATTGTAAGGATCAGAAGTTTGTCAATGAACGTTGTGTTTCTGCATTTCTGCCACAGAGGCTTCTGTTCTTTGGCCTCCCATCAATCCATTCCTACCTGTGAGGCACCTCATCATCTCCATAGCGCACAGCAATGTTATACGGTCCTTCACGACTTGGGACGTAACTTGCAGTCTGAGTACCATCAGCGTTATCTACTACATCTACAGGTTCAACTACTCCTGTAGGAGAAGGGCAAGAGGTGAGGGATGAACCAAAGCTCAAAGAAGATACTATTTGTCCAGTCAGGTACAGATTTACTTACCCTTTGGACCTTGAACTTTAACCTCGAGGGGTGCAACACCTGCCTTGCTGGTGTCCACTGTAAAGGACTGGGGAACATTGGCTCTGACGACACCAGGAGTCAGGCCAGGGCCTGAGCATTTTACCTTGGATGAATCCACCACATCATGCACAGGGACTTTGAATGGGCTTCCTACAGAGAAGAAAGAAACAAAACCTAAGTCAGGGAACTACAATTTGGAGTAAGCTTCCTACAGTTTTTTTTTTTTAAAGATTATTTGATTTCTCACCGTCCATTGCTTACTGTGAAAGAGACACATTTGTAATCCTTATTTTCACAACCTCTCTACTATCCTTTCTGTTTATCTCTCTGGCCTTTAAGGAAGCTTGGGAAATGTGAGCTTTAGTGAGTGACTAACCAGTTTGATGATTCTGAACATGTTCCAGCCATAGGATGACAATACCTGCTACTAGCGACCAGCACCAAGATGTTACAATAGCTTGGACAGGTGCCTTGTATTCAGCCCAGGATACCCTACTATACCCACCCAATCCTATGCCAGGAGTTAGAATTTCCTGCTCTACCCTTCCTGGTTTGATAATTATTGCTTAGATAGGAGCAGGTGAAGTGCTCCAAAACCTAAACACAACTTATGGGTTATTGTTTTCAGAAGGAACCAAGCTGAAGACATCCATGTCATTAATCTTTTGGTCAAGATTAACCATTCCGCAGTAATGGCTTATACATATAGAAATGATGGGAAACCAGTGATGCAGTGCAGAGATTAAGATGCAGGTTCTGAATTGGGGAGTCTGGAACCCAATCCCTGTTGAGTCACAAACGCTGGACCAAACCAGTGTTTTTCAACCCAATGCAACTCATGGGTTTGTTGTTGTACAAATAAATTAGGGAGATTCCACACAAGTTGTCTTTTCATCTCCCAGAGAAGCAGGTGGATATAAATGCAATAAATAAAGAGGCAATAATCTTTGGTCCAAAGACTGGATAAGGGCCTACAAGGCTTCTTTGTCCAGTGAAAACTACATGCCCAGAATGGAGAACGAGGAGGCCTGTCTGCTTCTTCCATCGTTAAGCTCATCGCTACTTTTCTGCCCATATTGCAAGGAAAGTGACTTCCTCTTTCTGTGTATCAGAATCATCCAACTATACTCAAGGAGTCTCCTCATCCATAGAGAGACTACTACTCTGTAGGTGGATAAGGCTTCAAGAGGGGATCCTATTTACCGTATTTGCCGGCGTATAAGACGACTGGGCGTATAAGACGACCCCCAACATTTCCACTCAAAATATAGAGTTTGTTATATACTCGCCGTATAAGACTACCCCTCTTCCACACACCTTCCACTTTTGCACTTTTTTTTTTTTTGACGCACTTTTCTGCTTTGGACAATTTTGAAATGAGCTAATCCAATTTTGAACCAAGAATATGCAAATAGCTATGGAGTTTAGAAATGAGTTTTAAAAATATTTTTCATTGCTTACCATTAAGCGTAAAATATGTTGTAAATAAAATGAGAACACAGGAAACGTTCTCTTCTCAATACAGCTGATCTCTCTCTCTCTCTCTCTCTCTCTCTCTCTCACACACACACACACACACACACACCAAAACCCGGACACTGAAAAGGCTGCCAAGGAACAGTATATTCAATGCCTTCTCTTTAATCAAGAAACAAGGAATTCCTTAGAATCTTTTTTTTTTCCCCAAGTGGCCCTCTTTAAAAAAAAAAAAATGGAGGTAACACTTTCATTCAAAAAGTCTTCCAGTATCTGGAGTCGCTCAGACATATTGAAGTGAGGCAGGAGAGTAAGTGAAATTTGAAATGATCCAGCTACCGTTTTCTTCCCCTCCCGCCCGAAGGCCATTATCTCCACGTCAAAACGAACGAGGGGAGGCAAAGAAGCCAAACACGCTAAAAGGATCTCTTTATTTTCCTACACAAGGTCACACCTACTTTTCCGCATTCAAAGGACAACCTCTCCTCACCACCACCACACACACACACACACCCCAATACCCGCAAACAATGTTCTGGGCATTAATCACCATTGCTACATTAACCTGGTAAATTTATACCCTGCCTCCCCCAGTGTTGCTTTGGCGGCAGGATTTCACACAGCGGGCGCTCGCTCGCTCTCTTCTCCGCTCTCCCACCGTTCGCACATGTTGGAAGCACCGTAAAACCTGATAACCCACCCGGGGCTCCCCATCCTTAACCTACAGCCGCCCGCACATGCAAAACCTGCGTGCAAAAAGAAAAAAAGAAAAAGAAAAGTACGCCGCACGTGAGGATCTTGAATCCTCTCCTCCCCCACACCGCTAAGGAAGGAAGAGGGGAAAGGTTGTGCAGCGCGTGGCGAGTGACACCCACCACACACACACACACACACACACACACCGCTCCCCCAGCCTCCCTCCCGGCTGCAACTCAAGCTCGAAGTGGGAGTCGGAGTCCTCCGGCGTATAAGGCGACCCCCCACTTGGAGGCATGTTTTCAGGGCAAAAAGTCGTCTTATACGCCGGCAAATACGGTACTCAAATACTGTTAGCGTATCATCCTATAAAAACACAACCCACTCTTCTATTTTGGAATCATTTCCCCAACCTAGGCCGATCATAGCCTAAAAACCTGCCAAGTTAGTGACTATGCCGAGTTGTTAATAGCATTTAAGCTGTGTTGCACTCATGTCCCAGATAGAATCCCTGTTGGAAGTCTTGAGGGATTACCGCCACCAAGCCAGTTCAATTACCAAATTCTAACTTCTAATAAGCACTGCCATCACCAGCTTATTATCACTATATCCAGCTCAATTCATACCCGGCACTTGGTGGCCACCGTACGTGACGTTAAGGTTGTAGGTGCCAGGCTCATAGGGGATGTACTCCACAGAACAGCTGCCGTCTTTGTTGTCGGTGCAGGACATTTTTGCTTCAGAGGGACCTTCAACTGCTAGGCCCAGGCCACCAGTACCAGCACCCCTGTAGCAGAAAGAAGGAACAATTGGGTCGTGCATTCCAAAGAGGCCCCTGAGCTTTGAACCAAGCCTTCTACTATGGGGAATTACAGCTGCTATGAGAGAAAGAGAGGGAAAAAGAATATAAAAGTTTCAACAATTCAGTAAGACTACATCAGTCTGGAGGGACGGGCAGCCCCAACTTTCTATGTTCCGATTTGAAGCCAACGTATTTGTAAAGTTTACAGAATCAGAAATCATGGACACATGTAGGATGTAATTGTATCTTACTTGGATTTCATCTATATAGCCCTGCACTTCTGTTTAAAGCTCTAACATCTACTTAGGGCTACCCGTAATGGCTTTATTACTTGTCTTCTCAGCAACGGTATGCACTCCAGGGCCTTCCCAAACCCACCACAAGTTTGCATTTTAGCCTAAAACGCTTTGCAATAATCTCAGGGAGAAGCATCAGAGTAAGTGGTTGAAGAGTGTACAATCTGAATTCCAGCACCATATGGAATGCCCCAAAGCTTTTGGTATGGTTCCCGGAGCAAATGCAAAAACTGATGCCAAACTAATTTTTTTAGTGTGATTACAGGGGGAAGTTTTGCAAATCGCAAAATACAGGAGGGAAGCGATGGTGCTATCTCTGTACTTGACTAATTTGACCCCCTCAGTGCCTGCCTTTCCTCCCTCCACCCCCCCACCCCAGCAACATTCCAACATGAAAGGCTAGATGCAACGAAAAATATATATTCTTGATCAACTTTTAATATATGCCTTTTTGAAAGGCGGGTAAAAGTAGCCAGCCAATACTAAAAGCTATTCCTGTTCATTCCTCCTTTTCAAATACGGCTGCATTCTCTCTTTCTAATTTTTACCTCGTCTCCACTGTGAACTTATTGGGCTTGTTAGTAGTCCCACTTTGGATGCCAGGCCCATGCACTCTAACCCTTGCAGGGTTACATCCTTCAGTTACCGGTACACGGAAAGGGCTACTTGGTACAGGGCTGCCATCATAGGTCACATCAACTGAGTGGACACCTAAAGGGAGACAAGAAATGTCACATGGAAGGTAATGCTCCTAAGCACTTTGGAAGGTGAAACAACTGGATGCACTTCTTCATCTAACGCAAACACACCCTATGTTGGCTCTTTGAGGTAGTCCAAGCAAGGAGGCTGTAAGGATTAATACTACCTTTATTCTAGGATTTCAATAACAGTATCTTGCAAGTCTGAAAGTACCTTTTTCCTCTTTTATTCCCGAAAACTAGGGGGGGGCGGGATTTTTCCCTTTTGAAATATTCTCTCTGCCTCCACTTCAGACTCAAGATTCTATTTATAAGCCTCTTGTCTGGGCTGTGATTCTTCCTCCTGTCTCCCAAAATTTTCCTACATACTTTTGCATCCTCTTATCTTCTTAAAAAAAAAAAAAAAAAAAAAAGAATCAGGTTTGCAGGGCCAGTGGACCAAAAATCTCAGAAGAACTACAGTGGAACCTTGGGTTGCAAACGTTCCTGTTTGGGACCAAATCGGGTGGCGAACAAAAATTCCACCCAATTTTTGAATCGGGTCATGAAAGATTCTCTTTCCGCACCAATTTCCCCTTTGGCACCATTTTTTTTTTACTGCAGGCATGCACAGCCGGTCTTGCTTCTGGACAAGACCAAATCGGGTCGCGACTGGAGTCCGAGAATGGATTACGGTCGTGACCCGAAGCTCCACTGTAGTTCCTTCTGCCCCAACCCATGTCAACCAGGACCTCTCCAATACTCTTATATATCTCTTTCCCTTAACTCACCATCTTCATAGGGTGTGTACTCCACGTTGTAGGTACCATTGCCGTTGTCACGCACGTAGCTCTCTGTAAGGTTTCCTGAAGGGTTGGATACTCTGGTTTTGATGTGAGGGCCTCCGGACTTAGTCAAGGCTCGGGCATCCACATTGAACTCTGTTGTGGCTTCACGGAATACACCTGGCGAGAACATCAGCAGCATCAATAAGGCAGGCCTTAGACCAGGGCTGTCAAACACCCGGCCTGCAGGCCGGATGCATCACACACTGGCCACGCCCACACCCGGTTTAGCGAAGGGGGGAAAGTCCCGATTCGTCACATGACTCCGGTGTGACAACTTGAGTTTGACATCCCTGCTTTAGACTTTCCAGTCTGCCTGCCCAAACTTCCACCTCAGTTGCATCTGATTTATGAACATTGTGGATCCCCTGTGACATCAGTACCGCTAGGTAAGCTATTTGAAGTTAGTACTGGTGGATCCAAACTGAAACTGAGAAGGTCATCCTCAGCCTGTTCTATTTATCATTAAACAAAACCATTATTAATCATCATTGCCCTGCAGCTGAGAGTCAGTTTGGTATAGTAGTTAAAGGGACCAGGTTAAAAACTGGGAGACTCTAAATTGTTGTCCCGTATTAGGCATGCAGTGAACTGGGTGACCTTGGGCCAATCCCTCTCTCTCAGCCCTAGGAATCAGGCAAGGGCAGACCACTTCCAAAAATCTTTCCTTGAAAACTGCAGGGACTAGTCTAGGCAGTTTCCAGCAGTCAAGACCTACTTGGAAGGAATAACAACAACAACAACAATAATAATATAATGCTGGCAGCAACCCGTATCAATCATTTGCACCAGTCACTAGTATTTGTGATACATTTTAAATGTTCAGTTGACTGAGTTTCATGTTTAATGAATAAAAGATAATAATAGTAATAATAATGAAAAATAATCCTGCAGCCAGGAAACATCCAAGGATAGAGGGTTCCCACACACAGACAGCTTTCATCCTCATATGCCAACTTTTCAGTACATTCTCAAGTCCTCTTATAATAAAGCCCAAGGCTTATTTAACAGCACTTGCCAACACCCTGGGTAACTAGCAACAAGCACAGATACATTATGCATTTTCGTTCCTCCTCTATATGGATGTGAATAGATTTTAGGAAAACAGCTAAAGTTCCCCGATACCCTTCTCTATGCATGCAAGAAACAGAATTAGTCCCCCAATAAACAGAGGCAGAAAATGTAGGTGGGGCTCAAGCATTTGCTGTTGTAGGTAGTCCTTAATTAACTAAACACTCAGCAACAATCCAAACTTACAATGACATGGGAACAAGCAGTATTTACAACTGGTCCTCTAAGTTCTGCCCGTGGCACTATTCCCAGAGTCATGTAATTGTGGTCCAGGTGCTCAGCAACTGGCTTGCCATTAGGACATTGCAACATCCCATGGTCATGTGGTCACCATTTGTGACCTTCACTGCCAGCATCTCATAACAGTCAGTGGGGAAGCCGATAGGAAATAGTAAACAGTGACCATCACTAAGTAACATGGTCATGAATGTTGCCCTTTGGGATCACACACCTTAGCGATGGAAATTCCAGCCCCAATTGTTGCCGTTAACCTGTATTCTGCAGCCACAGAAAGTCAGGAGCACATTCATGAGATTCTCTATTTCTGGTCTCAACCTATGGACAACAACTCAGTATCCGAGTCCCAGTGCTTTGGATTATCCCCCCCTGCCATCCTTACCTTTGCCTTCCACTCCAGGACCATAGACTTTAACGCCAGAGGTATCCACCGCTGGTTCCACGTTGAGCTTGCTGGGGAAGTTGGGCACAGGCTGCCCCCCGTATTTAATGGTGATGGTGTAGATACCAGGGCAGAGTGGGATGTAAGTGATGGTGTAAGTGCCATCGCCATTGTCCCGCACGTGGACTTCGGCCTGCGTGCCACTTTCAGAGATGATCTCGATAGTGAGCTCGGCGCTCCCAGCACTGGAGCAGTCCACGCTGAACTCTCCTGCCTGCCCCACAGTGGCATGCTCCAGGCCTGGTCCAGAGCACTTCACTTTGGATGGATCGAAGCCAGGCACCACTTGGGCTTTGAAAGGAGAGCCTGGCACATGGGTGTCCGCAAAGAGGATGTTGATGTTGTACTCCCCTGGTTCCGTGGGCAAGTAGGAGACGGAACAAGTGCCATCTCCATTGTCCAGGCATTCTATTTTGGCCTCGCAGGGGCCTTCCACGGTTAGGCCAAGGCCTCCGTTCCCAGCTCCCTTGGTATCAATGGTAAAAGGAGCAGGAATGCCAGCCAAGCCACCCTTCAAGCCTGGTCCATAGGCCTTCACCTGGGGGGGGGGGTAGGATGGGAAAGAGAAGGTAATTGACTAAATTCATAAGCAAAATCTTCTTCAAAAGCCCCCACAAAACGTATTGTGCTGTATCCCCCTTCCAAAGACAATCCTTTGTTGTGGTACTACAACCAGAGAGAGATAAATGTTTTATTATTTATAATTAATTTGTATACATAAACCCGAGCCGTGACATTTTGTAGGTTGTTGGCCCACTAGCTGCAGTAATTTATTTATTTAAAACATTTATATAACCATCCATTTTGTATCAAATTCTGGGCAGCATCTCTCCCCACTCACCGTGCTGGCTGGGATTACTATGAGCTGTAATGAAGGGACACACATTTCTCACATCTGAAGGAGGTCATAGTAGTGAGTAGGGGAAAATACAGTGCACCGAGTCTCTAAGTCTCCATCTACTCTCCAGACCAGGTTTATTGGCTAAGGAATTCTGGGAGTTGAAGTCCACAAGTCTTAAAGTTGCCAAGGTTGGAGACCCCTGCTCCAGACTACATTTTGAGTCACTACTTCTTAAATAGCTAAATATCAAAGGGAGGTTCTGAAGACAAAATTTTCTTATCTAGAAATTAAGCCTGTAGAAATCCATGACACCTGTTTGTCAATTGACCCAGCATTTCCCCTCACACACAGTTGAGATTCAAGCACTGGCTGAACCTCCAAAGGCTCATTTATCACATTACAGCTGCCTCTCCAATATGTGAGCTACTCCCACACAGAACTAGACACACGTTTACTCGTCTGAATCCCCTTGCCTTACCTAGGAATGGCTCCTGGCAATAAACAGGGTGCGATCCCTCGACACTGAGGATCGTATTCCTTAACTAGAATTCTCTTGGCTGAATTAGGGCAAGACCGTACAATCTAATTTAGCAGAACAGGAGTGCTTTAAAAGGAGAAGGAGAGAATGGACAGCATTTTCCAAGGCACCCATGGGAGAAATGGGACTCTTTTACCTTGGATGGATTGGTGGGAGGTACTGCCTCCACAGGGAAGGGACTGCCCGGGACAGGGACTCCATCATAGGTGACATCCACTTCATAGGGTCCTTCTTCTCGTGGAATGAACTTCACCACACTGTTGTCCGAGCTCAAGCCTGGCTCTACCTTGCAGGGCACAGGCTTACTGGATGGGCCTGTGATTTTGGCAGCCACCTTGCCTTGGCCTCCGGCACCTTTGGATTTAACGGTGAACTCCTGGTCTTTGCCTACTTCCACTTCTGCAAGAACCAAGTGCACATCTATGAAGATCCAATCTGGAACTGACAGGACATCTTTTGCCCCATTTCCCCCACAACAAAAGAGAGCATTCCACCCACAAATCTCCTATCATTTCAAATGCTTTGCCAAGACATCTGAGGTGACCCATTTTTCCCCTGGGTAGTCATTTAGATATGCCACTATTATACCAAGGCATGGGGAAGGTGACTGTACTTTGCAGCTGGAGTTAAGCTGAGGGGAGAGAATGATATTGTTGGCATGACTAATATTTCCTGGAAAAAAAACCCAACAAGGCAGCCTTGGAGTGCTTCCAGCCATTTTACCCTGGCAAATGTCCAGGATGGGAAAAGTTTTATTCAGGGACCACTAGGGAGGTTTCTAAAGACACGCCTGTTCTTTTAAGTATGTTTTCCATCACCCCATGGAACACTGGAATTATAGCTCAGGGAGGGGATGGGCTGGAAACTGTAATCAATGTATATGAGGATATAGTTTTGCTTTGGGCTAGGAGTTGTCCCAATTCAAACTTACATTGATAGTGAACAAACCAAGAAGGAGGCAAACTGTTTGGATATACAGTCATGTTGCACAATAGAGTTCCCCAACCTTTCCGGAATTTATGGCCCAGGGGTGGGGAGGAAGGAAAGAGGATGGTTCTGGGCGAGCAGCAAGGACACGAGCACACAGCTTCATTTGTGCGAGCGGCTGGCATGCATGCCACTTGTGCAAATGCATGCATGCATGCATGCTGCTTGCGCAAATGGGGATGTGCATGCACACGTTCGCCTGCCACTTCCACGGCCTGGTTTTGAACAGCTCAAAAACCGGTAGTGGACCATGGACAGGGGATTGGGGACCCCTGCTGTACATGCATGTACAAACACAGTGTAACAGGTGGAAGGTGAAGAGATAATAATGGAACTTGATGCTGCCCATTATCACAATTGTGTAATCAATTCACCCATGCAATTCAACACTGTATCAAATATGTTTTAAGAGATGGTTCCCAACTCTGGATTGGTCAGGAGCAAGGAGTTGGATGGCTAGGATGAAAATCACCATCACGGTTCAGGATAAATCTGATGGAAACTGACAGATGAGAGGTGTATGTACAAGAGAAATAGTTGAGCTAAACATGTTGGCCACAATTTTGTGTAATATAATTTGGCCTTGAGAATCTCAAGCTTTCACTGATGGCAAAACCCCAAGGACGATTGGGCAGAACTGCACCTTTTATTTAAGCCCTAAATACACTAGGTTCTATTTTGTCATTTGAAGCATGTCCTGTGCAAACTTCCCAGAGGCCACCTGGTCCTGACAGAAAGCTGGAACAGGCAGACTTTCTGGGTCCAGTCCCAAAAGACAACTGTTAGCAGATGCTAGTCAGCTGTGCACACTGGCTTTTCATTGCACTCTCCATTCAGGCATGGTCTAAAAATGGATGTGGAACCCAAATCCCTCCAGATGTTATGAGCTGCAATTTTCATCCATGCTGTATAGGCAACAGAATTAGACGGTCTGAAAAGTCATTTTGTTTGTCCTTTTTTAAAAAAAGAGACAACAAATATCCAGCTTCTACAGCAGCTAAAAAAAATACGTTAGCCAAATGCAGGAATAACATTTCCAGAAGTTGAGAGATGCTCAATAAATAAACAAATACATCACAGCAATCACAGATTGGTGCTTTGTGTTAACTCAGCACCTTTCCCTGTGATCAGGAGGCAAAAGCAAGCAAAGAATCGAAGCTTCTGGGATACATACTGTCTCCAAGCCCAGATATCTTGATCTTGCTGAGATCCAGGGTGGGAGCTACTCCCACGTTGAAAGGACTTTTGGGGATGTGGTCTCCCCCATATGTTACATTTACTCCAAGGTTACCCTGAAATACAAGAGGTACATTTATCACAAGTGTTGTGTATAGGCACCCTAGCCAGACATTCATTCTTCCCCTTCTATGGGACCCGCATCCTTCCTACCGACTTCCCATCTAGACTCTTCCCAAAAGTCACTTCCCCAACAGTCACTTTTTTAAGGAAACAAGGGGGTAAGGCTGCCAAGTCCCACCCTTCCTGGCTGACCAGCAAGATTTCAGTCAAAAGCCTTGCTTTCTCTAAGATGGTAAATCTGTACGAAGCCTCTAGTAGTTTGCTATTTAACAAGACACCACGTTTCAGAGGTATCTCAAAAAAACCACCCTCTCCTTCTCATAACTCACCTGCTGCACAGGGGTATATCTGACAGTATAGGTGTTATCGTGGTGATCAATTATTTCAGAGTCTCTTACGGCGTCTCCCTTGGCTGGGCCCGTGAATTGCACATCCAGCTTGGCCTTGCCAGCGGGCTTGGTGTTAACCGTGAAGTGAGTTGGCTTCCCCATCTCCACACCTGAGGAAGCAGGAGAAACTTTCAGAAGGGCAGGCAAACTTTCCAGGCTGGTAAGCGTGCTCTCTGCTCTATTGATTTTGGCACCAAGAACTTCCATGGGGTAGAATGCAGCTTATTTTTCCCAGGCCCTTTGGGCGGTTGTGTTATATTGCAAGTTGATTTTAAGCTCGCAAGATTAAAATTCGTTCTAAAACTGGCATCCGCCCACTTTGACCCATTTTAATATTGCAGTTGGGTTGCACTAATGGCTGCATGAGAACCTCAGGAAGCTCACCCAAGCACAGACAAGGAAAGTATGCATGCATCTTAAAAAGCTTGTCCGGGACATTGCTGTGTAATAGAAATAGCACTTACGACTTATATACCACTTTATAGTGCTTTCCAGCCCTCTCTAAGTGGTTTACAGAGTCAGCCTATTGCCCCCAACAATCTGGGTCCTCATTTTACCCACCTGGGAAGGATGGAAGGCTGAGTCAACCTTGAGCCTGGTGGGATTTGATCTGCCAAATTGCAGGCCGCTGGCTGTCAGCAGAAGTAGTTTGCAGTACTGCACTTTAATCACTGAGCCGCTGAGGCTCTTAATGCCAATATTTACAAAGCCCTTTGTTTTTATCCACATTCAATAGGATTTGAGTTCTGCTCCTTCTTCAAGTTGCTGGATTAGGAGTTCCAGACACAACTTCTAAGCTCTCGGCTCCTATGTGTAATGTATAACCTCTCTTGCAAAGCATATCCCCAACTCACCAGTCCTGTTGAGGCCGGGACCTTCAGCTTTGACTTTGCTGGCATCATGGGAGGGTTCCACTTTGATTCTGATGGGGCTGGTGGGGGTGGCCTAGAAATCAAGAGGAAGCAGGTGAAAACGAGAGCAATCACCAGGCGACTCTCTCGCACACTCCCCCAATTTTGCAGTGGTCCCTCTAAGAAATGGCCTCACCTGGTCAGCAAACAGCACCATGATTGTGTAGCTTCCAGCACCCCGGGGGGTATACTTGACTGTGAAGGTGTCATTATCATTCCGAATGATGTCGAAATCGATGTCCGCTTCAGCTGGACCCACCACGCCAGGGGCACACTTGATGCCAATGCTCACGTCACCTTTAAGAAGGGACAAGTCAGCGAGAGGCATCTAAACGCACGATTAAAAACCTGCTCCTGCAATTGTGACTCAAATCCCAAATCCCGAAAGTGGGCCAAGATGTACTCGTATAGTGCAGCCCCTGAAGTCTATCGACCTCCAGCTTCCATCTTTCACTCTACAGCAGGAGTATCAAACACAAGGCCCGTGGGCCGAATCTGACCCGCAATGTGGTCAGATCCGGCCCATTGGGCTGTCCTGGAAAATGTAAAGAGCCGGCCCGCCTCATTTTGGCCTGGTCAACCCAATGCAAACATTGGGCCAGCGTGGCTTCGGCCTGGTCTACCCAATATGAAGAGGAAATATGCCATCAGTTTGGGGAGTGGCCACGCCCACCCACTCAACCATGCCCATTTAGTGGCGTCAAGCTTGCCACACCCACCCAGTCAGCCACACCCACCCGGCTCCCCCAAGGTCAAACACAGTCCTCAATGAAATTGAGTTTGGCACCCCTGTTCTAAAGGTTTAGTTGAGGAGGATCATTTCTCCAATGGGCAATTCTGATCTTTCTGGTATAGCCACAATGGTAAAATAAAGGCAAAGATGCAGGGCATCGATCCATGCAATGAAGTGTCCATAAAATTCAGGATACTTTTTATAATCTACCTCTAATCTAAGATCTAGGGCATGGGAAAGCAAGGCCAGAATGGCTTCTCTTGGTTGCTAATTCTTTTCTGTAACTTGTTCAAGGACACACAGTACAGTACCAACAGAGCAGTGCAATGATGGCATTATGCCAAGCTATTGGGGAGGAAGTTTAGTCACCGTCTGCCACAGAATACAAGTCAGGCCTGCTCTATCTCTGTAGTCCACTGCACTTACAAATTAGCAGGGAGAAAGGACAAGCATTTTCCAGCCATGGGTTGCTTGTCTATTTGGAAATTGTGCTATGGGATTAAATCCCATTATAAATCCCATGTCTGGCCATGGTGGCTTGGAGCTGATGGGAGCTACATCTTGCAACATCTGAAGCAGCACAACTTTCTCTCTCCCCCTCTTTACTTTCATCACCACTTTTGGGAGATGCCTAACCATGGGAGGGAGGGAAAAGCTAATTCAAGGGATTCCAAAGACTGCAACCTTCTCAACACAAACAAGGCGATGGACAGCAGCGGTGAGGATACAAAAGGCTTCAGAAGCGGAGAAGCCAGTCTAAATGAAAAGGCTAGAAAGATTGTACAGCCTTGTCTTTTGTTCCCCTTGGCTGCCAGAAGGAGAAAGGGAGGGGGATCAGGAAACAAAAGTCATTTTTTACGTGCTGCCCTTCAGCATTAAGTGCTTCTTAGAGCAATTTACAACACAAGCATTTATTCTTGGTTTCCTAATTAAGAATGAGCCTGAAATGTCCCCTCCTCCCCCAACCCTTAATCAGACCAAGGTTGGTGTACTTCAGAAGACTAGCTTCTCAGAGCGAACTCTGGGTCTCGCTTACTATGGACTGGAAGGTGGGGTGGAGTGGGCTGGGGACGGGGGTGGCCCACTCCTCCTCTTCCTCCATTCCAGCAATGCCAGACATTCCAAGGCACCAAGGATAGGAAGGGCTCAACAACTCACCCTGCCCGGCTTCTGTGCAATCCACTGTAAAATAGGTCGGTTCATGAGCCTTTAAGCCAGTCTTCGCCACTCCAGGACCATACACTTTCACTTTGTTGGGATGGCTGCCAGCTCCAATATTGACCTATAGAGACAGACATAAGGATGCAAAATTCTGTCTTTGAACTTGGGGCTGGAGAGATGGGAGAAGGTAAGTGCTCTGCCCAAAACTGGAAAATGTTATCTTAGAAAAGTTCCCGGAGTCAACACAACAAGAAGGTAACTTCTTTAGTGCTGGTGTTTGGGGATCTGTCTTAAACGTCTGAAGAGGGTGAATGTGCAGGCCATCAATAGGGGAAAAAAAAAGGAAGGAAGGAAGGCGATCTAACAGGAGTCTAGCCATGCTGAAGCCAAAACAGATTGGTTCACAAGGGAAAACTGCTTTCTATTCCGTGCCCAAAGTCCACTGCATTGGTTGGTTATATTACATCTAAGTAATTGCAATGGCTTACAACTGGAACATTTAAAAAATAGAAACGGAAGGATTATTTTGACTATTTGAACTAATGCAACCCAGGCCAAAACTGAAAAAATATATATCACCAAATGGTTCAAAGGACAGACTCTGCAAAAAAGCAAAAAAAAAAAAGAAAAAAAGAGTACATCAGCTCATGCAAGAAAATCCACAAAGTGATTATAAACAATGACCCAACAATATTGCCAAAACGATTCACTGGAATATCCATTAAAAATGTGCACCCCTAATGAAAAAATGGTGGGCATATAGAAAAGGTAGTTGAAAATGTACTGGTTAAAATATTGTGAGATTTTGGAATACAAACTGATCAAGTCCTGGCGCATAACACACCAGACTTAACTGTCATTAAAATGAAGAAAGGGTGGATAATTGATGGGATAATACCAGGGGATAGTAGAAGACAAAGAATTGGAGATCTCAAAGTACCAATATCTGAAAAATGATTTTGAAAGATTATGGCAAAACCAACCGTGGAGGTCCCAGTGGTTATCAGGACATTAGGTGCCATACCAAAGAAACTTGGACGACACTTACAAAATCTGCATACTGCCAAGTACTTGGATCCTATTATCGTGATACAATGTGATCTCCTAGGTTCTTGGGAAAAACTTTAATGCATATGAAGGACAAGACTAGCTAAAGAACCGGCAGCTGTGATTTCATATTGCTGTGTATAATAATGTATATACAGCCAGAATTGAAAAGATGTGATGACCTGGGGCGTGGCACAAAGGCAACACAGTCAGATAAGCAATAGGAGTCCCTTTATTATCTCCAACTTTGCCCTCAATGTCCAGGTTACCTTCGGGCTGGAGAAAAACTCTCCCAGGAACAATCTTTGACTGTAGAAAATTCAGTCCAAAACAAGGTACATACAAATTGTAACTTAAAATCCAAACAAACCAAACTGAAGTAATCAGTTTGGCAGGCAGGAGAAAGAATTTCAGACTTGAAAGCACAGCAAAAATTACACAGTTGGAAAGACGCCAGGAACACAGATAAGCCACAACGATACAAGTCACATTTGCTCTCAACAGTTTGCTGCACGCAGCTTGCCTTTTTCATATATTGTGTTCCCAGCTGCAGCTAATAAAGGGAATCAGGGCCCTTTCCTCCCCTGTAAGCCACACAACCCACGTTGCTCCCTTCTCTGTTCCTCCCTATGTGCCCTAGGATGAAGAGTGGGTGGGCCTGGGTCTTCCTCTGAATTCCCTCTCCCTTGTTCTACCCCTCTCCCTTGTTCTACCTTTTCCCTGCTCTGCCCAGCCGAACTTTGCCTTTCTCCAGTTTCTTCCACAGCCAACTTCCATTCCCTGTCAGCTGTTCGGCTTCCTCCTCTGAGTCAGATTCTGACAGGGGCATGACAAAGACAGCAACAGATAGCAAATGAAGAAATGATGTACTGCCATGCAGAATCAATACAAGATCATGCCGACTCATTACAAACAACAGTATTGACAAAGTACCGTAGTAACAAGGGTGTGTTGGAAGATCTGTAAGAAATACTATTTGGCTACAGGCAAGAAATGGTGAGACCACAAAATAGACAAAAGTAATAGAAAATAAAAAAGCTAAAGCTCTGGGACTTTAGAATTCAAATACGCAAGCATCTGCCATACAACACCCCAGACTTAACAACTGTTGAGAAGACAGACAAAAAAAGTCTGGATAGTGGACTTTGCAATACTTGGAGGCAGCAGAAGAGGAAGAACTGGATGAAATCACAACATACAAAGAGTGGCAAATAGAACCACTTTGGCAAAAGAAAGCAAAGGAACTACCAATAGTAATATTGAGTACAATTCCAAAACATCTGTAGTACCACTTGAACACCATCGCCATTGACAAAATCACCACCAGTCAATTGCAAAGGGCAGCTTTACTTAAAACAGCTTACATCCTGAGATGATACCTTTTATATCATTAAACAACATCTGTCTATCCTAGGCCTTTGGGAAGGACTCAATGGGTGGACAAAATGCCAAATCCAGACTAAACATCTGAGTGACTGACTGATCATAATAACCAAAACAGTTGTTACTGTTGTTGCTGTTTGGGAAGGAAACGTACTAGTGAAAAGCCACACTGGGCTTCAGAGGTTTTTGTAGGGGCAGCCTACAAACTCTAGGGCAGCCCTTTGCTTCTTGGGACCGAGGTAAATGAAGTCCCATTTTGCCCCAATAATTTTGCTTGCTACTGCAAGGAACACTAACCCTGTAAGGACTGTTGGGAATATTGACTCCTCCCCATGACACCATCGCTGTGTGCTTCATTGGCTTCTTGGGCAAGTAGGAACAGTTGTAGGTGCCATTGCCGTTATCCTTCACTGAGACATCTACTGGCGATCCTTCAGCGTCCTGAGATAGAGAAATCAAAAATCATCTTTCTGCAGGTCAATGCCATTCGCCACAATTTCTTCACCCTCCCCATCTCATGGAGAAAGCACTTCTCCAATTCCTTTAGAGCAACTTTCTAACCAGGTGCCCTCCAGAGGCACTGGGGCTGACATTGGCAGAGAATTTTTATTCCTTATACTTCCCCCACTCATGTCTAAGAGTTAAAATCCCAATCTAGAAAGATACACTAGTTAGACACCAGGTTGGGGAAGGCATCTTTTAGCAATGGAGAATTCTGCGCCCGTTGCTGATCTCACCTGTACTTGCACCTTGAGAGGTGCTTTTCCACCACTCCTTGCATCAACTGTGAACTCTGCAGGCTTGTTGATTGCAACACCAGTCTTTTCAAGCCCTGGGCCATGTGCTTTTACCTTGAAAGGAGTTGGAAGATAATTGTTAACTGAAAAACCTCTGCTGACCATCACAACACACACACACACCCAAACGTCAATCCATTTTGCTAAGAGATTTTGGAACGTAGGATCAGCCAGAGAACCAGAATTAAAATTGCATAAAGTCCTGAACAACTGGCACAAAAGACTTTCCAGTTTCGTTGTTTTCATTTGGGAGACCTGCTCAAAATTCCCTTTGCAGATTTCCCCAAGATAGCAAGAAACCTTGACTTATATTATTTTCCCAAGGAAACAATAGCTTTAAACCTCACAAGCAGACACAGCTTTAAAAAGACATTCCTTAAAGACATGATCTGCAACAACTCCCCCTCCCCCACCAGCTAGCCATAGAGGCCCAAATGATTGGCTATTAACTCTTCTCCTACCACAGAAGCACCTGCACACAAAACTAAAGCCAGGATGCACAAAACCCAAAAACAAACATAACCCTTAGTGAGCACAGCTCTCCAGCTACCTTCTCAGGGTAGAAGTCCTTAGGAGCAGCCTTGATTTCTGCCATGAAGGGACTGAGTTTGATGTCTTCATTGTTGCAGAGCACATGGACTGCATATTCCCCGGGCTCCTGGGGCCAGTAGCGCACATCGCAGGAACCATCTCCCTTGTCATCACACTCAATCTTTGCTTGTGAGGGACCCTCCACCGAGAAGCCTTCAAGGAACAGAGAGAGAGAACGAATCAGGCGCTTACACAGAACAGAGAAGGAAGATCATTTAGGAGATATACCACTTTTAAACAGCAAGCAAGGCATACGAGAAACCATGTTTTGACGATAACATATTTCATGTGATGTTCTGCTACAGCTATGCTTTCCAGGTGTTTTAGGCCAAGATTTCTCTAATTTAACAGCAGCACCGAAATGCAACATGCCTAGAAACTATGAGATTGGGAAAAGTTGGATCGTACAAACCAAGATTCTCAAAAATCATCTGTAAACTACTGACAAAAAAATGCTACAAGCCTCCTGTGCTTAGAAGGGAAGGTGGTAAAATGAAATGCTCTGCAGTAAAGAAAGTAAAGGATTACCGTAATTGGACACTTCCATGTAAATAAGGCAGGAGAGACTGTTAGGAGAGTGGGAGGAGGAGAAAGAGGCAAGGGATGGAATAGAAAGGTAAAGGATCATTCTCTAGGGAAGAGGGGGGAGGGAGAGAGAGAGAGAGAGAAAGATGGAACAGAGTTCTCAACCTCTGAACAGAAATAACCTTTATCCATATGATCTGTTCATATAAAATGATTTTATAAACATAAACAATCTCTAAATAAAGGGAAGACAGGCTATAGACACATAACAACCCTTTTCCCCTATGGTGAAGGAGTCACCAGTTAAAGAAGTGATCATATCAATATAAAAATTCCAAATATATTATTCTGGGCTACTGGCAGTGATGTATTAAAGTGTCGACCGATTCCCAAAATAAGTTAAGAAATGGTGTCACCTCTGTCCGAACAAACCTAGGTAGTCCCTCCATATGTAGATTAGTTTAAGATTACAGCCCCCAATATTCAAATTATCCAAATGTGCCTGTTGCAGAGACTGAATGGGGCAAAACAAAACAAAAATGTGCAGGCTGGATGAGAAAAAGGAACTCTGCTACAGAGAAACAGGCCGAAGCAGTTCCTTTCCCTCTACAAGGGAGGAAAGTTCTCAACAGACGTTCAGATGGATCCCCCAGATTAGGGATGTCTTAGGGTTTTTAATCCTTATAACTGCCCAGACACTTGTGGGAAGTGGGAGGATGTACATTATATAAATAAATTGCATGAACATGGAAATGCAAGATAATAGAAGACCCACTTACCTAATGTGCCAACATCATCCCCAATGGCTTCTACTACAAAATCCGCTGACTTGCCCACGACGCCTCCTTCCAAACCTGGCCCCCAGGCTCGCACCTTCTGGTTTGTGCATTCTGTCCCAACTCTCACCTCAAATGGGCTACAAGTTAAGAGGTAACGTTTTAGGTTCTGCTTCAGTCATAGTTATCCTGTAAAGAGACCCTGTCATGGTCTTTCCCAAGCAGACTTCTCCTTTTCTAGGAAGGAAGCTCAAGGCACCTGAATGCTGTTTGTTCAGACTTGCTCTACTGATACTCTCAGTGGAAACTTATCCACCACAATCTTCCATCAAGATGTACAACAAGAGTATTGCTGAATTCTTCTATTTGCCTCATTTTGGTCAGCAAACTCCAAAAATGAACACAGTACTTACGCCCAAAATATCTTCATCTAAATCATGCTTATGGTTCTATATAAGCAACCTTCTATGCCCTGTTTGGCCCAGTTAGGTATCACAGAACTTTAAACCTTTCCTCTCCATAGTCTCAGGTGCCTGAACAGACACTCTTCAATAATAGTGGTTATTGAGTGTCACCCTCCATCTCACCTGCGGGGGATGTGCTGCCCTCCCCAGGTTATTGTGACAGTATAATTGCCAGGTACAGTTGGGTAGTATTCAAAACCATATACTCCATCACCCAGGTCCTTCTGCTTGATACGTTCTTCTAATCCTTCTGCAGAGAGAGAGAGAGAGAGAGAGAGTGTACTGCAATGATCAAATCAAGCCAGCCCTATAATTAACCATAATGAAGCAACTTCCACAGATAGCTAATTTGTAATGGCTGGGAAAAAAATCCCCAAGGGATTGTTGTGGTTTTTTTTTTGTAGAAAGTGAGAAGTATTTCTGCATATCTCTATCCTAGGTTTTATAAATTTGATTTTGGAGGAGGAGGGGGAGAATTTGACAATGCCTTGGGTCAGATCCCTGATCACAGCAACTTAAACTCTCCATTGTATGGGCGGGGGTGACGTCAAAAAAGAAACAATTATATTTACAATTGCAAACTACTCATATGAACCTCATGCCATGAAATACAACCCAGCAGCTTATTGTACACTGCATAGGAACAAGCTCAATACAGCACTTGGAGATTTGAATATGAATGCCCATGAAATTGACTGAGTTGCCTTGACAACTGACCATGCCTTTCTCAAGTCTATCCTGAAATTAAACCTTCACATTTCTTGGAAAAGAAAGCATGGAATGTAAAAGGAGGAAGCATTCAGGTACTCATCACTTCATGTCCAGTTACTTAGCAAGTATGCAAAATTACAATGGGCTGAACTACATACTGTTTTTGGGCTGTGCTCCATCCCCTCTCCCCCAATGGCCACACAATCACATTTCAGACTCTTGGCAACCAGTTCACATTTACAGCTGTTTAGTGTCCCATAGTTTTGGCATGTTTTGCTAGTTTCCAGTGTTTACTTCCAATTTCTGGCAAAAAATGCCCATTGGGGAAAGCAGACTCATTTAATGACTACAGTGTTTGCTTAACAACTGCAGCATTTGCTCAACAATTGCTGCAAAAAAGGTAATTGCTCAGTGCTTAATGACCACCACTACAACTATAATTCCAGACTCAGTTATGTTCACAAGTCAAGGACTATCTGTGCTACAAATTGTCATTGAGCAATGCAATCATCTTACTCTTATTTACTTAGCATATGGTATAACATACAGGGACTAGCAATAAAAACGAACATTTCAATTAGATTAGTAGAACCCAACAAAATATGTCAAAAAAATCTATGTTCAAACACCAATGTCTAGGCCTGTGATGGTGTACCTATGGCACATGTGCCAGAAGTGGCATGCAAAGCCATCTCTCTGGGCATGCCAGCCGTCGCCTGTTGCCCTTCCGGCCAGTTAGTCTTTGTGCACTTGGGAGCGCCGGAAACCCAAAGAGTAGCTCCCCCGAAGCTGAGCTTCTGGTTTCTGGCGTGCACACGCAGGCTAGCCAGCTGGTCTTTGCGCGTGTATGCGTGCCAGAAACCAGAAGACCACGTGGCCAGCACACATGCGCACGTCAGAAACCAGAAGCTTAGCTTCCTAGTGTGCACATGCGTGCTGAGGAGCTGCTCTTCCGGTTTCCAGCGCTACCCCACAGGCGTGACAGGGATTTGCTCTTCCGGTGCTTCCTCCCTCAGGCACGCGCTCCCATTTCAGCACTCAGAGCCTAAAAGGTTCACCAATACTGCTCTAGGCCAGGCCCAACCACGTAATTGGAACAAGTCCCAGCTCTTGCTGTGTGATCTAATTTTGATATGGAACTTCCGGTGAGCTCACACTGAGCTCAGGATACTATGCCCCATTTATATACAGTCCCAGCAGACGCTCCAGTAGCTTTTGGGTAGAAAGCCATTCATCAAAAAGATCTGGCAGCTGATGGTACGGGGGTCTTCTCGCCTAACAGCTGAGGGAGACTGCTGAGCATAAAAAAGGTTGGGGATCACTGCTCTAGGCCACCTAATAATTGGTATATGTCCCACTCTCGGTGTGATCCACAGTTTGATATGGAACCCCGTAGTCACACTGAGGGGAGATTACTATGCCCCATTTATATACAGTCCCAGCAGACGCCAAGTGAGGTGCGAATCCTATTCTGGCACCTTTTTGGTGGGGGTCCTCTCATCCTAATAGAAGAGGGGAGACTGCTGAGCATAAAACCCATCCTGTCTTTCAATGTGTTTTCATTAAATAGCCTTATTTTCTTACCACAGAAACTGAAATCTTAGCTCTTTCTCCAGCCTCACAAATGGCCTAGATCAAACAGGCCTGGCCCAGCTCACCTTCGAGCTCCAGTGTAATCTACTATGTGGCAACAGCAAAATTCCAGATGTCATTAACATTCCCCAATGTATCTTTGGGATCTTTGTAGGTAGGAGCCCCCAAGGGGTAATGAACTGAAACAGCCACACTCTCAAAGATTTTTATCTTCCTGGCTCAGGCTTTTTAAGGTTGCCTTAGGCAGAGTTGCCCAACCCTGCTTTGAACGCTTATGGTTTGAACTGAGGGTTACCGCTGTCAAATCCCACATATCTCCAACACATAGGTCAATTCCACTTGCTTTCTAGAAGGCGCAAGAATTTAAAATATCCATAGGCAAAAAAAAAAAAATGAGGCTCCCTGACACTGTAGTTTTAGAAGGGTTGTATGCATTTATTGAGACTGGGTATTAATGACAAAAAGAAAGAAAACACACCAAGAAGCATGCTACTAATGTCCAGTAGCTACATCTACTTCATTCTCCAAAAGCTAAATTTTGCCCACACTGGATTCTTTCATAATAAGTTAGCCTGTCTCCACATCTACCCTTTGCACCCACTCCATAACATGCAATGGCCAGGATGAGACCTGCTTAAGGTGTGAGTATGTTGACATTAGACATTTTCTCTTTTGTTTACAGGATCCAAGCTGGCTCATTAATTTTGAGACATTTCAGGATTAGAAGCATCACGCCAGGAGGTGTGTTTCAAAGGGAGGCTATACTTACAAAGGATAAAGGTCTAGTTTCCTCTCCCCTGGGCCTTCCAGACATCTTAAGGAGAGAACTACAATCCCTAGAATTGATGTCCAATGTCAGGAGGGCACCAGACAAGAGATGAATGGATGAAGCTTCAGTCAGCCATTCCTTGAGGACATAAAGTTTATTCCTCTATTTTGGATATTCATTTATACTAGCCTGCCGTGTTAGAAAAAAAGAGACCACTAGACGCAGAAATTGAAAGCCTAGATAAGAACCAGAGACTTTATATACCTAGCAAACAGCAAAACACAACTAATTCGTTTCATCTAATTCGTTTCATGGGCAACAACTCTGTGCAGTACAGGTAGTCCTCCACTTACGTCAACAACCGAGCCCAAAATTTATGTTGCTAAGTGAAACATTTAAGTGAATTTTGCACCATTTAACGACTTTTCTTGCCACAGTTGTTTAAGTGGATCAATGCACTTGTTAAATTAGTAACACGATTGTTTACGTGAATCTGGCTTCCCCTCCATTGCTTGTCAGAAGGCCGCAAAAAGTGAGGACATGACCCCAGGACACTGCAACCGTCATAAACATGAGTCAGTTGCCAAGAATCTGAATTTTGATCACGTGACCGTGGGGATGCTTATAACAATTGTGGGTAAAATGGTCATAAGTCACTTTTTTCAGTGCTGATTTAACTTTGAACAGTCACTAAATGAACTGTTGTAAGTCGAGGACTACCTTTAGTTCCACTGTGGCCACTTACTAGCTATTGATTGATCGATTGATTGAATTTATATTGCCACCTATTCGCCCATGGCGACTCGAGGAGGCTTACAAAATACAAAACCACATTTAAAACAATACAAACTAAAGAAAAAGAAATAAATTAATAAAAGTAGAATATAACAAAATCTGCCCCCAACTCCCACCCCCCCGCCCCGACGACAGCAGATTACATGAGCCATTTAATGGGCTCCATCTCGGTTTGGGTTCCCCAGGCCCACGGGCAGAACCAGGTCTTCAGTGCTTTCTGGAAGAGTATTAGAGAAGGGGCCGTTCTAATCTCTGGGGGAATGATGTGTCAGAGAGAGGGAACCATCATGGAGAAGGCCCTTCTTCTGGGTACTACCAAGTGTTATCTCCCACAGAGATGGGACCTGCAGTATTCCCTGCCTTCCCACTCTGATGGGTCAAGGTAGATGCAACCGGCAAGATACGGTCCCCTCAGATAACCTGGTCCCAAGCCATGAAGTACCAAACATTAGTACCAAACATCAACCAAAGAGACAAGAAAGTACAACTCTTTGTACAAAAACAGCTCCAGCATGACCTTTGAACACTGGGCAAGTGCAATGAGGAGCTAACACCAGACACAGAATGGCATCAAACAGGTTCGTTTATATAAAATCTAACTCCATCCCCCCCAAACCCTCAAAAAAGCCCCCACTCTTGTAAAATCTTGTAAACCCACAATAGGGAAGAATACATCGGTGGGACTTACTTGGGCCTTTGATTGTGACCTTCAGCTCACCGCTGCCCGCGCCCTTGGTGTACACCTTGAAGTCTGCAGTCTCTTTTATTCGGACCCCCTTGGGTTGCAGGCCTCGACCCACCGCTCGGCAAGCACTGGGGTTGCATGCTGCAATAGCAGCAGCAGCAGCAGCAAAAGAAACAGAGAGAAACAAGACTTCAGTAGGGGGCAGTTCTCTAGAATCACAACAACATGCCACTATTTAAATGTACAGATTCTTTCCATCATTAATATGCTGGGTACCCACATGAAAACAAGGGAATGGGATTTTAAAGATATAGGCTGCCCCACAAGACACAACTGGCATGCACTTCGGTCACATTTCCTCCACCCTCGCTTGCCGTGTGAAATACCATTAGCCCTGGGTCCAGGCGCGCAGCAGCTGTGAGGAGATGAGGGTCAGCAGAGATCCAAGGAGATGGCTCTTCAGAGAAGAGAGGACAGAAGAGAGGAGAGCTGGCCAGCACAGGAGGAGGTAGGCAGAAAGGAGAGGACAGAGGTTAGCATAGAGTAGAGCTTTACCCTCTTCTGGCCAGAAAGAGGAACCCAAGCAGAGTGAGTGATAATAAGGACAATAAGGCCCACCATCAGGTCCAGAAGACTCACCTTGTCCCACAGTGACTGTGTATGGGCTGCGAGGGATGGGAATCCCACCAAAGGTAATGTAGATGGTGTAAGTGCCCTCCAAAGTGGGCTTGTAGGAGCAGCGATATGTGCTATTGCCTTTGTCTTCCAGTTGCTGTTCAACTGTTCCTTTCTTGCCAGTGGGATCTTGGATGATTACCTCAAGTTCTCCAACCCCAGCACCTGGGACAGTAATAAGACAACTTAAAAAATCACATGGACCGTATCTTGTTTAACCCTTCAATGCTGCATTGCATGGTGGGGGGAAAAAAGGTTTTATTTGTGGCAATTTATCAAAGCAAACTGGCCTGGACAAATATGAGCGAATAGATCAGCTCTAAAGGCACTTTCATTCTTTCCACACGAATGATTTCTCTGGAGATATGCTGCTGGAAAACCCAGCTCCTAAAAGTAGACTTCCACACGCATTTGAAATCACAGAAATGGGAAATAACTCTGGTTTCCACTCACTACAGATCAATGTTTCATCAAGTATTATATTGCTTGAACTTTTTCACCAACATTCCAAGTCTGCGGTTCTTTAAAGCATCAAAATTATGTAAATGCTTTCTTCATTAGCAATTATTACTTTAGGGCAAAAAGAATTTTCATCATTAAATGCATTCTATTGCCTCATTATGAAACCATTTTGCCTTTTTAAGTTAGTCCTTCTTAACTGGTGCCCCTAGATCAGGGGTGTCAAACTCGCGGCATCATGGCAGTGTCACGTGACATATCGGCACTTTGCCCCCCTTCACTAAATTGGGTGGGGGCGGGGCCAACACGTGATGCATCCGGCCCATGGGCCACAAGTTTGACACCCCTGCCCTAGATCCATTGGGACTACAGTGCATTGCCCAGAATTCTCAAGCAGAATGGTAGTTATATTTCCACCTTACTTGGAGGGCACTTAGTTGGCAAAGGCAATCTTAAAATCTCAACAAACGACATTGATTTGGAGAAAGATGATAGCTTGAACTGCTATTTGACCAAAAACATAGTTTAAATTTGAATTCTAGCAATTGAACAAACTATGAAATCCTATTCAAGCAGGTGGGAGATTTCTTAGAATGGAGTTCAATTTATAGTACTTATATTGCTTCCTCTGCGTACACTATGGCATTCTTATGTAAGTTATCTAGTAAAACCTTTTGGAAAAATTATCAGAACACTTTTTGTTCTATGTCTCCGTATATTTTGCTTCAGACTTTGCTCAGGGCTCAAACCACAAAGGAAAATAAATGGGAAGAGTCCTGATAAATTTAGAATGTAAATGCTCTAGAACAGCCTTCAATTGGGAGTTAGCAAGAATTTCATGAGCGCTAGATACAGCAAGCAATACAAGCAAACTGCTTACCAGCAGCTGTTAAAATCTAATCATCTTTAATGTCTGAAGACTTAAAGCTACACTCTTCCTAACTATATGTACAAAAAGCAACAAGAAATATTTTTTTGTACAAGAACAATGTGTTTCAGGATGGGCAAGTGAAAGAAAAAAAAACTTTCCAAGAAGCTGATATTTTTGGATTAAGTTGAGGGTTTCAGAACAACTGACATCATCCAAACCCTACATCATTGTTTGATTTTGCGTCATGCCAAGTTCAATAAGTACATGCTGAGCAGTTTAAGATACTCAGTGGCTTAAATGCTATAATTATTCATATTCTTGAAAGGAACATGTAAAATGTGTAGTCCTACCATTAGTAGTCTGTATCTCCCCCCCTCCCCCATACACACACACCTCACTCAAAAGTATACAAGAATAAAATGACAGTTATTCTAAATCAATGACTAGGCAGCCATTCCTTTAACCACACCCTTGACCCTGAAGCTAGTGAGCTATTCTATGCTTCAAAAGGGGAAGCCCCACATTCAGATCTACAAGACAAGCTATTCACTCATAATATACTTGCTGGCATTCTCTGCAATCCATGAAAGGACACACAAATTCTTGAGCAGAGTCCTCTGTTTCATCAGCTTCAAGTATTACAACCTGGAAATTAGCTTGAAACTAGGAAACATTTGCTATTCCTTTTGGTAATCAATGGGAGCAGTCCTGAAGCCACACAGAGACATAGAAAGGTACAAAATACGTTTTCACTGGTACAATTTCCTATCTAGGTTGCTATCTGTCTAGGATCCACCCTCTTTCACTGACCAGCGGTAAAGATTTCAAAGTAGGTAGTCTTGTTGGCTATGTTGCCAGTGGGTTCGAGGCCAGGGCCTTGAGCAGTGACTTTGCTGGCATCACCATGGGATTTGTCCACATTCACCTCAAAAGGGCTCTTGGCAATGTGCTGCCCAGCAAACAATACTGTTACCTGGGACAAAAAAGGAAGGAAGTCAGAGGAGGGGGAGAGCATTTAGAACATTTTTAAACATCCTTCACTGCCACTATATTCATGCTTCTTACCTTGTGGACACCTGTCACTTTAGGCACATACCACACTGAAAATGTCCGATTCTTGTCATTGTTAGCGATGACCTTAGCCTAGGAGATAAATAGGAGGAGTTGAGCAGTGATTACGTAGACCAAAACCGTTCAACTTCCCACCTCAAATCCCATCCACTCTTCCCAGTATGCTTCTGAAAATCCTTACTTCTTCACGATGGCCAGCTGGATCCTCTACATAAACCAGCACCTCTCCATGACCAGCACTGATGGTTTCTACTGTGAACTCGGCCTTCTTCTTCACCATGTTACCCGTGGGTTCAATACCTAAAATTAACAAGGACACAGAGAATGTGTGATCTGTCCTGGATTCCTGCCGTCAATGGTGCCAGGGTAGCATTGGCCAAGACAGGAAGAGCCCCTGAAAAATGTATTCCTGTGCATTTTCAAGTAATCTATGTCAGCTGTCTGTAATTAGCTGCTTTCCAGCTATGTACAGTTACATTTCTTATCCACCCCAAAACTTCCAGAGGGCAATGTTAGAGAAGTCTGATCATTGTGTTGGCTCCAAGTCATGAATCATTGCTCGCAGATGACAGCGGTTGAGTCCTTATACACCATATCAGGGGTCCCCAACCGCGGTCTGCGGACCAAGCACGTCCCGCGGAACAAGCCTTACCGGGCGCGGGTTGCTGGGCGCCGCCATCTTTTGGTAAAAGTGCTTCCGGTGAGCTTTTCCGGGAAAGCTCACCGGAAGCACTTTTTCATCAAAAAGATGGCGGCGCCAGCGCTCGATGAGCTTTTTCCGGTAGAAAGGCATTTCTACCAAAAGCTCACCGAAGCGCTTCAACGCCCGCCATCTTCTTTGACGAAAAAGTGCTTCCGGTGAGGTCACCGGAAGCACTTTTCGTCAAAAAGATGGCGGCGCCCAGTTGATGCCCGGTGCCGGGCCGCGCGCCCAGCTGATGCGGTACCAGGCCGCGGCGTCAAAAAGGTTGGGGATCACTGCACCATATAGAGCAAATGGAATGGAATGATTTACGTCTTAGTGTGATGTAAACTCAACGAATTAGTCATCCAAAATTCCTGCTTTAACAGCCAACCTATTCAGTCACCAAGACACATTAAGCGACAAACACACTAAGCCCTTATCTTTGATTTGTGACTCACCTGGCCCATAAGCTCTGGCTTTCTTGGGATTGAGCTTTGGTCTGAGAGGAGCTCCTGGCTTTAGCTTGGCTTTAGGGAACTGAGAGAGGTATGTCATCACCGAGTGCTCATCCACGTTGGGATCTACAATTTCTTCTGGAGTGATCACCTGCAGGGAATACAGAATTGCTGCAGAGATCCAACCCAAGTATGTGCACCTCAAGGTGCAGTTGTTTATTTTGGAACTAATACAAGAAATACACATCAACTGTGCTATCAACATTATCCATTGTCAAGGCCTGCTTAGTGCCGAGTTCTGTAATGGACAGAATAAGTATTCTTTGCTTACCTGTGGGATGCCCAGCCAATCATCAGCTTGCTGCATAGCTTCCCGAGCATTGTTGACAGGTTTGCTAGCATCCCATGAATCCCAGTCAGGGCACAAGCCTGTTTCGAGAGAGGCCCAATGACGTCATTAACCACAGACAGTAAAATTATTTTCCTACAGACTTTTAGCAGGGTGAATTATTTCATCCGCTCCACTATTTTAGCAAACAGGCCATTCCCAGGTCAGAAAATTCCCAGAGATAAGAGCACAAGCCACATGATGTACTATATTTTAAAAAACGCATTTATTTATCGTATTTATAATGGCTGCCCATCTCACAAGAGCTGCAAATTATGCAGAGTAACCAGCTAGCTACACGTCTTACCAACTCTTAAAAACAACCATGTCTGAATTCTGAGAAAAATACAGTATGCTGCATTCATCTTGCTGAGAAGTCAAGAATGGCATGAATTAGTACATTCTGAGCTAACATGTCTCTTGCCGGTGATTAATTCCCATCCCTCCTTGAAAATGAGATTTTGAATGACATTGGCCAATTCAGTCTTCCTCATCCTAGGACTCTCCAAGAAGAGCACTGCTGCATCTCCCATCATCTCCAACATTCATTGCCAAACCAGCAATTGTAGTCCAGCAAATGTGCCAGATAGGAAACGCTAAACTTGTTAATAGTTTTACATATCAGTAGTACAATAAATACAGAAATGATAGCCAGAGTGAAATATATGTAGACATCATTCATTTGCATCCCCCAAGCATGAAAATAAGACGACAGACCCTTCCCTACCTACCTGGGGCACAGCTGTCAACCAGAGCTCCAAGAGCCCGGCCACTCTGCCAATCCTTGCTGAAGTTTGTGATGGGCAGCTGGGGCAGTTTGTTTTGGATCCAGCCTAGCAATCTCTGCTTGGGAGTTTGTTTCTTGACTTCTTCATCATCTTCCTCATCCCACATGGGCATGGAGATGGAATAATGCAGGATCAATGTCCAAATCAAGCCCAGAATCAGCTTCAGGTTCCCATCCACAATAGCTTTACTGTCTGAGAAATTGAGAAATACAGATCAGCATTCACATCAAAAGAGATTCACCAAACTTTCCACCTCTAGAGTGTTAACCACAGAAAATCCCACTCCCACTACTATCCTGCTCTGTATCAAGGAAATCTATTTTTTTTTCATTCCTGTTTAATATCAGAGTAAGGGAAAGACCAGTCAAGTCTCCCAGGTGTGGTGGGCTTCACAATTTCTCTTGGTTCCTCCCACCATTGAACTGTTGCCTATTAACAGATCCATAGTTTAAACTAAGCGATGTTTAATGAAGTACATTGGAAGATTCACACAACCTTCTAAATCATAGGTCATGTTTACAAAACACAATGGCTAAATTTTCACAACACCATATGCAATATCCAAGTGCCTTGGGCAAACAGAGTTGCCCAGACAATTCATCTGCTCAAGATAAAAGTCACTGTTACAAATATACATAGACCACATACATACAAGATTCCAGACTGTAATTTTCTAGAATGTTTGGCATGCTTTGGAACTTTTTCTATATGTGTGCTTTTGCAAGTGAGAACAACCAAACTAGCAAGAGCAAATATCTTATTATCATCTGTGGCTTTATTATTATGTCTGATCCTCTAACCAGAACTGATACTATAGTTGAGCTATAGTTTGCTTAGGGGATGCTCTATACATTTAAGCAGACAAAAATGGAAAGTATAGATTAAAATGGCTACCAGGAGTTGCTTAATAAAGCTATGCAAAAGGATGCAACCATTTAAATATGCAGCAAAGCAAAACGAAACCCTGAAGGAAGTCTCTGCAGGACTGTGAGCAATAGGACTGGACAAAACACATACCGTTTCTAATTGTGGTGAAAAGCCAAGGTCTTGAATGTATTGTTTAACTCATTTCAAGACCTTGGTTTTTCACTCTAATGATCCAAGAGATAAAAACCAACCTAGTGTCCCTCAGATGTGCTACTGTTAGCTTAATCATGCTGGTTAGGAATTCTGAGACTTCAGACTGTCTGAAAACAGATGATTAAAATGCAAAGCAGAAATATACAGTACACTATAAACATACAGTACTTCTGATGTATGTATACCAGTTTTTCTCAATGTTGGCAACTTTTAAGATGTATGGATTTCAACTCCCAATAAATGCTTAATGTTGCCAAGGTTGAGAAACACTGGTGTATATACCATTCAGTACAGGAATATTTAAAAGGAGGGAAGATTTTTTTTTTAAGTTGGCTTCAGTAAAGAGATGGATTTTAGTAAACTCCTGAAAAACACCATAGCATAGAATATTGGGAAGAGAACCTTCCAAAGTGAGATTGCATAGTATGCATAGAATTGTATTCCTCTGCATGCAGTTCCCAGGCTATAGAACAGAGGTCTCCAAACTTGACAGTTTTAAAGACTTGTGGACTTCAACTCCCAAAATTCCTCCTCCAGTCATGCTCGCTCAGGAATTCTGGGAGTTAAAGTCCACAAGTCTTACACTTGCCAAGTTTGAAGACCCTAGCTGTAGAACCTGGTCAAATAATAAGTGATGGGCCAGGTCTTTATGACTGAAGGGCTACCTGTCTTTCAAGTGACAATGTTTTTTTTTTTTAAATTTAATTTCCAGAAATGAACATCCTTCCCCATATGGTGCTCTGCTGACCTCTTAGGGAAAGGTGTTTTAGAAGCAGAATTGTACTGCTTATTTGCATGGCTGTCTATATGCAAAATAATACTATAGGTAGACTTTGACTTACAATCTTTCATATAGTGACTGTTCAAAGTTAAAATGGTACTGGAAATAGTAACTTATGACCGGTTTTCACACTTGGGAGCATCCGGACAGTCACACGATCAAAATTTGGATGCTTGGCAATTGGCATGTATTTATGAAAGTTGCCCTGTCCTGGGTCAGGCAATCACCATTTGTAACTTTCTCAAACTCTCTTAACAACTGTCTCACTTAGGAATGGACAGTTTGAGCTCAATTGTGATTGTAAGTTGAGAACCACCCTGTACCATAGGGATGCATACAGGTAGCCTTGAGTTACCACCACAATTGAGCCCAAAATGTATGTTAAGCGAAACATTTGTTAAATGAGCTTGCCCCATTTTATGACTTTTCTTGCCACAGTTGTTAAGTGACTCACTGTATTTGTTAAGTTAGTAACGTGTTGTTAAGTGAATCTGGATTCCCCATTGACTTGGCTTGACTCTGGGACCCTGCAACCGTCAGAAATATGAACCAGTTGCCACGCATCTGAATTTTGATCATGTGAGCACGGGGATGTTGCAATGGTTGTGTGACAAATGGCCATAGGTCACTTTTTTCAGTGCCACTGTAACTTTCAACAGTCACTAAATGAATTGTTGTAAGTTGAGAACTACCTATATTCTTTTCTCTTTGTTCTTTGTAACTCTGCATTTGGTTCTTCCAAATTTAATTAAATGACATAATGCATTTAGAGTAATTGAGTTACAATCGCTCATCATGGTTGCTAACCCATGATAGTCATAAAAAGAGTCAATCACATTTTATGACCTTCCATGCAACAATCATTAAATGAATCATCACAGTCATTAAGCAAATCATCAGTCATTTAAGCAAACCAATGGTTTATTGTGGATATGGTTTTACTGAAAACTGGAAGTAAATGCTGGGTTTGTGCAAAACTGCCATAAAATGTGATCATGGGACCATGGGACGCTACAAATGGCTGTAAGTGTGGCCCAGTTGCCCAGGGCCTGAAGTGTGGATCATGTGATCATGGAGGGGAGCTGACTGTCAAAACTTTCAATCTAGGTCATAAGTACTCCTTGGTAGGTCCATCAGTAATCCATGTTTAACTACCATTTGCAGTTATGACAAGGATAAAAGTTTAAGTGTGTGACCAATCCTCACATTTACAACCTTCACAGAACTGTAAAGCAAAGGAGAACTGAAGTAAGATCATAAGCACAATCCTGATTTCACTTAGCGACCATTTAGTTTATCGATTGAATTGACAGTTCCAGTTTTGTGGTCACTAAATGATGACATATTAATTTTCTGCCACATGTTTCTTTATGCATAAAGAGCTACTTAGAGGGAGCATGTCTCATATCCTGATTCTGGAGTGCAGAACAACAGCTACATCCTATGTGCACCATGAAGGAAATAGTGCCTTAAGAGACAAAGCAAAAGAAATGGAACTGCTAAATTCATTTGGAAGGCTTGCACAATTTTCATTCTGGACTCAGAAAGGCACCATAGCTGCTTTTTAAGCACGGCATGGAAAGAGTAAAGAGTTACCTCAGCACACCATTTTTCTTGATTGCTATCACTCACACAGCCCTGATCTGGCAATGCAACACAAGCTTGAGGCTGCTGCTACTGGCAGATCTTAAGAGAAAGAAGATTAAATGCCCCCAAATCTGAAGAATTAAGCCATAAATCAGTCCGTTTATTTTGGCTTAATAAGATGCATAAAGGGGAGACCTTCCCTACTTTCATTAAGCTTCTGAATTAATCATTTGTTGAGAGGGCTTGATTTTCTTTTAGCCAACTCCCCAGTTTTGTTTTATGGTTTTTGAGGCAGTCACAGGTATCACATTCCACACGCATTCCATGTAGTACAAGGGGCTTGGGCTTAGATCAAACATATATATATATATTCTTTGTTCATGCGACATAAATCTTACATAGTATCCACATATATGGTGTAGCTATAGTATTTGGGCCCAACCTGAATATTATACTTCAGCATGCCCAACCTTCCATAACCACTCAGAATACTTTTTCCATCATCTTCACCCAATAGTTTTTTTTATGAATGTGAGCTGAGCAGTCAACAAGTTGGGGCAACTGTACAAATTGAATAAATCAGTAACAGCCCAGTCATTGATGAGGGTGGGTGGGAATTTGCAGTCTGACATATCTTGAGGGTGCTCATTGAGGAAGCATGGCCAAGGTCCATGTAGAGGTCTCCAATTAAAAGCAGAACGTCATGCCATCCTTATAAGGAACATTTATAGCAGCACAGTTATTGTATTGAAGGAGTCTTGTGGCACAATAAAGATTTAATGGATTCTACCTTTCCTCACCTGTGTTATCACACAGTGCCTTGAACTAAAATCCAGCTAACTAGTGCAAAATACTTGTGTTTGTTTCTACAATTCACATATAGACCACCTGGTACTTTAGACCTATTCTGGACTGTCAGAAACTACGTGAGAATTACATACATAGCCCTCTCGTATCATTCAGGAGGGTATGGGAATAAGCCCCTGGGCAAACTGAGCTTTTCATCCCAGCCACTCCTACCCATGCAACCTTATGTGCTGTTCAACAGGTCAGGAGTCAAGAGTTTGAGTGCATTCGGAGAACACCCAGCACTACTAAGTTGAGTAAACATTTAACAAAAGAGCAGGAAGACAGAAGACTCGGGATTCAGAAGTCAGAATCCAAAGGGAGACAGTGAGATTTGCAAGCCCAACTTCACTTTCCTAAGTATAAATCCTCCACAGGTGTAAAGTCCCAAGCATCTCATTCTGCCCTGCTCAAAGAAGACATGCCTACCGTCCCTGTCCTATTGTTTCTTTTTTTTTCCTTATTCGTATCCATTTCATGTATTCATAACCATGTTTATACTTATACCTGTTATCTAATAATCACTTGACAAAATAAAATAAAAGAAAGAAAAAGGCTGGGATGGGAACCCCCTTTTAAGAGGTCCCCAGGAGATGCACGAGCCAGAGTTTTAAGCTTTAGTTTTGAGTTCTGCTGCACATTCGCACACTGGTCAGGGCTAAGCAACCCCTGCCTTCTTCACTAATTTGGGGGAGGGGGACCAGATAGGAAGAAGGCAGAAGAAGAAGAAACTGTCTCCCCACCCAGCCCTGCACCGCCCACCCAGCCACACACACACACACACACTCTGCGCAGGCTGCTCCAGCATTTTTTAGCCTTATATGGAATGGCCAGCAGGCAGCAGCTTCTCCATCCCAACAGGATCCTCCTTCCAGGGGGAGGGGAAAGAATAACCCTTCTGCAGGCTAGATTCAGCCCCTCCCTTCTGGCTTGCTCCCCCCCTCCCCCCTCCAAGCTTCCTGCCTCCCAAAGAGGAGGAAAGGGCTTCCTAGCCCACCCATCTGTGTGCCCAAATCCAAGGAGGAAGAACTGGAGCAAATGGCATAACCAGCCTACAAACATTAATAGGGAAGGATGGAGGCCAAACCCGCATGCCCATTCACTGCTTCCTTCCTTCCTTATCCACCCTACCCATCAGCAGACAGACATGCATACGTGCACCCACATGTATACCAGACCTAAGCTTCACTTTTTACAGCCTGGAGACACACTTTTTGCTTCACTTCTGAGCCACTGTGAGGTTGAGTCAGCGTCTGCAGTCCAGTGATTCAGTACATCAAACTTGCAATGCTCAACTTCCCTTAATTCCCAGGCTAGAACTTTCAGCAGGACCAGGGCCAGTTAGTAACAGAAATGTTTCCCATTGAGTATCCCCACTCCTAATATGGGGGAAAAAAGATGGAAGGAGTTTTCCTTCCCCCTCCCTATTCGAATCGAAGACTACTTTAGAGCTGCTGCCCCCAACTGTTATGCAGTATGTAGCAAATTCACTACAACAGCTCTCTAGGATTGTGATGTTGGGCAAGCTCAAGTGCAGATTCAAACCATGCCAGAGTGGTCTACCAAGGGTGTTCTTTCAAGAATGCTTTATATATTTATCATAAGCCTGCCTTCAAATTGCAAGTTTCACCCTCTGCCACCAGCAGCCAGTAGTTCAGCCAGAAATCCATGCAGGCCTAAGAATGGCCTGGTTTTGTTCCTCTTTGTGTTCTTTCTTCAGTCTCAAGACTTACAAATCAGTGCCTTTCAGAGCTAACCCTCTATTACTCAATTTGATATATTTGCAAAGTCAGGCTCTTAATCAAATAGGGAATTACCCCATTCTTTTTAAAAACATAAAGTTACATTATAAGATAAAATATAGAAGAAAAGTTAGAAAAATAGGAAAAGGAATGAAAGAAAGAAAAAGAAAGAAAGAAAGCAAACCAACACAGGAATGATCCCAGGCTTGAACTTCCGGTATTACCAAAAAGGCATTTGACAACTCGAAACTTTTTATCACTTATGCTATATCCACACAGCCAAATTCACCATAAACTTCAAAAATCTGTTAAGAGCGCTTTAGAGAGTCGCAAACTATGGCACAGGTTCTGTCTCCTACAGAATTAAGGTTGTAGAGAGAAAATAATTGGATAGGTTATGCTCCCCACGCCCATTTGCTGGGATAGGGTGCAGTGTAGAAGTAAGATTGCAGCAGTACAGCTATGCCATGTAAAGACAAGAGAAGCCCTATAAAATCAAGCTCTTTTTATGTAAGCCTGAACCTCCCAGGATGCTATGCATGCAATTTATGGGAAGCTCAAAGTTCCCTAGATACATTGTAGAGCCTTTTTCCTATACTCATCTAGACACTATACCCACCATTGACTTAATTGCCTCCAGCTATGTTCAACTGTACATCCTAACTACTATGTTCTTTGAAGATATGGGTGGTATATAGTCCCATCACATTGGCTGTTCTAGACTAGAAATGGAAAACAATGATATTCCAAATGTTATTGAATTTCCAGGCTTCCTAACCGTCATAGTCACCGGTTGGAAATGTGGCCCAAGAGCCCCTGCAAAGCCACATTAAGCCCCTTCCTCTGCGTCATGGCGAAGAGGAGGCTCTATAGTCCTTGCTCAGCATTAACTCTAGACAAGGGTAATGTTTGATAAGAAAGTGTGATGTGTCAAGGGCAGTTTCAGCAATCTTCCACATTCCTTTTCTCAGATGTACCCAGGGAGAATATTGACCATCAGTACAGACCTGGCTGACCATCTTAACTTAAACAATGCTGGCTGCATAGAAGAAAGCACAACATATAGATAACAAACCTTGTTTCTTTTGGAGAAACAGACTACCTGAGGGCACCTGTGCTAATAAGCTATTCATTAGCTCTTTTGTCCAACTAAGTTCAGAATCCCCTGTACTTCTTCTAGGTCTCCAAACTTGGCAACTTTAAGATTTGTGGACTTCAACTCCCACAATTCTCCAGACTGGAGAATTCTGGGAGTTGAAGTCCACAAGTCTTAAAGTTGCCAAGTTTGGGGACCTCTGTTCTACAGCCTAGGCCAAAGCAAAGCTGCTCATGACACACCTCCTCCACACCACTGATCATGGGCCCAGACCAAACACTAAATGACCATGGAGCTAAACATTGCCTCCTTTAATTGCTTGGCAAAATTCAGCATCATCCAGAAACCAAGTCCAGCAGGAGGTAGAGGAGATGTAGCCACCTGCAGGTGGCAGAGAAAAGCAGCAAATCCCCTTTTATATCAACTTTTACATACAAGTCACCATAAACTAGTTTGGCCACCCCATGTAATCTAGAAGTGCAGGACAAACAGGCACTCTTGAGTGCAGTTTAGCCCCATTTCCTTCTCCATATAAGGCTTATAGGAAGCTGCCAGTAGTTTTAAGTCTCTCCCAGTGGCCCAGAGTAGTTGGGGATCTATTTTAAGCTACAGCTTCCAGCCTCTTTGATATGACAAGATAGGAAATCAGTGGCTTGCCAAATATTAGTGGGCAGAAGAATCGTCATTCTTTCCCACACCAGCTAAGACTCAATGGCATTGAGGCCCAGCAGTATAGGAAGGACCACAGGCTCCCACCCTGCAGTAAGGTCCAATGGCAAAGAAAGAAAGAAAGAAAGAAAAAACATGCTTCACGCCAACTGGTTCCTTCCCTGGAACAAAGCCATGCCAATATTACAGGCTGAGAGTCTATTGTGGCTGAAAGAGAGCAGCAACCAGGCCTCATGGAGGGCTGCATCATCGTGCCAAACTGGAGTACCGACCTGGTTAGAAAGACAAAGGCACTGCAGGTCCAGAGAGTCCACTAAAGGCTTTCCAGAGGCTCCCAAGTGCAACCTCCAAACCTAGTGGCTCATGCACATCTTTTCTCCCCGACCCGCCCTTTTCTCTGCGGCTGCAAGTTTCTAACTTTGTTTCCCACCCCCATGTCTGGCAGGAGGGAAGATCAAAGGGAAAGGGGTGGGGGTGGGGGCTGGAAAAGAAAGGAGGGGGCAGCTCAAGGGGAAATCGACCACGGTTCTGGAATCAAAAGCAGATGAAGCGTGGAACCCTCCCTCCCTCCCAAACTGCCCTCCGCCCGCCTCCAAGAAGTTAACGGGCCTTTCCCGAGCCGAGGTGTGCCAGGCCAGAAAATGGCTGGAAGCACAAGGATGAATGATTAAAGAGTGTCCACAGCAAACGGTGGCCGTTCCGGGAAGAGACTCCTAACGAGGCCTCGAGGGTGGGAAGGAAGGCCGCCTTTAAAAACAAACACACACACACACACACACAAACGGAGTCGGCCACTGCACTCTCACCACGCCCAGATGCGCCGTCGTACCGCCAACCCCACCCCTCCAACAGGCCCCGGCCGACCGAGCCATTGCTCCAGAAAGCAGCAGTACCCCGTTTGCAAACACGGTGTGTCGTCCCCCCCACCCCCGGTTTCAAGCAAGCCCACGCCCCCGGGTGCCCCTTTGGGGTGCCTCTCGCCGGCAGCATCCCGCCAGGCTGAGGCTCACACCCCCTTTAAGCGGGAGGGGCTCTAAAGCGCGCACCTCCTCCTCCCCTCTGCACCTGGGCCTCGCCAATTGAGAACAACGCGATGCCTTCCCCCCCCCACGCCTCCCCAACCCCCAGCCAGCCACTTTCCAGTCTTCACCGCACTACTTCTGGGGAAACTTTTCCGTATGTTTCCAGTGCCCTGTAGCCGCACTTATTCACTCGATACTCCCAGCCCGTGATCGTCCCCGAATACTTAACGATCTTGGCCGGGGCAAAAAGTCTTCCATCCCGCCCAACCTCCGGACTTACCGATAGAGACCAGCTTGATGTTCTCTCTCTCCAGAAACTCCAGCGCCACCGACACGTTCTCCAGCTGCATCTGCCGGAAGGTGGGACGCGTGTTGTACTTGCGTCCCATCTTCTTCTGGCTCAGCACTTCGAGCAGGGCAATGAGGCGCAGCCCGTCGCCCAGATCCGCCTGCAAGTTGGCGATGCGCTTGTTGACGCATTTCAGGTGCTCGTTGCACCAGCGCGTGAAGGTGTTCTGCTGGATTTTCTTCCAGGGCGCATCCTCGGCCAGGTCCTTCTCGGTGGCCGGCATCTCGGCAGCGACCTCCCCCTGGGCACCGCCGGCACCTCCGCCGCCGCCGCCGCCGCCACTGACTGCACCCGCTCCTGCGGCCTGATGGAGTCGCGCTTGAGACCCGCTCATTTTAACTGGGCTTGAGGGTGGGTGGGACCCCGGCGCTTGGGTGGGTTGGGTCCGGGTTTAAAGGCGCAGGATCCTGCAGATGGAAACACAAGAGGAGCGGGAGATAATTCAACCGGGCGGGGTCAGGCGAGATTTATAAGAGGGGGGGGGGCGTGTGCTGCAAAAGTACAGCCCTCTCCTCGAACGAGTAACTGCCCCGAGGCAGGCAAAGACAAAGAGGAACAGGCTGGAAAGCTCGTAAACCTACAACTGCAAAGGGAGAAAAAAAATGATTGTTATCTCGATATCGGATCGCCCAGCAGCGTAAGAAAACACTGCAAGCGACCGTCTTAGGATGCAGAGAAAGTCGAAAGCAAAGCAAAGATATATATTTTTTTCCCCCAATCCTGCACGGCCTCCCTTGGAAGTAAATTCTATGCAAATCGAGCGGGTACTTTTGGTTAAACATATCAGCTTTTTCCATGTTGTTATATTCCCCTTTGCGCCTTTAATTTCTAGCACGGATGACCACAGATCGCTCTGGATGGGGATTTTGGAAGGCGCCCGATTGGGGAGGGCTATACGTTTCCATTCCCTCACCAAGTGGGCTGAAAAGGGGAATATACAGTAAGAGGACAGAGTTGCCGCTAAATTGTCGGCTGGCCGGCAATCTTGAACTGGACTTCCAAGGCAATGTACCTCTGAACAGAAGAAACTCCGGCAAACAAGGCACCATGGTCATCTCTTTTGAGAGCCTATGAAAGCTGGCCTCCCAGCAAGAACTTTAGGACTTGGGGACTTCAACTTCCAGAATTCCTCAGCCAGCCATGCTGTCTGGGGAATTCTGGGAGTTGAAGTCCACAAGTCTTAAAAGTTGCCAAATTTGGAGGAAAACACCCCCCACTTAAGGTGTTCTGGAAACAGGAGTGGGCGGGACAGTCCCGCTATAGGATAGATTAGGAAGACAATGCTGTAAAGTTTGGGGAGAAGCCGAACAAGCCCCTTCTGTAACACTAGGGATTGTGGGGTAGTGGGAGTATGCTGGAGTAGGAAGTAGGGGAGGCGAAAAGGGGGGGCGGGTAGGAATTCCAGCCTGAGCCAGACAAGGTGACTCACCCGCCAGACACTGAGCCACTCCACCTTCACTTTTTCTTCCACTCTGGGAAACAAATGAAAGGGCGAGGGGGGAAAGAGGGTGGGAGAGGGGCGGTTTGGGGAAGGGAGGCAAATTTAGTCATCCTCCTCAAATGATCTGGGGATTTTTGAAGGGGGGAGAGAGAGAAGAGGGGGTCAAATTCCAAGGAATATGGCAGAACAGCCTGCCAGAAAAGCTCGCTCTACTCTTCAGCTACGAAACAAGAGATGAAACACAGCATCTACTGCCCTGCAGTCGGTGACTATAGTACACAGACGCCCAAACTTGCCAGCTAGGGAAACAGGCTTGAAGCCAAGAGATTAAGCAGTTAGGTGGGTTTGGAGCAGACCATTTCCTACCCCCAAACCAGGAAAGGTTCTTAGAGGAACCCTTTTGTGCTAGTGCCTCTCCCTAATTCCTATACTAACTGACCAAATAGGAGCTACATTTTTTTTTCCCCTTACAAAACCTGATCCCTGTCCTCACCTGCCCCATCCCCCCCAGCAATGAAAGCCCAATTCAGGTGTGAGCCGCAGAATCTACCTGTCTCAGTCTGGCTTGTGTGTCTCCTTCAGCTGAGTCGAATATACCTGAGTAAGAAGTAGCTGCCTTCCTTTCTGCCTTGCCCTCCTCACTCTTTCCACAAGACTGCAACAGGGCCAGTCTCGTCTTGTCCTCACCACCCTTCTCGCGGCTTTCTCGCACTTAGACGCACAAATACATGCAATTAATCGGCAGGCAGGCAGGCAGACTAGCATAGCTAAGGGCAATGACTAAGGAACCTCTTGGAAGAAGTATCTGCTTTTTTTCAAAGCTCTAATTGTGCAACAGGCTACCTATGAATGTGTGTAGTCCTTTCAAGCACACCCACATACGCACGGATTAGGACAGTCTGCACATGCTGATCCCCTCCAGGTGTGCTGAATGATAATCTTCTGCATTCTCAAAAATCAGGGCCAATGAATTCTGATATTTGTAGTTTTAACACAATGGAAGGTACCAACTTTTGGGAGGTGGGGGGAGACTGGATTGGAACATTCAAGCTGTAACAGTGTCTTGATATGCATGTTCAGTCACTATTGCTTGCAAAAATCCTGCACCTCTGTTGCTAATGGTTGGTGCCTGAGGGCGAGGCCTGTCCCTTATTATTGCTATGCCGCCAAAGATGAAAGCTTTTCTGGTAGATTGTGTCCATGTTAATTTTTTTTGAACATATGGAGGGATTAGCATTTTTCACCAAAACATGTCTGAACCTGTGCCCACCAGAATTGAATAATGTTGTTTGGAGGACAAAGAAATGCCTAGGAGATACCAGCAACATGTTACGCTGATAGAATATTTCCAGGACTTTGGCAGGATTTTGACAGGCAACAAATTGTTAGCTGGCAAGAAAGTACAAGAAGTGATTGTTGAATCAGCAAGATTTTTGAAGAAAGAATAAAGTGCTGCCCAGGAATGCCCTCTACTGGCAATATATTTGGTTCTTCTACTTATTCTTTATATAGTCATGATTCAGCAAAGTGGGTTGATAGAGACCACACCCAACTCTCTGAGATCAGTTTTGAAATGTCTCATTTTGTGTTGCAGCTTGCTTTTCGTCATTTCATCCTGGCACTTCCTTTAAGCGGGAAGGGGGCGGGGGTAGCAAAGCAAAGTAGACAAATCAATATATGGATTGGAAGCTAGATCTTGACTAAATATAATCAGACTCAAAAGTGAGTCCTTCTAAAGTAGGAGTGAGGCCTCGTAGTTTTCCAATTCTTCCAGATACTGGATATATTAGCTGGAATTGACAAGATAGGTTTGTTTTAATCTAAGACATCTGGAAGGCCACAAAGTCCCCATCTCTGCTCTAAATTTTGGGTTTTTCCCCCCTCCTCCTGTTAGAGATGTTACTCAGTGGAAACAGAGACACAGAAATCAGTGCATTTTTATTATAATTTTCAGATGTCTGACTACTAGGGAAATAAACTAACATCAGTATACTGCTGATGAAACAAATCGACCCTGCAAACTTTGCTCTCCCTTCAATCCTAGACTAAATAATAACAACCACCACCATCACCATCAGGTCTACATGTATAGAATAATCACTTGCTATCAGGGATAGGATCCGACCGGTATAGCTACCGATTCTGTCGGTCTGCGTCACGCACGCATGTGCACTTTGCACGCGCAAGAGTCGCAAGAGTCATGCGAGTGCAATTTACGACCTGCTGAGCTGCCTGGACAGCTGAGCAGCGCTGCGTGCAAGTACGCAGCGGTTGGAAAAGCCCTTTTTTCCTGCTTTTTCAACTGCAGCTGTGCTGCGCAAAGCAGCTGCGGTTGAAAACGCAGGAAATAAAGGTCAGGTAAGAGCCTGGGCGGGCCGGCAGTCCAAAGCAGCAGCAGACTTAGAACCGGTTCTATGTATGCTCTCTGTTTGCTGCTTTTCAAAGCAACCGGTTCTACAGAAGTGGACAGAACCAGTAGAATCCCACCCCTGCTTGCTATATGAAGCAATGCTAGGATTGAGGGAAAATTTTAAAAATACTGGGAACTGCAGATAAAGCTGAATGTTTATGGAAAAATAAATCAGTTATTACACCAATCGTGATCAGAAACCTCAGAGCAATATCTAAATGACCCTCTCGAAATCAGGAAATATTGAATTTATCAGAACTGAACATCCTAATTTTACAAAAAAATTCATCCTGATCAGATCTGCCTATATTCTTAGACGCTGTATTAGCAATTAACTATTAGGTCCTTGTCTTGAATTAGGTTTTCATCAGTATTAGGCTGTCAATATAATTGTAGATTACCCACACAGTAACTCAAGGCAGCAAACATACCTAATAGTCTTTCCTCCTCCTACTTTCCTCACAACAGCAACCCTGTGAAATAGGTTGGGCTGAGAGAAAGTGACTGGCTCAAAGTCACCTGGCCAAATTCCACTCTTGCCTAAGGCCAGACTACAACTCAGTCTCTCAGTTTCTGAACTGGTGCCTTAACCATTAGACCAAATTAATGAATAATAAAGCAGTACCAAACAAGGAATAGAAGCATCTGCTGGAGTTTTGCAGAAAAAGAAAACATTCATTTTTGATTCCCTTACATTTCCTGTCAAAATAGTAATCAAGATGAATAAATGAGCTTTCTTTGTTTGAGCTCAGAATAAAGTAAGCTTCAGGCAAATAGTTCATTTTTTCTATACTGCAGAAAAGCCTAACATTAGTCCATTATACAAGATTATCAATTACTGTATATTGAAACAATACAGAGCAGGTGGCATTTGCAATACAGTAGCAGCCTAAAGGCTCCTCTATGTACTTGCACCTTATTGTTTCCCAACAGCAGAGGACAAAATTTATCACAAATCACAAATTTATCTGAAAACACTCCCTTTTGGTATGTCAGGCAATTACTATACAGTAGTTTGTTCACCTTTGCCTTTTATTCTCAATCTCTCTGAATATTTTAGAACCTCTATGCATGCCTTTCCCCCCCAAAAGGCCTGAAACATAAAATCCACACACAGCTATGTCTTTGCAGACAATGACTCCAAACTCCACTCTGGTCTTTCATTACTACTTAGTGCTTACAGACCATATTTTAAATAATCAAATGTTAACGTTTTCATAGGATTGCTGTCCTGTAATATACTATTATTCCTAGCCTGCAACTATGTATGGATATATATGTGCATGCATGGAATGGAAGTGACACTAAGGTACAGTATTAGAGATCTGCTTGTTAGCTTTGCATGAAACCTCAAACTGCTTTACAACTTTAAGACAAGTGGATTTCAACTCCCAGAATTGGCTAGCTGGGGAATTCTGGGAGTTGAAGTCCACCTGTCTTAAAGTTGCTATGGTTGAGAAACCCTGGGTTAGCCAAACCTTTTTAGAAGTGCCCCTTTATTGCGGCTTCTGCTTTTAGACACCATACTGGAGTCATTCTCCTGCACTAAAGCAACTAATTTACTGACTGCATGCTCAGAAGATATTCCTCTTGACACTAAACAATTGAAAAACATGAAGCAAGCTGTTTTGACACCCCAACTGGAGGCATAGAGGCTGAGCATCTTGCTTTTCTATGTGATAATGCCTCTTTACTACAGCTACAGGTAGTCCTTGACTTACGTCCACAACTGAGCCAAAATTTCTGTTGTTAAAGCGAGACATTATACAAACCATTTATACGACCTTGCTTGCCACTTTTGTTAAGTGAAATCCCTGCAGGAGTTAAATTAGTAACACGGTTGTTAAGTGAATCTGTCTTCCCCATTGACTTTGCTTGTCAGAAGTTTGCAAAAGGGGATCACATGACCCCAGGGCACTGCAACTGTCATAAGTATGAGTCAGTTGTCAAATGTTTGAATTTTGATCACTTGACCATGGGGGATGCTGCAATGGTTGTAACAGTGAAAAACAGTCATAAGTCACTTTTTTCAGTGCCATTAAAACTTTGAACGTCACTAAATGAACTGTTGTAAGTTGAGGACCACCTGTATTGGAGTCAAGATGGCTCCAGAAAAGGAAGTGACACAGCTTCTCACAATATACTATTGCCCAATAAGAAATGCTGGTTGTAAATCAAAGATTATAAAGTAATTTTCTTAGTAAGATTATTGATAAGACACAATTCAGTATAACTAAATAACTGAATGCCTACCTCTTTTCAATCAGTTAATCATACTACACAAACTGTCACAATATACTTGGGATAGGTCATAGCAGAGGTGGTATTCAGCAGGTTCTGACCAGTTCTGGAGAAGCAGTAGCGGAAATTTTGAGTAGTTTGGAGAACTAGCAAATACCACCTCTGACTGGAGATTTTTCAGTATCCTTTTCCTGCCACGCCCACTAAGGACACCCACAGAACTGGTAGTAAAAAAAAATTTCATCCCACCACTGTCACAGTCGCTATTTAAAACCACTAGTTTAGCAAAGTAACAGAGATTACAGTACTGGGGAGGTGGAGCCTTAGATTTGGCAGGTCCCTTTTAACAGATTGTAAGCAGCTGCAAAAACATTGATTATTATAGCATCTGGGTTATAATGAGGGAAGTGGAATGAATCACACGAAAAGAAGAGCAAGTTTGTTTTCCTGTCTCCCACAATACAGATTCAACTGTTTTTCTGTTGATGAGAGACTGGGTGTATTATTGTGGGACCAAATATTCTACTACTCAAATAAATTGGATTATGCAATTTCACATGCATAATGTCTGGATTTAGAGTATCCGTACTGCTTGTAGAGCTGTGTGTGATATTTACCTAAATAACACATTGTCATTTCTGTGAATATTTGAATAGAAAGACCGAAATGTATGGAAAATAGCATTGCTTGGGCATCAATGGTACAACTGCCATTTTAACAGATGGTGCAAAAAACTCTGCCAATGGAATAGAAGGTAAATCTACAGAATCTGAAGTAGATTTAACAGAACAACACATATTCTCAGCTGCAATCCACTTTCTTTCTCAAGTCTTTATTTTCTCCAAATAACTAAATGGAAGCCTTCAGGAATCAAGCACTTCTTATCAAGCATAATTCTACCCTTTCACGTGCATATCCCCATCCAGTTCACTCTTTTTAATGAAGGAAATAACCTGGATGTCCTGAAAATCTCTTTTTCTCAAGAAGCAAAAAATACCATGCAGTAGTCTTTAACCTTTATGAAACTAGTACCTTTGAATGATCATTCCAAGCAGCAGACTGTGGCAAACAATTATTACACCGATATATTTTAAAACAGCTCATCTATTTATTTCTGTTCATTAAGGAGAATGCATCCAGAACATAGCAGCACCTTGCTCTTATTGTCACTTACTTTTAGACCAATCTGCTACACGCCAATCATTAAACTAAGGCAAGCTTTTGGGAGCTTTGTGAGAAAAGGGCACTTTGGTTTTTGGTTCCATTCAAGATCATAAGAATAATTTTCCCGTAAATTTTTTTGTATCAATCTCATTGAAATTAGTAACTGTAATTGGAGAACTTTCTGATAGATTCTGCTCTCTGACATTTGTAGTATCTTGTCTATCAAGCCAAAAATATGCCATCTGACAGCTTCCTTCCCCTTAAAACATGCCTTTAAAATTATGCCATCATTTAAAAAGCTTCTTTTTCTTTGCTTTTGGAGGCTTTTCCTGCTACTTACTTGTATTAGAATAGTTATACACTGAGGTCTCATTGAAGTTCTCATAAAGGTCTAGGATAGTGTTTCTCACCCATAGCAACTTTTGAGATGCGTGGACTTCCAATTCCCAGAATTCTGCTGGCTGGGAAATTCTGGCATGCAGGCCAGGGTTGAAATCCACACATCTTAAAGCTACTGACATTGTGAAACTCTGTTCGGGAGAAGTGAGTTCCAGGCAACTATCTAAAACATGTATGTATCTTTAAGAGCAGCCAGAGACATTTTGCTGCCTCCAATAATTGCAGAATTGTTAAGAAATGCAGAGGCCACTGGGGGTGTGTGTCCACATTTAGGCTGGCTGAAGCTTCTGCAATATTGAGATTTGGAATCTAACCTCATTTCCATTATTCCAAAAGAACATGAGCTTCCCTCTCAGATAGAGAGAGACCCTTTGCAACTCTTAAGAAGTCTGCTAACTCAGAAAACAGCAGAAGTTGCTCTTGGCAGCTGGGGCATTGACAGATGAGTAGATACTGTGAGCAGGATATTCTCAGCTCAGGATAGAGGTGGAAGCAGAGCAGAGTTTTCCCCAACATCAGGTTTAAGTTCAATTAAGGAAAGGCAGCACATTTAATTAATTAGTGCTGCTTTTTCTTTTTCACTAGATTTCCTGCCTCAGGTTGCAGCATTTTTTTTTTTTTTTTGCAGGCCTTGGCTGCGGTAACTTGTGGAGGAGTGGGCTGTCAATTCTTGCTCTGTTCCCGGGAGCCAAATTTCTTCATTTTAGTATATCAGAAAGACACACGGACCATTCCCTGCATTGGAGTGGGGATTCAGTAATAACATATGAAATTGCAATTATTTCCTTCTGTCTGATTGCCAGGCAGCCCCCCTCAGCAATTGAGAGCGTATCTCATTCATGATGAATGAGGAAAAAAAAATACGGATTTTTGTGCTACAGAAAATAAACAGAGGGCGTTTTCATTTTTCCATCCTCCTGGGTGTTTGGAGGCAGTAGCAGCCCAGCAATTGGATTCTCTAAAAAAAAAAAAAGGTGTGTCTGTGTGTGATTGGGAAGGATGGGGTGTGTTATAAAAGAAATGCCTGCAATTCCAAGGTTTCATCAATAGGTGGTAGGCTTGCCTCCTTTCCCAATGTCCCCCCCACCCCCCCTTTCTAGAGCTCCAAGTTTAGGGACCTGTCTTCATATTTTCCCCTTATTTGGAGAGTTTCATTTCTTTGGGTTTTTAACTAGACAGACCCTCCCCAGGGGCCTGGGGGTTGGAGATGTAGCAGTGGGCAAGAAGGCAGAACTGAAGGGCGTCCACAGAGGAAGGAGGCACAATCAAATTGTGTGTGTACATACAAAATATACGTGTGGTTACAGCTAAGGAGATTTTTAACAGCTATGCTGGGGAGGAGGTGGTGTGCATCAGAGGCGACCCTAATAAATGAAGGGTGGGTCAAAGATAGTGAGCTAGTCCTCAAATTTAAAGATAGGAAAAACAATTTCCACGTTTCTAGTTAATTTAACATGGAATAATCCACAGCTTCTGATTCTGTATTTAATTCCATGTTAGGAATCTCCATTTCCCTTATAAGCATAAAATAAAAGGGTGAGGGGAAATGGCTGTGCTGGAAATGCATTGCTTTACTTTGAATTTCCAGGCATGTGGATATAATAATGTAGCTTGTGGGTATTAAAGGGCAACAGATAGCCTTGAAAAATAACATTCTCTAGAGAGAAATGATTAAGAATTCTACATTTTTTTCCTGATAAAGCCAAAGGATTATTTACACAAGCATTCTGAACCCCTGATAGCCATGCTTTTATGTTTCCCAAAGCCACTTTCTCTCACACTACAATGAGGTGGCTTGGTATTTTAAAAACTGACTGCTGCCTTATCCATTTTAGGTGGGTTGGCTTGGTTCAGTTCCTTGAGCCACTGTGGCGGTATTTCCCAAAGCCAAAACAAGGTATGGCTTATCTTTACCTACAGTAGAATGGTGGAACAGTGGTTAAAATTGCAGGAATGATGAGCCCTAAAGTTATTTCAGGAAAGTGCCTCAAAGGACAAAGTTAGGATGTCAGGGAGCATCCATTAGTGAGCACATACATGCTTCCATAAGTCTTGGATCATCTCTGTTCAGGTTTTGCAATAGAATTCTGCCCATATTCATGGGTTACCTAGCATGAAGCGGGGCCTTATTTTAGGCACAAAAGAAGCCATAGGGCACCCCTTTCATCTTCTTCAGTTCCCCAAAGCATAATGGTATAGAAAGTCAGGCTCACCTTTCTTATTACACTTTAATCTGACTTTACCTTCAGCCAATTCAGAGCAGCACGTAGGGTCTGCCTTACCCTTTGGTTTTTACAGTGGACCTGAGAAGTAGCAACTGATCAGGGACACCTATCCAGCTTCCTGTCTAAATGTGGATTTGAATTTTGGCTTCAGTGATCTAAGCAAAGACTTCTTAAGCCTGCTTCTCCCAAATGTTGGCTGGGGATTCTGGAAGCTGTCATTCCGATAGTTCTGGAAGGCACCAAATAGGGGAAACTACCTTACCTCACAATGGCACTTTCTCTTCTCTCTTTGGAAGGGCGGGAGAGGGGAAGGGAGGGCGGAAGAGAGAGAGGGGGAGAATAAAAGATAAGAATGCATCCAAACTAGCCAGGATGTTCACCGGAAGGCAACTCCACATACTCTTGTGCAGGTGATCAAGTTTTTAATCACCGAGTTACACTTCTCAGGCCTATTAATGTGGCCAGTAAAGCTTTACCTCACCACAAACAGCCAAAACTGAGGGGGGACCCATCCTATTTCTGAAGACCTTCAACAGAAAATTAGGATGTCCTGGATAATATAATTCAGACTGGACTAGAGATATCATGTTCTTTGGGATCAGTGAGAATTGTCATTCAGTGCATGCAAGGTTTGGGAGGGGCGGAGTTCCTTTAAATAATGTAAGCAGCTGGACTGATTAGATTTCTTGAGTTTTAAGGTCTCAACCCAGCTATCTATGAAACTCATTTTTTTCTAATTGGGGTGCGTGTGAAGGGGAGTGGAGAGAATCTCTATCATCTTCCTGCTTCTCTATTCTACAGTATCTGGCTATGTCACCTAGGGGTAATGGTGTTCAAAAGGCTCGATGCACCCTTTTAAAATGTGCCACCCTCCAGGTACTACTGTTTCCACAATTCTCAGCCATCATTCACTTTAACGCAACTTAGTCTGAGGTAATCATGTTTCAGTTGCAGTAGGATTTGTTTTTGAATACATATGCATCAGAGCCACTGATTTTCCTTGTATGGTAACTTGAATATGGCATTTGGAGACCTGGAAAAAATAAGAACCAACTTGTCCATAAGTACAGGCTCTAAGTGATAGGCATTCATATCTCATGCCACACATAAAAACACTTGTTGTTTTTTTCTTTTGTAACCCCGCGTGCTTTTGGTACAATTTGTTAACGTGCACTAGAATTTTCACTCGGCTGTTCAAAAGAAAGCACTTTTCAAGTTTGCTGGAATTATGGCTTCTTGGATTCTGAGCAATGTTTATTGGCTGTTTATGAATGTTTGTCTCTCAGACTACCCTTTGGTTAGAGGTTGTTATGAGGGTAAGAAAGATGAAAAATTTCTCAAATGGAATAGCGGGAGGTTCACAGAGCGAATTTGCTTTGAAATACATTCCTCACCCTTGTCTTCACCATCTCCACACATATGTAGCTAACACTTGATAAGTGGCACTTTGTGACTAATACTGTGATGTTGTGGGTGACATTTTTTTAGTCTCAGAAATTTTCTCAAGAGAATGAATATATGATTGCCTATGTATGGCCATTATAAGAAAAAGCAGCCAGAAATTTGGGCTTTACGTCATGCAATCAAGCATGATGGACACATATTTTAGAAATCACTTTTGACAAATAAGTTTAGTCTGATACATATTTAACACTCCTTTTATAGTCTAGAATGATTAAAAACTGTTCCAAGTATTCATTTCTCCTATCTGGAAGACACAATTCTTTAGGGAATTCTTTGCAAGCTCAGATGGACAGGAATACAATTTCAACTGAATTTTGGGAGAAGAGTTTCTTGGCAGATGGCATCCAACCTAAAGCTATGGTGATAGTGGTAGGGCAGCTATTTTCATTTTACTTGTTCAGCATCCACATCTCTTAGCTTTGTCTGATTTCAAAGCCATGCTTATCCAGTGGAGTAGAAATTGTAGCCTCCTCTACCGATTGCTAACTTTGTTGAGCAATAGTCTCAGCTACTAATTCAGAGAGCAATCTTGCAACCACATTACAACAATTACAGGCTCCCAAACTCCCAGCTAGTCTTCCCGGCTTGTTTTTCTAAACAGATAGACATATAGTTCCAGGCTGGCTATCTATGATGAGAAGAGAATCTTTGATTTATCAGGGAATTTGTGCTTAATTACCAAATTAACCATATCTTCCTGTCAAGTGGCTATAGCAATTGCGACATGCTACCACAATCAGCAGGAGATTCAATATGTGGGTTTGACCACAAGTCCTGATTTACGGGTGATGTGATTTTTCTAGCCCCTTGGCAAAAACGATAAAGATGGAACAGCATGTCCAAGAACTTTTACATTGCCATGGTCTTGAATGAACACTTTCCAATGCCCATAAAGATGGGAAAGACATCTGCCAATGTGCATACATATAAAGTTCTGGGATCCTGCTCTCTCCAGAGTGTCAAGGGAGAGAGGCAATATAGCTCCAATCTCTCAGCTTTGAGTTAGAAGCTGGAATCGCTTCTTATCCCCCTCTTTCCACATTGACTCTTCCCAGAGCTCACGCATCCTCTCTGCCTAGAGATGCTACTTATTCCACTGTCCCTTCAATATCTTTCTTCTTTCTTTCTTTCTTTCTTTCTTTCTTTCTTTCTTTCTTTCTTTCTTTCCTTTCTTTCTTTCTTTCTTTCTTTCTTTCTTTCTTTCTTTCTTTCTTTCTTTCTTTCTTCCTTCCTTCCTTCCTTCCTTCCTTCCTTCCTTCCTCCCTTCCTTCTCCTATTTTGCTCCGTTTGGATTCCCGTCTCTTTTCTGTCCGGCCCGCGTTCGCCCCATCCTTTCCCTTCAGTCCGCCATCCAGAGTCCCTGCCTCTTCTCGCCCCGGCGCTTCCCTTCCCATTCTGCTTCTCGCCCTTCTCCGTCCATCCCTGCTCCCGCTTCCTCTTCCCGCGCCGTCTGCCTGGCTAACATCCCCAACCTTGCGGGCGATTCCCCAGTCCCCTCGTCCCTCCGGCTTCCCCAGTTCCTCCGTCCCGTGGTCCCTCCTCACCTCTTCGGATCGACGGCTCCTCCGGGAGTGTGGCGTAGCCGCCTGCCCCGCCGCCACGGACGGATGGAGGAGCGGACGGACGGTACGTCTCGGGCCGGAGTTCGGCACGGAATGGCCGAGCGATGGGGGGTGGCGGGAGGACACCGGCCGGCCGGGCGGCTCAGCAAGCCTTAATTGGTAAAGAGCAGAGTCGGCGGGAGGAAAGAGAGAGCAGGGAGGGGGCGACGGCAAGAAATGGAGGGAGTCGCAGGGAGGAGGGAGAGAGACGCCGCCCCCGGGATGAGCTCAGAGCAAGACAAATCCGGGGTAGAAAACCTCCCTCCCGTAGAGGTGCGGCTCCTGATCCGAAGTAACGAGGGGCGGGGAGTTGCGATAATCCTTCCAGGGGGCGCCTACTCCAATGAGAAGCTGGAGAGGTCAGTAAATTAACCACAGCTCCACCCAAGACAGACGGACTTCATAGGAACCGGGGGAATACAAGTGATGGGGGGGGGGGATAGCAAAGATGAAACCAGGTAAGGTGGCTTATGGTTTTCTGAATGCTCTTGAAGGGCCAGAAGAGCAGAAAAATTCAGATCCTGGAGCAGGAACTTCAAGGAACTGGTCAGGTCTTGAGTAGACCAGCTCCCTTCATTTCAACCATTGGATAACTGCCGGGTGGACCCATCCCATGTTCATGAATAGGATGAAGTTTTCTACAACAAACACCCAGATACCTTAGATAAGAAGACTCCAATCTATAGACCTTCTTCCTTGATCTAAATATTGGGAAAGTTTATGCATGACCCATTGACCCAGCATGACCCATTGACCCTACAGCTTGATTGCCCCACTTGGCCAGTATGAACTCAAGGATTCTTTGACCGTCTTTCACAACCATGATGTCCCCAACATTCTTGCCTTGGGATGACTCACTTACACAGGAAGAAACGGGGTGAGAAGACCAACAGACAAGAAATGTGGAACCCAGAGTAGAAATTGGGAGACCAGAAATAAGTCATAGGAAATGGGGTTGCGTGATAGGTGATAAGTTGCCACTGAGGCAACCATAACCGGAGCTGTTGAGTGCTGTCTTGGTTGATAAAGGCTTGGCACAGAACTTCTGTTGGTTTTAATACTGTTTGTACCAAATAAGGCAACAATATTGATATCAGAAAAACAGCCATTGCATGTTAAAAGGGTGAAACTAGCCTTACCATACATACACAGTTGAGCATGCATATCCTGAAGTCAACATGTTTGAGTTTATGCCATTGCCAGAGTGTATTAATGTATGTATGCAGACTGGGTGTTTTCAGATTACAACTTAGGTGCATTACTTTTGTTTATTCATTAAATTTACATTCCATCTTCCCACAATATAGCACTCTGGGCATCTGTAAAAAAAACCTCCTACGGTACCCCTATTAGACTAGAACAGCGCTTCTCAACCTTGAAGATGGGTAGACTTCAACTCCCAGAATTCCCCAGCCAGCCAAGCTATTTGAGGAATTCTGGGAGTTGAAGTTCACCCATCTTCAAGTGACCAAGGTTGAGAAACAAGGGACTAGACTAGAGAAACCCATGGTCTGGTTCTGAATGAGGCAGCTTCCTAACTGAGTATGTAATAAATCCACTCAATTCCAATGGACTGTGCCCATCCCACATGTCAGGTTTCCAATCTGCCATTCCCATCTGAAATTCCATCGATTTTGCCACTGGAGGTGAACAATAAAATGAAGCTTTCTTATACATAAAAAGAAGCATCCAACATGGAAGGTGACTGACTGATATCTGAATCTTATTTCAATATTAGTGGCAGGATAAGACCATCCCATTAAGTTATCTAGTTATCTGTGGCTCATCCTGACATCCCATTAACTATGGCAAAAAGAGCTTGTTTAACCTTTTTTTACAAGATATATATCCCTAGTCCTCAGCTACTACAGAATCAGTTTAAATCCATATTTACTTGCTCCTGTCTTAAAAGTAGTGTTCCCCCTCATCTTCTGACATATCATACCATAGATCTGTGATGGCGAACCTATGGCATGTAGAGCCATTTGTGTTGGCACACGAGCTGCAGGCAAACTTACCGCACTGGGCATGCATGCGCCTCACAGCTGATTTTCGGCCGGTTTGAGGCCTTTTTTGACTTCCCAAAGGCTTGAGGAAGGCTTCTGCAAACTTCTGCAGGCTTTGCAGACCGAAAACGAGCCCCGTTTTGTCACTTCCTGTTTTTCTGAAAATACCAGAAGTGATGAAACGGGGCTAGTTTTCGGCCTGCAAAGCCTGCAGAAGCCTTCCTCAAGCCTTTGGGAGGCCGAAAAAGGCCTCAAACCGGCCGAAAATCAGCTGTGAGGCACAGTGCAGGTAAGGGGGTGGCGGGGGCCAATGGGTAGGTGGGGATTACGTGTGCATGCGTAGGGGCCTTCTGGGTGCTGGCACACGAGTGCGAGCGTGCAAGCGCACGCACAATTTTTGGTACAGGAGCCCAAAAAGGTTAGCCACTACTGCCATAGATTCTGCTAAGTGTTTATTGATACTTCTTAATGAATATACTGCCAATCTTCCACTGCTTCTTTCTCCTTGTATTATCTATTGATTACCAGTGATTGATGTCATTTTTTTAAAATTCCCATGCCATTTGGGGTGTTACACGGGCCAATCTTGGAGCTGCTTATTCCAGCAATTTGCTGGCAGATTGCCATTTCCTTGCCGTTCTTACAGGTAGTCCTAGCTTACCAATTCTCTCATTGAACTCATTTAATTCAGAGTTATAATAATGTAAAAGAACACACCTTTGCAACCAATCTTTGCATTTACAAACGTCACAATATCCCATGGTCACGGAGTCACCATTTCCTTTGCCACCAGCTTCCCGCAAGCAGAATTCATGGAGAATGCGAAAGTAAAATCGCAAGTCGCAGTCACACGATCTCTCGCTTAATGACCGAACGGGAAGTGGCATAAGGGCTGTCACGGTCATGTGAACTTCTGTTAAGTGACTGGGGAACTTAGTTATGGAGTTGCCAACTGTGGTCACTAAGCGAGGACTGCCTGTATTGATTTGAGAGACATGGGAAGAAGGTTGAAACTCTTTTGGGCCTAGGTGAAAGGTCACAAGCAGAGCATGGAAGCACAGACAAACTGGCCATGATCCCTTGCAGTCAGTGTTGCCACTCCCTTGCGGCACTTACCAGTGTTCCCTTCCCCGCCTGACTCCACACCTGAATGACTAATCACACATGCACAGCAAGGGCCAAAGGCGGAAGCAAGAGGAAGTTCTTCCACTCGCCCTTAGGAAATCTTGAATGATTCCTAGGACAGCTATTTCATTCACGTGGAATTAGCATTCTTCAGAACAAGCAACAGCAATTCAAGGACCCGTTCAAGCGATTTGAAAGGTGTCTGTAAAGCCTCCATCCAACTACACAGCAGTTGTGCATGCCTTTTTCCATCAATATTAAAGACAGGTTTTGGTAACTGCTTTCCCTGCTGGGCAGAATTGACTAACCTGTTGGTCATGGTGGGACTCAACCGGTGTTACTACTGCACGTGCATGTAATTCACGGAAAGCTGTGCCTCCCGGACAGCTGATAAGCACTGCGCACGGGTGCACAGCGTTTGAAAAACACCTTTTTTTTCCTGCTGTTTCAACCTCAGCTGTGCCACGCAATGCAGCGGAGGTTGAAAAAGCAGGAAATAAAGGACAGGTAAGAGCCTGGGCAGGCAGGCAAGCCAAACAGCAGCAGACACAGGACCGGTACTGTGTCTGCTGCTCTTCAGAGCTACCGGTTCTATGGAACCGGGCAGAACCGGTAGCATCCCAACCCTGCTGTTGGTGAAGCAGTTGTCATCACTATGGCCATCCTACAAAGCCCCGAGAAGTCACTTGCTGAGTGAGACCTGTGGCTTTATTAGTAGAATTATTTCTGCCATGACTTATTGTGCTAGATTTCTTGAAAAGTAGGTAAACTGAGCAAGGAAAGTTCTGGAGTCTTGACATACCGGAATCTAGTATGTTTGGCTAAAACAGCAAGGTATACAGGATATAGGCTGACTTCCGGTCCTGGAATTCGGGAGTCAACTGTCATGATTCTCAAGCAACATAGGCAAAAGTTTGGAAGGGGACCTGAAGAAAATCCTGTTGGGAAAAGCTTTAACTAATTGATAATTAATTGATAACTATCTAAGGTCATAGGTGAAATGTTCTATGTTGGATCACAATATAGAACATTGATGGCAAACCTTTTTGTTGTGGTGTGCCGAAAGTGTGCATGTGCTAGCACCCGCAATTCAATGCGCCCTACCCCCCCTGCGCATGCGCGCACAACCCCTCCACCCCCTTACCAGCACTGTGCAGGCATGTGCCTCCCAGCTGATTTTCGGCCCGTTTGAGGCCGTTTTCGCCCTCCCGGGAGCTCAAGGGAAGCCTCTGCAACCTTTGGAGGCTGAAAAATGGGCCTGTTTCGGCACTTCCGGTTTCAGTACTTCCGGTATTTCCAGAAGGCCCATTTTTTGGCCTTCAAAGGCTGCAGAGGCTTCTCTCAAGCCCCCGGGAGGGCGAAAATGGCCTCAAATGGGCCAAAAATCAGCTGGGAGGCGCGCGCATGCATAGTGCAGGTAAGTGTGGCTGGGCTCGCGTGCCCACACAAATGGCTCTGCATGTCACCTGTGGCACACGTGCCATAGGTTCAACATCACGGATATAGAACATTTAATACAAAATGAAACCATTAGTCCATCTAAGCTAGTACTCCCTGCATTGCACCGGCTGGTTGGGGCATTCTAGGGTTTCTGGGATAACCCCCTTATAACCCTCTGCATCTGATCCATGTCTAATCTCTGACCATGAAACAGAATGGAGAAAGCGGACAAGTCATTAAAGGCAGTCCTTAACTTATAGAGCCATTCCTTTAGTGACAGTTTGAGGTTATGACAGCCCTGAAAAAAGTAACTTACTACTAGTCCTTGCACTTATGACCGTTGTAGTGTCCTTGCGGTCACGTAATCAAAATTCGTCAACCAGCGTGGATTTGCGATGGTTGCAACGTCCTGGAGTCACGTGATCATCGTTTGTGACTTCCCCAGCCAGCTTCCAGCAAGCACAGTCAATGAAGAAAGCTGGATTTGCTCAGTGACTGTGTGATTCGCTTAATAAATGCCACACCATTTGCTTAACAATAGCAGCAAATGAAAATCAGGCATGACTCATTTAATGACCAACTAGCTATCAAGGGATGTTCCGGTCCGAACAGAGGTTGCAAGTTGAAGACTACAGTACTTGTAGTGCAGTGGTGGGATTCAAACTTTTTTTATTACCGGTTATGTGGGCGTGGCTTGATGGGCGTAGCAGGGGAAGGATACTGTAAAATCTCCAGTCAGAGGTGGTTTTTGCCGGTTCTCCAAACTACTCAAAATTTCCACTACCGGTTCTCCAGAACTGGTGAGAACCTGCTGAATACCACCTCTGTTGTAGTGGCAATATGTTAATATGGATATCACAGACAAAGTTGCTGAGCCAAAGTTACTTCCCCCAAGGCTGTCAAGAATTGCGTAGTTAAATGGAGTTCTGAATCTCAGGCTATAAGCTGCAAATCCAACTGAAGGCTTAATAGCTCACCAGTCAGTTTAAAGGAATGTAGGCATGCAAGAGCATAAATGGTATAAAGTGTGATTGGTAATATTCTTTGCCACTACCAGCATGACTATATTTGCATGCTTGGAATGGCTTGAAGAATATTTTAGGGTCACACTGGCATGCTTTACTGTAGTCCCATGTTATTGCCTACATAAATCACTTTGGGATGCCTTGCTTGAGTCCTTTAGCTTTAAGCTTTTCTCTATGTCGCAGCCAATTTGAGAATGGAAAAGATGGCCATAAAGGAGGAAGGGAGAGAGAAGAGGCTGCATTTGGGAGATGGACATCCAGTTCAGTATTTCTGCCCCCTAAGTCAGGGGTCCCCAACCACCGGTCCCCGGACCGGTACTGGTCCGTGGATCATTTTTTACCGGGTCGCAAAGCTTCGGCGCCGCCATCTTGTTTCGACGGCGCTTCCGGGTTTTTGGTTGCTTCCGGGTTTTCGGTTGGAAAGTGCTTCTGGGTTTTCAGTTGGAAAGCGGTGTTTGGGTGCTTGCACCTTAGTTTCGTCGAAGGGGGGGGCGGCTTTGAACGAAGAGCCCTCCCGATGGCGGTGGAGTCTCGCATTACTCAGGTACCGGTCCGTGGAAGAATAAATAATCGTGAAACTGGTCCCTGGTTCAAAAAAGGTTGGGGGCCACTGCCCAAGTGATGTTCTACCCCCAAACTGCTTTCTCTTTAAAATTATTTGGAGAAATAATTTAAAGATAATCGCATCTTTAATTTTTGGGTAAAAGCAGCAAAGAATTTAATGGAGCTGCAGTGACTGAAAAACTTCTGTTTTTCACAGTAGTGAGCATAAACATCAAACATTGATTCTCCCTGGCTCAAAGTGACTCCATTCTTCCAAGGTCAGTAAAATGAGGACCCAGATTGTTGGGGGCAATATGCTGACTCTGAGAGGGCTATAAAGCACTAGGAAGCAAAGTGATTATCAAGCATCAACCATCACCATCTGATGAAATACTTGACATTTCCCACATTGGCCGAGAGCTCAAAAACAGAGATGGCTCTGTGGCCCCACGCTTCTGCAGGGTCATTTGCAAAAATGAATCAAGCAAACGTAAATTCATTTACACTATAAATTCACTCGCCAAAACCAACACCAACCATAAGAACCTCCATTGTTGCCCTGACCTAACCACACAGCAACGTGCCCGCTCCCGTGTACTCCGCACTGAACTCAAAAAACGTCTAGACAATGGAGAGAAGGACCTGTACATGTAGATGCTGACTGTATCAAAAGTAAGTCACATAACCCGCAACTCAGCTTTAACCTTCAACCACAACCCGACCTCAACCAATCCACCATCACCCAAGACTAGGCATGCACACCCCTAACTACCTCAATTCCAACTACTGCTGGCCTTAAATGCAAGCTACTCAATGCAAGAAGCCTTGCAAATAAAATACCTGAATTTTTCCTCTTACTAAATATGGCTAAATTCGACATCATATTTGTCTGTGAAACATGACTCAACGCATCTCTCCCTGACTCCATTACCACAGTAAGAGACTATCATGTTTACCGATCAGATCGTGAAATTCGTAGAGGAGGTGGTGTTGCTATCTTCTATAAAAAGTCCTTACATCTAAAAAACATCCAAGTTACCCAGGAGCTTGCTCTTCCTGAGACCATCATCTGTGAACTATTCTTAAATATCACATTTCGATTCTTACTATGTTACAGAGCACCTGATTATAACATTGAACATGTAAACAAGCTAAATACACTACTAAAATGGGCAGCATCCTGCCCACATGCTTTTATCTTTCTTGGTGACTTCAATCTACCTCATATTGACTGGACCCTAAATGAATGTAAAACTGAACCCATACACGCAACCTTCTACAATGTTGTTACAAATCTGGGACTGGAACAACTAGTAACCAACAACACTAGACTAAACAACTGCCTCGATCTCATCTTCTGCAATAGTTTGAATTTAATTTACGGAATACAAACTAAAGAACCCTTTTCCAGCAGTGACCACAATATGATTGACTTTTGTCTCAACATACGCCCACAGAAAAATCATCACAATGACGTAATCCCCAATTATAACTTCAAAAAAGGCAACTATGATCTTACAGACAACGATCTCTCATCCCTTGATTGGCAATCTCTATTCACTGGATGCAATACTGTTGAAGACCATTACAACATATTTTTACTTGAAGATCAAACTATATGTACCAACAACAACTCCCCAAACAAAAAAAAAACAGATTACCCATAACAATAAGGAAACTTCAATCCAAAAAGAGATCACTCTGGTGGAAAAACAAATCTCGTCACGTTGCCAATTTCAAAAGCCGATACAAAAATGTATGCCACCAGATAAAGACTGAATGCACCAATTATCACATTAAACAAGAGGAAAACCTTCTATGCACCAATTCCACCCACGCTTTTTACAATTTTGTAAACAACAAACTAAGAGACTCAAGGTCCATCCCACCCCTGATAGGACCTAATGGTAAAGACTGCAACGACAACACCATTAAAGCCAACATCTTTAACACATTCTTAGGCTCAGTATTTGTAAACAGCAATGGATCATGCCCAGTATTTCCTAGCCGAGCCACAGACAACTACAATGATCTAATACATATCGATTTTACAGAAGACAATGTTGAAAAAGCACTACACAATCTAAAACCTATCTATTGGACCAGATGGAATATGTGCCTACTTCTTAAAAAAGCTATCAACTGCCATAGCCGAACCTCTAAGCATAATCTTTGAAAAATCTTTCAGGACCAGCTCCTTGCCTAACCTATGGTCACAAGCCATGGTCATCCCCATCTTCAAAAAGGGAGACTCCAGCCTAGTTGAAAATTACAGACCAATCTCCTTATGCTACGTTACCTGTAAAGTCATGGAATCAATTATTAACCAATCCATTATCCTCCACTTAGAGACAAACAACCTACTTTCCAATAAACAATTTGGTTTCAGGAAAAAACTATTCTGTAATCTGCAACTCTTACACTGCAGAAACATATGGACTACACAACTCGATCAGGGCAAAGCAATAGACGCAATCTACATAGACTTCTGTAAAGCCTTTGATTCAGTGGTACACGACAAACTACTCCTAAAACTAAAATCTTATGGTATCTCTGGACAACTGCATAACTGGATAGAAGCATTCCTGTCAAACAGACAACAAATGGTCAAAATTGGGAGTGTCCTATCAAATTCTGTACCTGTCAATAGTGGTGTCTCCCAAGGCAATGTTCTAGGACCAACTCTCTTCATACTCTACATAAATGACCTCTGTGATCATATTAAGAGCAACTGCGTTCTTTTCGCTGATGATGTAAAGCTGTTCAATACCACAGACAATACTGCTACCCTACAAAAAGATCTTGACTATGTATCAGAATGGTCAAACAAATGGCAACTTCAAATCTCAACAAATAAATGCTCTGTCCTACATATTGGCAAAAAAAATCAGAAAATAAAATACAAGCTGAATAGTCAAGATCTTGTTGATGATCCAAGCTCTGTAAAGGACCTTGGAATACTCATCTCTAATGATCTAAGTGCTAGAGCCCACTGTAACTACATAGCCAAAAAGGCATTAAGAGTTGTTAACCTAATCCTACATAGCTTTTTCTCTGGTAATATCACACTACTAACTAGAGCATACAAAACATTTGCTAGAACAATACTCGAATACAGCTCATCAGTCTGGAACCCACATTACGTATCTGATATTAGCACAGTTGAGAAAGTCCAGAAATATTTCACAAGAAGAGTTCTCCACTCATCTACTCGTTGTAGAATACCTTATGGCACCAGACTTGAAATTCTAGACCTAGAAAACCTTGAATTATGCCGTCTTCGGTCTGATCTAAGTATGGTATATAAAATCATACATTGCAATGTCCTACCTGTCAATGAATACTTCAGCTTCAACCATAACAACACAAGAGCACACAATAGATACAAACTCAAGGTTAACCGCACCAAACTTGATTGCAGGAAATACGACTTCAGCAACAGAGTAGTCAATGTCTGGAATACTCTACCTGAGTCTGTGGTTTCTTCCCCAAACCCCCAAAACTTTAACCTTAGACTGTCTACTATTGACCTCACCCCTTTCCTAAGAGGTCTGTAGGGGGCGTGCATAAGCGCACCAATGTGCCTCCTGTCCCTGTCCTATTGTTTCTTTTATTTTTCTTATATGTACCCATTTCATGTATTCATAACTATGTATATACTTATACCTATTATCTTGTAAGCAATTGACAAATCAAATAAATAAATAAAATAGATATGTAAATGCTATTGCTAAACTGTGCCTTGACCATTCTTGTCCTGAGATACGCTCATACATTCTTCTAGTATAGATAGCAATGACAGTAAAGACATCAGACCTAGGGTAAAGTCATTAGAGCAAGGCTGCCAGATTGATATTTCTAAATGAGGACTTGGAGACACCATAGCACCTGCCTGAGAACAGTTTCCATCTTGCTGAGGATGCCAATCAGGCTGTTCTGCATCACCTCTATACATCAGAGCCTGAAAAAAAATACACGAATAGGGCTCCTCCCAGTTTCATTCTTGTTATCTTTTACTAAAATGAGGAAGGGCTCCATTTTGGCAGTGAGAGGAACAACAAGGAATGTTCAATGAAGAATTTTAGGTTAACTTTCAGAACTATGAAGGGAAACATCCCAGCCTTCCACACCCCTTCTAATAATCTGGGGTGGGGACTGGAGGTAGTATATTGTGATCTGAATGAAAAAGAGGCAGAAATTCACAGTGTGGAGAAAGATCTAATACATCCACTTCTCTGCTTCATCGAGTTTATATAACCTTAGTGCAAATGTGTCAGCCTGTCATTATTTCACATTATGGCCTGCTAACAGGGACTTTATTTCCCTGGGCTGGGCCAGGCATCGTTTATGTACTTGACAGCTCCATAGATTAGGACACTGAGAGGAGAGGAGAGCAAGTAAGGGCTGATGGAACACATTCAGACTGTATCACTTGTGCATAAGTCAACTTTCTTCCCATGCACACAGAGCCAGATCTCTAACCTAAAATGCTTGGGGAGGGAGGGGGGAACCAATCACCTCTCAAGGCTCTGCAGGGGTGGCCTTAACTTCCTGGGGAACTGCCAAGGGTGTTCGCCCCAGCAGAGGGAACACTGCCAGTAGTTTTCGCCCCAAACCTACAGCCTTTTAAGGTGTGTGAAGAAATTAGAGAAGAATCTCCATAGAAAGAGAATGACCTAAAATTAACTAACCAACCAAGTGCACAGAATTGTGGCCAAGCTTTCAAGGCCTCAATTTGCACAAAGCAAAGGGTGTGGTTGGAGGGGGGGTGAGATTTAACTTGATATTCTGCTGTGGATCTGGATCTCATCTTTCTTAATCGCAAAGTAATCAAAATTAATAAAGTGGAAAGCATGTGAACAATGCAAAAGAATAGCCACAAACAAACACGCACACTTTTGTCGTTTACTGACCTGCTAGCCTGGTTTGCTGATATCAATGTGCAGTATTTTTTTCTGGATTGCCAATATGTAACACAACAGCAAATGACTATTTTGAGGTCAAGGGACTTGTTCATTAGTGCTTCATGTCAGGAACTGCTCTCTGGGGCAGGACCTGGAAGAAAAGTCAGTAGATCAGAGAAAAGTAGAAGCTAATCAACTGGGGTTTATTAAAAAAACACATGACTTAATGAAATATGTAAGCCAAAAAAACTTTTTTGTTAGGTTTTTTCCCCCATGAGGCAATTGCAGTTCTTACCTTATGCCAAATCAAAGATGCTGCAGTTACTGCTTTTCACTTTTAATTTCCTATTCCTTCCTGCTGCCTTCTTGTGTGAATTTCTGCTTTCCACCAACCCAGAACTGATGGGTTCCAGCTACTTCTGTAAAAAAGTCAAAATAATTCCATCTACTTTGTTTCTTCTTTTTGCTGTAGGGTTGAATGTTAGCTGCCAGTAAAAGAATGTTGCTCCCCTTGTCAGTTGGCAGAAGCTTTTAGAAACTTTTCTCAATGTTTATCTTTATGTATTTATTTTTCATTTTATTATTGGGATAAATACCTCAAAGTGGCTAACATAACTAATACACCTTTCCCCTCCTATTTTCCTCACAACAATAATCCTGTGAGATGACTTGGGCTGGGAGAAAGTGACTGGCTCAAAGTTGCCTGTCTGGCTTTCATACCTAAGGCAGAACTAGAACTCACCATCTCCCAGTTTCTAACCTGGTGCCTTAACCACCAGACCAAACAGATTTCTTCATGCGGCTCCAGATGTACAGTAAATTAGATTTATGTCTCAACTTTCATCTAAGAAATAAGGTCCTTTTCTATAAGAGTTCTAACAGATGTTTTGAGGCTTCAGTGGGAACTCTAGATGGAAGGAAAAGATGAATATTTTCCTTTGGGGGGCTGCAAATGCAGAATTACAACTACCTGACTTGTCTGCAGTATTATAATTGCACCCATATGGCCACTCACAAGATGGTCAGTAGTGATCAAAATGGTCTTTTTGGCATCCAGCAGGAAAAAAAAAATCAATTTCAACACAGACATAGATTTCTTCTGTCATTGAATTTGTCAGAATTCTCTACAGGTAGTCCTCAACTTACAACCACAATGGAGCCCAAAACTTATGTTCCTAAGTGAGAAATTTGTTAAGTGAGTTTTGCTCCATTTTACGACTTTTCTTGCCACGTTTGTTAAGTGAGTCACTGCAGTTGTTGAGTTAGTAACACGGTCATTAAGTGAATCTGGCTTCCCCATTGACTTCGCTTGTCAGGTTGCAAAAGGTGGTCACATGACCCAGGGAGACGGCAAGCGTCATAAATGTGAGTCAGTTATCAAGCATCTGAATGTAAATCATATGGTCATGGGGATATTGCAATGGTCATAAGTGTGAAAAATGGTCATAAGTCATTTTTTTCAGTGCCGTTGTCACTTTGAATGGTCCCTAAGCAAACTGTTGTACGATGAAGACTACCTGTATTACATTCCGAATGTTATTCCTTAGTTCCCCTTTGTTTATAATTTAATACTTATTCACTATATTAGCTATGTTTCAACTAAGTTGATCTTCACAACGATGAAAACTTAAAACGCTTTTAAATGCTTTTCATTTTTGGACATAGTAGAGATCCAACCATTGCATGTGTTCTTTTTTTTTTTTTTTGTAACTTAAAACATTGGTTTTACTATTGTTTTCAGTAAAGTGGTGGTGATCCTTTAATACTGCTAACACAGCAAAGCAGTGGGCAATCAGCTAATGCTAAAAGAGCTTAACACAGCTAGCAGTCTGTGATGTAAGCTTTGCATAATCACACTGCATGATACTAACTGAACACTGTGGAATGATTAAGGGCTGTCAATCCCCCCCCCCCCATTATTAGGTACCTTTTTAGATATGTAGAAACCTAAGGTCATTCAGTTAAACTGTGTAATGTGATGTCTCTTAGCTGAGTTCAGCTCCTGATTACTCGTTACTCATAAAGCCATCCATGAGGTTGAAGTGACTTGCCTTTGCTTTCTTCTGATATTTTTTTCTTAATTGTACTGCTTAATCTATGACTAATGGGGATCCCATGGTCTCCCATTGATTAACTCCATTCTTTCTTAGGTTTTTTTTTTTAAAAAATGAGAACAATCAATGTTGTGTAATTGTTGCTGGATCTGTGCAGTAGGAAATAATCAGAAGCTATTAGCAAATGGTTGGGTTCACTCATGTTATATGCTATATGTCTGGGTTTGATTTTGCATGTGGACACTGCTATTGAGATTTTTAACCCTGGTGTAGGGTTCAAGACCACATTCAGATTTGTTGGAACTTTTTTAAAAAAATCTCAACTTTCAGAGGTGTGGATTCATGACCAAATGTGGCGTATCACCAGGAACAGATTTAATATTTTTAGCCAGTTTGGTCTGGGATTCAATATCAAGGTTAGAATAATTTTGCTTCTTATTTTTGACTCCCCAAAAAACCAAATTGCTTGGCCAGTAATCTATAGTTCTGCTACAGAATTAAGGAAATGCAGTCTGGAAGAATGGGATCTATAAAACTAGTTAATATCCCACCCTGCTGTATTTATTTATTAATTATATTTATTAATTATATTTATTTATTATATGCACCAAGACAAATTCCTTGTGTGTCCAATCACACTTGGCCAATAAAGAATTCTATTCTATTCTATTCTTTATCTGGAAAATGTATATTGCCACCTACTCGCTCACAGCGACTATAGGAAATAAAAACAATATAAAATAAATAAAAACAATAAAAATAATAATAAACTGCCCAACTTGGCCAAAACACATACTCAGACCAGCCATTTAATGGGCTCCATCCCGCTGGTAAAACCATGTGTTTAGGGCCTTTTAAAAGAGTGTCAGAGTGGGGGGCCAGCCTAATTTCCGGAGGGATGATGTTCCAGAGGGAGGGAGCCACCACCGAGAAGGCCCTTCTTGTGGGTCCCACCAAATGTATCTCCTTAGGGGATGGGACCTGCAACATTCCTTGCCTCCCCACTCTAGTGGGTCAGTTGGATGTGACCGGCAAGAGACAGTCCCTCAGATAACACAATGTATCCCATTGTGTGAACCCAGCCCTTTGTAATCTACTCAGCAATCCACAGAAAGAAAACAGTAGCTTGCGTCAATGAGTTTAACTGTTTTAAATTCCCTGCCACAAAATACGAGCTATATGGTTGGTGCATTAGATCAATGTTATATGACTTTGGCGACTTCTAGGTGTATAACTTCAACTCCCAGAATTCTCATCTATGGCCATGATGGTTATGGAATTCTGGGACAGGAAGTCCACACATGGTTTAGAAGATTCTGGGGGGGAAAAAAACCAACCCAGCCATTTCCAGGAGAAGGTCAAAACTCCCGTGGCTGTTAAATAATCTCCCTATGAGCCTAGCCATATAGTGATCCTTTGGGTTTGTCTCAATCCGTGAAGGCCCTGCATACTTTCCCCTCTCTGACTCTGGAGAATATTGTTAACTGCAGGGCCAGGGAGGAAGGGAAAGAGCAGTCCATTTGTGCCCCATGTCCGGACAGGATGTCAGGGCTTCTTGTTAAGAGACGTGTCACACAAAGGCTGGCCTGCGGTTGAAAGGCTAGATTGAAAGGCTAAAAAAAAAAAATATCCCTTGCCCTGGAGGAAGCAGATTGCAAGGGGTGGGAGGGCAAAGTGGGGAAGGAGAAGTAGTCTGGGGCACACCCTGCTGTATCTGACTGAGGGAAACAGGCATTTTGTGTGTGTGTTTGTGCCCCTCTATTGCTCCCTGTCCCCCACTCTTCACCCCGCAGCCCCTGCTACTACAAATGGCTGAAGGGCCTTCTTTCTCTGTTATTGGAGGTTTGGTTCCAGCTTTCCATACAGGCCTTGTGCCTGGGCCTGTACGAAGCAGCCACATGAGCTGGGAGCTCCCCACTTGACCTACAGATGGCTGCACTGTCATGCAAAGTTCATCAGGGTTGAAGGTGACTGGAAAAGGGGCTGACTCCAGCTCTACTTACGGCTGCAGTGACGCTGCAGTAGCTGAGTTCTCAATTTGAGCAGACAGCCACGCTTTCCTTTTTTGTCATCAGCCTTTGGTAACAACTGGGAGCTAAACAAGGCCAGCTCCTCTCAGAAAAGCTGGAAATGGACTCACCTCAAACTTGAAAGGTGGGAGGAGCCATCTTTTACCAGCCATTTTGCTGCCTTAGACCAGGGGTCCCCAAACTTGGCAACTTTAAGACTTGTGGACTTCAACTCCCAGAATTCCTCAGCCAGCTATGCTGGCTGAGGAATTCTGGGTGTTGAAGTCCACAAGTCTTAAAGTTGCCAAGTTTGGAGACCTCTGCCTTAGACAATAGGAATCACTCTCTCCTTCGCCCCACCTCTTCCTTGCATCAAACTGGCCATGGTCTTATTATATTTACACCCTGGTTACACTTGTAGTTCACCATTTCTCCAGGTTAACCCATCATTCATGGTCTTCCTCTTTTCTCATCCCTATTTTAATTTCACAGCAACCCTGAGAGATCGGCCCATGCCCTTTCTTTACCGGTGCAGGATATGCCCTGCCAGATGTAGCTGCTTTTTCTACAAATGGTAGTGCTGGCCTTGGGGAAATTGGATAATTAGGGCCCTTGAGCAAGGAGGCCCACTGAAAAATGTAAGTAGCAGCTAGACAAAGCAGTGATTATGGAGAACGATGGCCCTTGCGTAGCAGGCAGAATGCTGCTAATTAATAAATGCTGGTCTAGCGAGTGGTACAGCTTGGTTAGCTCGCACGAGTAATCTGAGCAGAGAAGCAAAGGAACCGTCTGCTGTCCATGAGGCTTATCATTGGCCTGCTCTCCCTTCGGTTCTTAAAACTGTGAAGGAGAGGAGGTGCTCCAGACAGGCCTCCAACAAGCTGACCAAAGCAAGTTTGACAACAGCCCTTAAGTGGAATGGTAGAAAGGGAAGTGGATTCCTCTGAGCGAAAGGGTGAAAGGAATGGGCCGGAGAGCATCAACAGGCTCCGTTTCCCCCCCAGCTCTGCTTCACTGCTAACGCAGAGCCTGCTGAGCAGCTTGAAAAGTTGTTGGGTCTCCTGCAGGCCTTGGGTGTTGGCTTTGGCCCAGAGGAACTGAGAGCCGGATGCTGAAGACCAGGCTTGGCTTATTGCCGGATGATGATAGCAACAACGGGGTGAGCAGGGCAGCCAGGCCCTCCCACTCCCCCGCCTCCCACCCAGAACCATTACCTCAGCCCCTCAGGAATCTGGCCTTGCAAGGATGAAAGCTGGGGGCGGGAGGCAGTGGGGGGGGGGAATGAGAGATTGGGAGAGAGAGGGATGGAGATAGACCCAAGAGTTGTTGAGAATTCCCAGCTGGGTAGGAGATGGGCGTCTCCTCCTTAGAACGGGAGGCTTGCGAACTTCTGGGTCCATTCTCTAGGGCTGCTGTGGGTGAGGGAGCATACAGCGGGGTGATCTTGTTGAAGTAAAGTTGGGGGGGGGGCTGGCTAGACTTCAAGATTTCTTTTCCCTTATTGCAGAAAGAGCATTACATCAAAGCCAACAGAAGCAGCACTTCTGGCTCTGAAAAGAAAGGCAAGCATGACTTCAGGGACAGATGTAGTGTAAGAATGCCTGCCAACTCCTCCTGTCCCTGAATGGCTTTCTTTCTTGCTCGGAAGATTGCAGCATCAATAGAAGAGACTTCCTATTAATGGGATGGGTTGTTGCCTGGGGGTCAAGAAGGGTGGTTGAGCAATGGGCACTTGGAAGGCAAGGGTGGGGCAGTCAGTCAGCTGTGCTTGTGCTCTTGCTTGCTTGCATGATGTGGTTAGAGATCCAAGACTTAGCTGGCATTCAAAAATGCAGCAAAACTAGGAAGAAATAAATATTCATAAATCATATACAACCAAGGGAGTTAAAAGCCCTTGAGTTATCAGTTACAGATAGACCTGCCTCTTTCACAAGAGCATCATTGCCTAATTCCTAGTTTTACAGAAAAGGGAGGTACATTTTTCCCCCTCAGCTCTTAGATATGAGCAGGAGTGTGAAGCCAGAATGGGGGTGGGGTAGGCAAAGCACCAGATCTATTCAGGCCTGTTCCTGGCTGACGGAAGCAGGGAGGGAGGGCACTGGAATCTCTCCCCTATAAGGCAGCCACTCCACTTGAGGGCTGTGTTTACACTCAGCCTAGGTGACTCAGCTCCAGGCCTGCATTCCTGAACTCTGAAATGGGGTGGATGAGATGGGCAAGTCTTGAGTTGAAAAGCTTGAAAGGGAATCAGAGGAGTGGGCTTCCAAAAACAGTCAACCACCATTATTATTATTTTTTAGGGGGAGACAAAGAATGAAGAGCCAAGGAGAGATATGTTATAACTTGATGACCTAGAAAAGGGTTTAGGGTACAAGGGATAGTTATACTGCTAAAGTTGCAATACAAAACAAATTCTCGGTATCTCAGCGCCCTCTGCTGGCTCAATCTGAGAAGTTGCTTTCCTTGCTGTTTTTTTTGAATGATAGGTACATTTTTATCTGATGTGTCATTTTCAGATTTTCTGAAAGACAGTGCCCTGTCTATTGTTTCACTAAATCCAATTGCACTGCACTGATTATGCTTTATGCTTGTATTATTTCACTCATTTTTAATAACTCCAATTTTGAGGCTATAAATTGTATTTTGCTCTATCCAAAACAACATAGGACATTTGCTTATAACAAATAATAACTGCAAAGGTTAAAAAAAAAAATCCACTGGAGAAAGTGTGAAATAACCCACCATTTGAATCCTATTGTTCATTCATAATACACCAAGATAGTGTGACAACTGCCAATCCGTTCTTCCTCAATGAGACCATTCAGTAGGTAAAAGTACATACAACAAAATTGTACCATACCCCATATTTCAAATTTAGACCAAATTAGGTCCATTCCTTCCTTTCTGGAATTGGTGGAATTGTATCTTGTTTTCTCTTGGAAAATGCTGTGCCAAATGAGAAATCTAGTAAATGTAACTAGACTAAAAAAGGAAGTAGGTATTAAGTCTGAACAGTTTGTGTGGGTACTGTCTACATAAATGTATATAGATGTGTTGAAGTATTAGGGTATACAGCATATATTGCTTGTAAGTAGAGGATCCTTATAAACCCTGACCCTAAATATTTTCCCCACACCCAGGAGTGCTTATCCACATTCCTCCACACCCCATTCTTCATTCCCGTGACTTCCTTCCTATGCTGGAATTTTAGCCACTAATAATGAATACATTTACATCTAGCATGTTTTGATTATAAACGTCATCCTTAGAATGTTCTATGTCTTAAACCAGCAGTCTACAATCTTTGCGGCTTGGTTGCCCGGCTGGGGAGGGAGGGGGAAACCGGGCCAACCCTAAGCCAGCCATTTAAGAAGAGAATTTGGGGACTCTACTTGAGGACTATTACCAACGTCTTATTTTTAGTTTTACTCTTGGGCTAAAAACCATATCATAATTTGTTAAGCTCCATGAAACAGCATTACAGTGTCCTTGAATCCTGAGCATCCATATCTATTTGTGACTCCTTTAGAAATTGAAATCTAGACGTCTGGACTATCCATCAGAGGTTGTGCTATGCAGTATTCCTGGGAAACCTGTGAAAGAGTCATATACATCTGTTTTTAGATGTCCACCACTGAAGGCCATCATAAGCTAATTTGGGACCCTTTTTGCCGTTTCCTGTAGAAAAAGTTACTGCATTTTTCTGTCATAATTTCTACTGGAGTGTCAAGTATGTACTGGAGTATATTGCATTTGCTCTCCTCAAAATCAGTGGGGTATGAAATACAGTTCCGAGTATAGCCAGCTCAGTCTATAGCTTTTATTTCTTTATGTAGATTCCACCTACCTGAAGAACCTACGTGATCAACCTAGGCAGTAGCTTAGTTGTAACCTAAAGTGCATCACTATTATCCACTTTCCTATATCTAATCAATTATATATTTTTCTCCAGATTTTGGTTTATGGTCAGGAGAGAGACATCTTCACAACAAAGTTGCACACATTATGCTCTTCTTCTTCTTCAGTTTGCTGCCATCCTCCACTCACTCTGCAATGTTGGGGTTGTAAAGACTTTGAAGATTCTGTTAATTCACACATCACACTCAGAATATATGTATTTGTCTTATTTTCTAGCTCTTGCTAGCTGGATATTTGTTGAAAGACATGTAATTTAAGATTAGGCACACTGAAGTATTTTTTTGGCTGATGAGCAAGTCATTTTGATACAATCATACAGAAAGGAATCCAAAAAGGAAAATACACTGAATTTTTGTTATTTGTGCATTTTTAAGAAATCCCCCCCCCCCCTCCTGAATAAAGTCAGTATAGTTGAAAGTTGTATGCAATTGAAGTGTGGGATCGAGTTGTTGCCGGCAGAGACTCTTACACAAGCGTAGGTAGGGTGGGGCAGAGTACAAGAATATAATAATGTTGCTAATAAAAAGTGGGGTTGTAAGGATGACCTATCTGCCCTACTTTACAACCAAGGGAAGTTAAAAGCCCTTAGTTATGTATGGAAGGAGCAATCATTGCCTAATTCCTAGTTTTACAGAAAAGGGAGGTACATTTTTCCCCCTCAGCTCTTAGATATGAGCAGGAGTGTGAAGCCAGAATGGGGGTGGGGTAGGCAAAGCACCAGATCTATTCAGGCCTGTTCCTGGCTGACAGGAAGCAGGGAGGAGGGCACTGGAATCTCTCCCTATAAGGCAGCCACTCCACTTGAGGGCTGTGTTTACACTCAGCCTAGGTGACTCAGCTCCAGGCCTGCATTCCTGAACTCTGAAATGGGGTGGATGAGATGGGCAAGTCTTGAGTTGAAAAGCTTGAAAGGGAATCAGAGGAGTGGGCTTCCAAAAACAGTCAACCACCATTATTATTATTTTTTAGGGGAGACAAAGAATGGAGAGATATGTTATAACTTGATGACCTAGAAAAGGGTTTAGGGTACAAGGGATAGTTATACTGTTAAAGTTGCAATACAAAACAAATTCTCGGTATCTCAGCGCCCTCTGCTGGCTCAATCTGAGAAGTGGCTTTCCTTGCTGTTATTTGAATGATAGGTACATTTTTATCTGATGTGTCATTTTCAGATTTTCTGAAAGACAGTGCCCTGTCTATTGTTTCACTAAATCCAATTGCACTGCACTGATTATGCTTTATGTTTGTATTATTTCACTCATTTTTAATAACTCCAATTTTGAGGCTATAAATTGTATTTTGCTCTATCCAAAACAACATAGGACATTTGCTTATAACAAATAATAACTGCAAAGGTTAAAAAAAAAAATCCACTGGAGAAAGTGTGAAATAATCCACCATTTGAATCCTATTGTTCATTCATAATACACCAAGATAGTGTGACAACTGCCAATCCGTTCTTCCTCAATGAGACCATTCAGTAGGTAAAAGTACATACAACAAAATTGTACCATACCCCATATTTCAAATTTAGACCAAATTAGGTCCATTCCTTCCTTTCTGGAATTGGTGGAATTGTATCTTGTTTTCTCTTGGAAAATGCTGTGCCAAATGAGAAATCTAGTAAATGTAACTAGACTAAAAAAGGAAGTAGGTATTAAGTCTGAACAGTTTGTGTGGGTACTGTCTACATAAATGTATATAGATGTGTTGAAGTATTAGGGTATACAGCATATATTGCTTGTAAGTAGAGGATCCTTATAAACCCTGACCCTAAATATTTTCCCCACACCCAGGAGTGCTTATCCACATTCCTCCACACCCCATTCTTCATTCCCGTGACTTCCTTCCTATGCTGGAATTTTAGCCACTAATAATGAATACATTTACATCTAGCATGTTTTGATTATAAACGTCATCCTTAGAATGTTCTATGTCTTAAACCAGCAGTCTACAATCTTTGCGGCTTGGTTGCCCGGCTGGGGAGGGAGGGGGAAACTGTGCCAACCCTAACCCAGCCATTTAAGAAGAGAATTTGGGGACTCTACTTGAGGACTATTACCAACGTCTTATTTTTAGTTTTACTCTTGGGCTAAAAACCGTATCATAATTTGTTAAGCTCCATGAAACAGCATTACAGTATCCTTGAATCCTGAGCATCCATATCTATTTGTGACTCCTTTAGAAATCGAAATCTAGACGTCTGGGCTATCCATCAGAGGTTGTGCTATGCAGTATTCCTGGGAAACCTGTGAAAGAGTCATATACATCTGTTTTTAGATGTCCACCACTGAAGGCCATCATAAGCTAATTTGGGACCCTTTTTGCTGTTTCCTGTAGAAAAAGTTACTGCATTTTTCTGTCATAATTTCTACTGGAGTGTCAAGTATGTACTGGAGTATATTGCATTTGCCCTCCTCAAAATCAGTGGGGAATGAAATACAGTTCCGATTATAGCCAGCTCAGTCTAGAGCTTTTATTTCTTTATGTAGATTCCACCTACCTGAAGAACCTACGTGATCAACCTAGGCAGTAGCTTAGTTGTAACCTAAAGTGCATCACTATTATCCACTTTCCTATATCTAATCAATTATATATTTTTCTCCAGATTTTGGTTTATGGTCAGGAGAGAGACATCTTCACAACAAAGTTGCACACATTATGCTCTTCTTCTTCTTCAGTTTGCTGCCATCCTCCACTCACTCTGCAATGTTGGGGTTGTAAAGACTTTGAAGATTCTGTTAATTCACACATCACACTCAGAATATATGTATTTGTCTTATTTTCTAGCTCTTGCTAGCTGGATATTTGTTGAAAGACATGTAATTTAAGATTAGGCACACTGAAGTATTTTTTTGGCTGATGAGCAAGTCATTTTGATACAATCATACAGAAAGGAATCCAAAAAGGAAAATGGGAATACACTGAATTTTTGTTATTTGTGCGTATTTAAGAAATCCCCCCCGAATAAAGTCAGTATAGTTGAAAGTTGTATAATTGAAGTGTGGGATCGAGGACGGCAGAGACTCTTACACAAAGCGTAGGTACTTGAGTACAAGAATATAATAATGTTGCTAATAAAAAGTGGGGTTGTAAGGATGACCTATCTGCCCTACTTTGAAGTTATTGTATGGAAGGAGGCATATTTAAGATCAATTTAATACATATGTTGCACTGCCATTCATAAGACTTTTCCGGATAGTTTTCTACTTCGTTAAACTACAAAGTTACAGCAGTACAAATATCAATCGTCCTGTATCCAAACAAAAAACTTGCTTCTAAATGTCCTGCTAGCTAGAACAAATTACCCTGCTAGGTGAAAAAAAAACCCAGTATATTATAATGTTGAATTAATTCTGGAAAGTTTAAAGATGAATTATAACCACCTAGCAAATCCCAACCTCACCTCACCCCCGCAAGATCCAGTAAGTCATTGTACAAAATGGTATCTGTATTAATTAATTAATTAATTAATTAATTAATTAATTAACCACCCTGTTTTGAGGAACACTCTGTAGTATGGAGAACATTTAAAATCTAAAAGTCACGTATGCATGACTCAGATTATATCAGTAAGCTGATGACCATTAATGGCAAACAAGAGAAAGGATACGTTGGCAATATTTTTATGTGAAGTATTACACGGCCATTTTCCTTAGCAGGAAGAATATTTTGAAGCAGGAGATTGTGCGGCATCTGCATACTCCCTTGTGTAGCCTATTAACTGCAGAAACTGTATTTAAAAGCAATGATTCCTTTAATGGAAAAAAAAATCCTACAGGCTGACAGTTGCCATGAGATGATATAAAAAAGCAGCAACCTGCATTTAGGGAGGACAGTATGGAAGCCATGATACATTTTCACTGTATCTCTTTATGGGTATTCTATTTTATTTATATATTATGAAAATATAAACAGTATCATACCACTGAAGGTTTCCTAAAGACCAGGAAATGTCAGATAATGTTCCTCTTGCATAAAGTATTTCTAACTTACACCACCAATCTGTCAGCCCCCTTCCAGCTGCATTTAAACCAAGATTTATAAACCATGTTTACAATTCTAACAAGCCAAGATGGATACAACTTAAAACAAATAGCTTAGAAAAATTAACTCCAAACATGCTGTATTCTTTGACTGAGCAAGCTAAAAGATTCATTAGAAACTAGAGGGACTGGATCACTGCTTCATTAGAATTCATGTTCAACATGGAGTCCAAACTGGTGAAAATATAAGCAACTTTATGAACATACAGTATGGCAAATTAATCAGAATTTCAGAGGCTTTCTGCAGTTAACTATAGCCTTTTAATCACCTAGAGCAATACGACTAGCCTGATAGGAAGGAAAAACAATAGAGCAACAATTTATTGTCTTCTCACACTCAAATGGGCTCTTTGATCACATTGGCCCCATGATATTCCCCATCCTTCAAGTCATTTACCCAAATGCTTCATTGCTCTAAGATCACAGAAAACCAAGGGAACTCTTATACATCCAAGAGAAGGCAATTAGGAGCAATTATGTCAATTGTCCAAGTAATCTCGCTATTCCACAGTTCAGTTGGAGTTTCAACAGAATTATATTTCAGAAGCAGGAAAATTCTCCAGAGCATTTGAAATGCTTTTCAATCCATTAACTGCACCGTTTTAATCCTGCAAAGTTCTCAACAAATCAAAACATTAGGAGGTAATGATCTCTTTAGAGCAGATTGGGAATTCTAAAAATTGTCCTTCAAGGGATTTGGCAAAAAAAAGGGTCTTCAGCCAAACAGAAATACCTGGCGTGTAGTTTTAAAGGGAGAGAGGTAGAAGCTAATTCCACAAGATGCTAGATATAGGGATGCAAATGTACAAAAAAGGGAGAACAGTCTTTCTGATCCAACTAGTGCTATTTGGTAACTGGGAATTAAAGCAGACTTTAAGAGAAAACCACAACAACCAAGAAATGTGAGTGAGAATATTCATCTTAAAGGAGACAGGCTTTATTTTTTTTAATTTTCAAAGAAGACTTTAGAAAATATATTAACATTTGAAGGGGAAAAAAATACCAGCTTCTCATTTACATCCCAGGAAGACACATTTTCCCTTCATCCAAAAATAACCTACAATTTGCAGTCCTTTCATTTTTAGGAACTCTGAGGATCTTTGAGGGTGGCATGGATGGTTTTGTATTTCTGCTGCAGTTCTTCAAGCTTTGAGGCTGAAAAAGTAAAAGATCAGCTTGATAGAGTGAAAGGTGAAGGGGCCTGGGAGGCTTGAGAACCTTTCAGGCTTTGAAAGTGATGGCTCTATCTCAGAGGTCTCCAAACTTGGCAACTTTAAGACTTGTGGACTTCAACTCCCAGAATTTCCCAGAATTCTGGGAGTTGAAGTCTACAAGTCTTAAAGTTGCCAAGTTTGGGGACTCCTGCTCTATCTCTTCTTCAACATGCTCAGGCTAAATCAAATTCTCTCTACCCATTACATGTTCTTCTCTCCTAGATGCCCATCGTACCTTCCTTAAATTTCACTCCCTGAAGAAAAGACTTCCCCCATCCCCGGGATTAAATAGTTCAGTTAAGAAAGCACCCAACTCATAATTCACACCTCCCCACACACTAAAAGGCATCAGAAAGGGATGAAAAACCAGATGTTCCCTGAATGTCTGCCTCACTATTTGTTCTCTGACTGATGAAGTTGCTTGGATGAGCAACGAGACGTCTGAGATTAACAAAGTTTGGTCCAATTGCCATGATTCAACCTTTAGATACCTTTGGCCTGGATGATTGAGTCTTCATTGACATATTGCAACACGTTTTGGGGAGAAACCCCTGAAGGTGGTGTGGCAAGAGTTGGTACATTCCAATGATTCTCTGACTAATTTTGCTGATCGATGAAGTTGCTTGGATGAGCAACGAAACGCCTCAGATTAATGAGGTTTGGTCCAGTTGCCATAAAACTTCAGAAAGGGAGTTTCACAAAGAGCAGTGTAGGAAGAGGAACTGACATTTATAGGAAAGGCCACAAGACTTACGTAATGTGGCTATAGTGCTTCCATTCCAGAACACTTTCTCTTCATGCCGCCGTTGCACCGTCGCCATAATGCGTTCTGAGGTTTCTGTAACCTGGGCCAGGCCTTGCAGCTCCTGCAAATGAGAATGTTGATAAAACAAAAGCAGGAAGCTCCTTTAGTGGCATCTTATCATCTCCAACTGTTCAATATTTTGTACTCCAGATTTTAATAGTTGTAAAGAGGTGGGACAGGAAAGAGGGAAGTGAAAAGCCTATTCTGGAGGATATTTTTAAAATAAAAAATAAAAAAAATGGGAGGGAATTGTGTAATAAAAACAAAACCATGAAGCACCGGAAAGCTAACAAATATATTGTAGCACAGGCTTCACGGGTTAAAAGACATTTCTATTTGATGGCCCCTCAGTATGCCATTATGTACAGAAGGCAGGTTTACATAGGAAGAAATAAATTCCCGAGTTTAGCAACCTGACTGCTGCCTCTTGTATTCTGCAGACTTTTTGGTTCACTGCACACATCATTTCACCTTTGTGTGAACACACACTTGCCCTCTTTCTTTAATTAAAGATGGATTCTAAGTCTCAAGCACTTTTGTCCCAAAAGTCAAATATATTATAAATGCCATGTTTAAAGAAAGCTACTCTAGATGGTGAAACACACAGGCACAGCCAGCTACCATTATTACAATTCCATCTGAACGTGAACATTTAGAAATATGAACGCTGCTACTTCACATGAAACTGAGCCCCTATTTGTTCATAAGGTAAAGGTAAAGGTTTCCTCTGCCAAGTTGTGTCCGACTCCAGAGGGCAATACTTGTCTCCGTTTCTTAGCCGAGGAAGCCAAAGACGCCTCTGGGGTCATGTGGCCAGCATGACTATACACAGAGACTCACGGAATGCCGTTCATAAAGTAGGGAACCACGAATTGTCTGGTACCCATTTCAGCCCTTCCAGAAATTATAATATCCTTCTTGTCGTATCATCTTTGAGGAAAAGGGAGATGACAGAATTTAAAAACCGAACTAAATTGACCAGTTTGATATCTCTAATAATGGCAGCTACACCAAGGATCGGTACGGAAACTAGCAAGATAAATTTCTTTGATCAGTGAACACAAGGAACCTGTATCTAGACCCTGCCTGTCAAACTGGCGGCTCGTGGGTCAGATGCATGACGTGCAGGCCAAGCCCGACCGGCTCCGCAAAAGGCAAAAAACGTCATGATATGTCACAATACATCACATGACACGATCGAGTTTGACACCAGTGATCCAGACTAAAGGAAGATTGATGAATTGCCCTGTCCTTGTGAAATATGCTCAGAGAATAAGCAATTGATTTCCTTTATAATATAAAATACAAAAATACAAAAGAAAATAGTAGGGAAAATAGAGAAGGGAAAAGGGGGCAAAAGAAAGAAAAGGCATTTACTTCTGACTCCTTTTGATGCAGTAGAATAAATAATAGGATCAAAACTCAACTTTTTTACATTTACATAATAGTATAAATTAGCCATTTCTATAATAACAAATCTAATTGGTAAAACCCCAAATCAAATTTTCATTTTTGTTCCACCTCAAGCACAAAGTCAATACGCAATTATTTTCTAATAGACTTGAAACTGGAGCTATGGATACAATTAGGTCTTGATTAGTGTGGATAATGAATTATAATGAGCAACAGACACATTATTTCAATTAGCAATGTTCAAAGTGATATTTCTATGGGAACTATGATAATTAGTTCCATCACAGTCAAAATAGGCAATGAAAAAGTTTGAACTTAAAAATTACGTTAGTGCATTATCAGTGAAATATTCATACTGACTGCAATTGTCAATCTATACAGTTAAAAGATGCTGTTTCTATCATTGCAGTACTTCTATTCCTTGTTGATATTTGCAAATCACAAACAGCGGATGCAACTTTATTTTTTAATGTATACTTTATAATACTTTATAATACAGATTCAGGCATTCCAACGTCTCATTTTATTTCAGTGTTGCTATGACTAGTTTCACATGGTTCAATTAGATCAATTTTATTCTAATGTAATAACTAAGCCTCTTCTTTTTGAGCTTGTATTGTTTTCCTCTGATGGAATCTTCTCTTTCTCCATCTTGTACATATATGTATTTTAACTACCAGTATGTCTATAGCCCCAACTGCAACTGTGTGCAATAGCTGTATTTTCAGTCAGATTACATGCAACCTGGTATCAATTTACAATTTGCTCTAAACTGAATATTATATTATCCTGAACTTGGCATTAATCACAACCTAGCTTTGTATGAAATACAATCTTAAAAACAAATTTTGAAATTATTGTTGTTTTAACACTTCAACAAAAAACTATGAGTAGGGCTGATAGGAAGATTTAGGAAAGGGAACTACTCCATGCAAATGGCCAAGTGGATAGAACTAAGAGAAAGGTAGTCATTTGTGCATTTAAACATATTAAACTTAAAAGGTAGGTGCGTTTACCTAACATCAGGAAGGATGAAAACAATATGCTTGCCTTTCCATAATGTATCTTCTTCTGAAGGTTCATGTAAAGCAGGGGTGTCAAACTCACGTCGTCAGGGCAGCGGCATACCTCCCCGCCCTTGCATGCGTGACCCCTGCGAATGTGCCCGCCCTATGCAGGCGACCCGTGAGTGCCCCGCCCCTACGCATGCATGTGTGACTCCCACACCTGCCCCCATTCATGCATGTGCGACTCCTGCGCTTGCGCCCCCCCACAGGTGCGCACACCTGGGTGTGACTCCAGCACATGCGCCCCGCCCCTGCAACTCCTGTGTGTGCGGACCCCCCCACGCAGGCACGGCAGCGACCCGAAGACCAGCTGGCTGGCAGGAGGCATGCTCACGCATGCGCAGCAAGCTGTGCTGGGGCAACGGCTTGCGTGCCCAGAGAGGGGGCTCTGTGTGCCACTTCTGGCATGCGTGCCATAGGTTCGCCATCATGGGTATAGGCTCCCAAATTCTCTGTCTGTCCATTCACATGCCCCAAGCTCACCTGCATACACAGCAGCAGACTGTGGTGCACAGCTTGGAAGAGGAGGTCACAAGGACTCAGTTTAGGAGCAGGACGTTCACAATGCTTCTGCAGCTCATTCTCATATACTTGTTCAAAGGCTGTGAGCAGCTGGCTGTAGTCAGAAACTATCAGCTTGAGGGACTGAAGAGCCGTGGCAGTGTTGTTGGATGGATCGGCACCAGCGGGATTCCCCTGGAGGAAGGAACACTATTTTCCCCCCCACCCCACCAAAATATAGTGAAAACACCTGAATTGAAGAAAACAGGGAATCAGCTGTTTGAGGGTAGGATAGATCCCTTAAAAGCCAACCATTCATGCAGCAGTGGTAATGAACAGGTAATTAATGCCAAGGATCATTTCTATTTTATTTTGTTTTATTTATATCCTACCTTTATTATTTTTATAAATAACTGATGGTGGCAAGCATACCTAATACTCCCTTCTCCTATTTTCCTCACAACAACAACCCTATGAAGTTGGATGAGCTGAGAAGAAAGTGACTGCCCAAAGTCACCCAGTTGGCTTTTAGGCCTAAAATGTGACTAGAACTCATAGTCTCCTGATTTCGAGACCATCACCTTCACCACACTATAGAGCAACAGTGGTTAGAATGCGGTACTGCAGGCTACTTCTGCTGAATGCAATCTGGCAGTTCAAATGTCACCAGGCTCAAGGTTGACTCAGCCTTCCATCCTTCCGAGGTCGGTAAAATGAGGACCTAGGTTGTTGTGGTAAATAGGCTGACTCTGTAAACTGCTTAGAGAGGGCTATAAAGCACTGTAATATGCAGTAAATGCGACTGTTGTTGCTACACCTACAGAATTTTTCTGGCTTCCTGTTCTGCTTGCCTTGACATTTCAAGCATCACCTACCTCCCTGACTCCCTATGAGAAATTGAATGAAATAGCTCTTAACTGCAATCTAGCCAGGATACCTCTGTTGCAATTAAAATACAGACATGCAAGCAAGTATATGCAAATGGATACAATAGCTGTATAGCAAAAAAAAAAAAAAGGAGAAGTAAGCGGTATTGTTTTTAATAATAGGACCAGAGAAGGTCAATAAAGGTGGAAGGCAAGGCAGAAGAGAGAAGAGAGAAGAATTAAGGGCAATGCCCTAGCACTTCCGTGGAAAAGGCTACTTAGGGTTAGCAACTCTTCAACATTATTTTCTTGAGTTTTTTTGATATGAAAACTTACTAATAGACATTTACCTAACACAATTAAAATAATTACTGTGTTATAGAGCTGACACAGATCATCAGTCTCATAAAATCAGATATTCCTTTCTGTAAATATTCCATGATGAGCCTACACAATTGGTAAAATGAAACATCACAGACTGCTTGTAACTGCAAGCAACGGGGCAAATGAACTGGAGGTGAAAGCCACCCTTCCCCCAATGTAAAACATATGCCACCTGTTTGATATAGCAGGTCTGTAACTTGCTTACCTGGGCTCTTAGATTTTCCAAGGCTGCTGCTGTCTTCTCCAGCTCCTCTGATGCCTCCAAGAGAGTTTGCTCATGAGAAGTCATTGACCGCAGGGCCCTTTTATATACACAGACAAGAAAGTGGGTAGCAGGAGTTCATGGTTTCATCACGACAGACGTGGGGAAAACAAGTGGACACGGCACATCAATGGAAACTGGATCTCATTTTTACACGAATCCTTTCCTCTATTTGACACCTCCAGCCTCCCCATGGTTCTACAATAAGCTGAGGTGAGGGGCTTCTTCACTCTCTCCATAACTTAACAGCAGGCACAGGAACCTTACCTTTTCTGTTGTCCTTCTCCACCCAAAAGGAGTGCCTTTATATCTGAGTTCCAGGGGTGACACTCTGGATTCAGCACTGCCTGCAGGTCAGGGCTAGAGAAAACCTGCTTTATGAATTCTTCGTTCTTCCTAGCTATTTCTTGGAAAGATTCCTCTGTGCTGCAAGAGAAGGCCGGGGAATTATAAAATGTAGGCCGCAGGGCAGTCTTAACCTAGGGAGTAAAATTGGGATTGGTACGAAGAGAAGGAGGGGTCTAAAAATCAAAGAGGACATGATCTGTTCCCATTAAAAGACAAATCAGTTTGATGGTAATAAAACATGGCCCCAGAGCACTGGTTTAAGACCAGCCATCTGAACTACTGCTCTGATTGCAGAAAAAGGGGCACACAGTTTCATATGTTTTAGCTGTGGCTGGATGGCAGTAATATAAAATGATGTGTTTTAAGATTCCATCATTATTGTCTAATTCCTGTGTACTTCCCCCTTTGCAATCCATCCCAAATATGTACTCCAAAATCCACACTAAAAAAAAAGAATGCACCAATTTTGGACATTTTCCAGGACAAATTATCTAGGATGGCATGCCGATTTCATCCCAAAATCTGAATCAGCATGCCATTGTGATGGCAGAATTCCACACCTTCTGCCAACAGTAACAATTCAGCCCTACTCAGCAACAGCAACTGTATTCAACACCACATTAACTAAATCTATCTATTTAAGCACACAACAGCTGCAAAACTTAGGGAATGATAATTGTGGGGAAGGATACCTCTCCCTCCCTCTCACCTGGAATAACTACCGGAGTCTGATATAGAGTCTAATAGCATAAAGTTAGTTTGAGCTGGAATGACAGCCACCAGCTGTTGCAGGAAGTGGAGCTGCTTCTTAACAGAGGCCTTTCCCTGTGGGGACACAAACACAAAAAAGCATACAAACTCTTAGCATCTTCCCTTCCAGTCTGATGATGTAAACAGGCCTCTCTCTCGGATATGCTCAGCTGTCGATATTCAGGATACAGTGTCTGAGCAGGCCCCATGTTAAAAGGGAATAGAAGAAAAATATCCAAGGCCTAGAAAGGAAATTCCACAAAGAGAAATGACATATGCTTCATTTCATTCCTTTTCGCATTACATAACCTAGACTTTTAATTAGTTAAAATGTTACTGGGGGGGGGGGGGGGAGAGAGGAAACAGCTTGTCATATCTATTGCAAGTCAGTCAAGCTGCAGGAAAGAGAAGAGTAGAAGAATATCCAGTCACAGCAGGCAGCAAGGAGCCGACATCTTCGTTGAATGAAGAAGGGCAAGGAAAAGGCATAAAACAGGCACGGAAGAGACAGCAGGCTGCTTTTGCAGATGTTTTCCTGGTGCTTACCTTGATGAGATCCAAATCATCAGCTTGACAAAGCATCAGCTCAGACCCCAGCTTCGCCATTCCTGTCAGGATAGGAGGAGGTTTAACCACAGAGGTGCCAGGGTTTCCCACAGAGTTATTATTTGCTCTGGAACAAGTTTCCAGTTCTCATGAGCAATGCAGTAATTGTTCCTGGTTTTCCCTGCTTGCAAATGGAAGATGTCCAAAGGGATACCTATGAAACATTTGGCATTTCAACTTTCTACGGCTCTGCTTTGGGTGTTTTTTATTTTTAATTTCCCATGTATTTGACAACTTTCCAGCCCAGATTTACCCATTCTGCTTTAGCAACAAAGAGTAAAGGGGAAGAGCTTGAGATTCTTATACAACATACACTTATACATTCCAAGGCTTCAGGTCTTAAGAAAGCTTAAAAAACACACACACACACACCAGTACTTTGATAGTGTTTTTACACATCTACATCTGTAGAATGATATTGGCGTGGCTGGCTCCATTAGATGCCAGGAGATGGCAGAAGTCAGGCAGGAGGCCAGGGCTGAGGAAGGCTTTGGAAGCTGAACCAAACCTACAAAAAACAAAGGTACTGTATTCTATTTTGTTTACTTTCCCCTAATTCCTAACGACCACTGCATAGCCAAAAATGAAATGTTGGCCCAGAGTGGAGGGAAACTATTCCTGGAAAGCAACATTATTTTTTTTTACAGCAGATTAGGGCAAGACTTGGCTTCCACAAGTAATTTTGTCTTTGATCTAGGTATCCATTTTTTTTTTTTTACAAAGACACAGAGAAGTTGGACACCAGAACAAGATGCCTGATTCTTTCAGTGCCCGCTCAGAGGTGATTCTACCAAAAAAAAAAAAATCCCCATCTGGTACTCCTTGTACAATTCTTTGTACGCTAAAACTCATAGTCAGGTATTGAAGAGGGGCTTGATTCAGTGACAGGGCATTTGTTTTGCCCACCAAGAGTCTCAGTTCATTTTCCAGTGTCTCCTATTCAAGAGACAAGACAGCAACAAATGACTGTGAACAAAAGCACTGCCTGTGTGTTGGGGCCCACTGGGAAAAAAGACTATTATGTCTTAGACTGAACTCATGTTACCAGTTTTGGGCCAAGAATTATATGTACAGACACAAAAGTCGATGGCCCCAGAGCAAAAAACACTTAGTATTGCATTGGGCTATTAATAAGGCAGCTCTCTTCACTTTCCTTTTCTTTCATATTAAACATATGGAATATTACAATTTGGTCACAAACTTTTAAAGGATCTCTGAGAATTCCAGGGCCCACGTGGACCCTCAGGGTGTGCTCCTCTGATTCAAAAGGGCATGATCTGATAGGCCAAAAGAGAGCCAATAATATTAAAGAGTAGTGAGCTAGAAGTCCCTTTCTTGAGTCATGTAGAAAACAAGTCTCAGATGCAGATTTCAAGCTTTGTGTCCCTCACGACTGTAGACTGCACCGTATTTGCTCACATCTTTATTATCCCTCTTGAATGGCTCCAGTAGGTAGCTTGCTCAGTACAGATGAAAAAAAAAACGGTCAGGAGAGAATGAGGCATTTTAGTAATTGAGTCTTGTGAAGATACACTGAACTCAACTTGTTCAATTATAGAAAAATTTTGAGGAACCAGGAAAGGCAAGCCTTTTTTAAAAAAAGAGTTTCATAAACATAAAAGCAATCCATCAACCAATCTCTACACATAACATCTGCTGGGGGAAAGAAAGGGCTGTTTTCAATTGCCGAAGACAGGCATGGATTAAAATATGATTTCTAGCTTGCAAGCATTAGACAAAGGAAAATATGGCAACATAATAAATTATGAGTTGATCTACTTTTATGCAGCTTCTCAAATTATGAAGATTATGGATTAATCCAAGTCACATGCTACAGACTGAAAACCTAAACCATGTTCCTTGGCAAAAACCCTGCAGTTTTATATTTAAAAAGTAATTCCTACAGAAGTGTTTATGTCCGTTGGCTTAGTTCTGACAACACTGAGGACAGGACTTCAGAACAATCAGAATTCTGGTCCAAAAGTTCAGACTTTGCTTGGAATATTGGAAGCTTGATGAACTGAAACATGGACTGATGGAATGTCAACTAAGATGTGACTCATTTCCTGGAAACTGAGCAATTGCTTTGCTGTGCATCTTTATGCCAACAGAACACCAAAAATATTAACTCGCAGTACAAAAGTTGCTTTTTCTTTTTTCTTTTCACAGTGAAGTTGCCAGTATCCCCATAAATTAACTTGATGATTTTAAAGGGCAAAAAGCAGCCTTCTTTGGTTCTTAATATGCATCTCTTTTTTTGTTAACATGTTTCTTAAATAGCATTATTTTTCATTACTTTGAACAACCCCATAACTTATTTACAAGCAATGACTTCTTATCACTTATAAGGGCTTGCTGCATTTATTTACTTATTAAATTTCTATTCCGACCATCTCACCTAAGTGGTAGTTTACAATAGTATAATAAAACTATATAAACACATGACTAAAAGCACAGTTAAAAACAAAATTAAGAACAAAGTTAAAATATACAAGTTAAAGTAAAACTCAAAGTTAACAAAATGAAATAAATAAACAAATGCATTAATTAAGATCATTTAATTTGTTTCTTTTGGAGACATTTACTCTTCAAGATCTCACTATTCTCATTATTCCATTATCATCCAGCCTCCAAATGTGATTGTTTAACTAGAAGATGTGAATCTAACTACACATATATATGCCTAGTTCTATAGTCAATCATACTATCATAGTAACACTAAAACAGAAACCAGGAAATGGTTAGATGGAGAAAGATTTAAAAAAAACAAATGCGAGCTTGGTTTTCAATTATTCTAATGGAATTTTATGGGATAAACTAACAGAATGCAGTCTAGGATATAATTAACAGTTTCCCCATTTGTGCTCAGAGGGAACTTTAGATTCTTCCCACAAGTGAAATGCATCTCTATTAATTTCCACAGAAACAAGTAACATGAGCAGTCCTTGAAATCATGGTTTAAAGACAGGACAAAAAACTGACATTGGACAGCCATTTATAGAATAAATGTCCGATTTTTGTCCTGTCAATAAAACATAACTTCAAGAACTACTCATGTATTCTATTCTGCCCAGCACATTAGACTTAATGTCCAGGCTGTTTATAGGCATATGGCAAGAATATACAACAGATGTCTGGGGGAGCAGATATCAATTGATGTTTTATTTATTTCCTCCACAACAACCTTGTATGGTGGGGTTGAGCTGAGAGAGAGACAAACTAGTCCAAGATCGCCCAACCAGTTTTCGGGTCTGAGGTGGAACTAGAACTCGTAGAATCCCGGTTTGTAGCCTCCTGCTTTATTCACTAGACCCAAATGATTCTCCCACTTTGTAATTTCCCATTTAGCTTCATTCCTTTTTCTATACACATTGTGACTCTGTATGCAATACAAAAGGAATTGCATTGTCACAGTGTCTTTTAGTCTTTTTTGACAAAAGGCTTTGATCCTGCATAGTTTGAATTTGAATCTCTATATAGTCCTATTCTACCCACCTTTCCACCCACAACCCAGGAACACACACACACACACATCAACAACTTTCCCAACTGATAGAATGATAGCAATTATTTATTAATCCACTTAATATGACCACTAGATATACAGTATACCTTTTATCTTTAAACCTGATTGTGATTCCTTATTGAAAGATGAAAACTGCTCTCGAAGAGGTGGGTACACACTGCAAGGGAATGCAAAATAAACTTTCAAAGCAAAGCAATATTGGAGTATGATTCACATCTTAATACAGAAGATTTTCAAAGTGAATATAAAGATAAAACCAGAAACTTTTCTTTTGGGCTTTAATGGATAAAGATTTTGAAAAAAAAATGGAACTTTGATGTTAATATATGTTGACAGCAGCAAGATTACTGTATGCACAAAAATGGAAGGACGCTTTAATCCCCACAATGAATGAATGCTTACAAAATCTGATGGAGTTAGCAGAGATGGCCAAATTGACTGTTTTGATTAAAGAAAAAAACACAATTACTTTAGTTTCTACTTGGAAACTGCTTCTGGACTTTGTGCTTTAGGTGGAAAAAAACGTTGATTTTGGATTTTACCTAGTAGATAGATTTGTTGTTATAGAAATGGCTCTTACATTACTATGTAAAAGTAAAATGTTGAGGTTTGATGCTACGGTATTATTTTATTCTACTGCATCAAAGGGAGTTGGAAGTCAATGCCTTTTCTTTCTTTTTTCCTTTTGCCCTACACTTTTCCCTTCCCTCCCCACTATTTTCTTTTGTATATTTGTATTCTTTATGATAAACTAATAGAAAAAAAAGAAAAAAACTTTCAGAGCCTTGTCAGAATATTATAAATAATTCGCACCCCTTCATAAATGCAAGTAATTCAAATTATTCAGAGATAAAAAAGATGAAAGGATAAAAAATATGTTTTCCTTTCCAAAGAGCAATACCAAACCATTTAGACATCTGTTGTGGAATAGCGATTATGATTATTTCCTATAACTATTTTAAAACAAGCTACTGTAAAATCTAGTTCTACTCATGGTTTTTCAATCTAGCAAGGGGGAAAACCCTTAGCATAGAAGGAAGAGAATAATCAGGGGAAGCAACCATGATTGTGAGATTGGCCTGGATAAAGGGACACAGGCAATTACTCTTGTTATAAACACTCCTTCAAGCGAAACTCTGAATATTCACTTTTTTACATTTGGATCCCATCAAACTATTATAATCCCATATAGTATCTAGGGAGAATTTACACAGGCAGAATCTGCCTTAATTCCATATATTTCGACAAGGCAAAAAGACCATCCTGCCTCTTTAATAATTTAAATACTTCAGTACCATTTAAACTTCTCTATCATATTTTCTTCCTGTCATTTTTATTAAAAGAGATTTTAAATGCCAACTATCTAAAAAAACAAAACACATAAATGGGCTAAGAGGTAACCAAAGTAAAAAACTTTAGTTCTTCTTTATTTCATTTACAAAAATTGGGTGATACTGGGTTTAGGACACAGGAGCAAACTAATATTTGTCAGCAGTTTCTAAATCAAAGGGCCCAGTCCAACATGGTTGCTTATGTAAAAAATGGTCTTCTCATGGACTATGTAGGTTTCCACTCCCAATTCCATCATGTGAGTTGGAGGAAAATGTTCCTATCTTTCTGGGATTATCAAGCCCATTGGCCAGTTTAGGAAGCCAGGTTTTGGCACCTCACTGTCCAAATATGGCAGTGCTAAAATTTTGTTCAAATCAGGCTCAACTGATGGACATTGATATGTAAGTAGTTCTCAGGTTAAGATGACAAATCGGATCAGAATTTTCATCACTAAACAATGCACAATGTAAAGCACAATTTCACATGACCAAATCACTTAGCGAAAGCCATTCCAGCAGGTCTGGTTGCTATTATTAATTTATTATCAAATGTATTTGCCATCAATCTTATGGTTTGAAGGGACTCTATTAAGCAAATAACTCATGTGATTGCAATTTCCAGCTTCCTGATCCCCCCCTTTGATTCTGCTTGTGGGAAGCCGGCAGGAAATCATGATAACATGATCATAGCTTACTGCAATGTTGGAACTGTGAGTCGGATTCCAAGATCCCAAATTGTGATTACATGACTATAGGCATACTGTGACAAATGGAACTCCAAGGACCGGTCATAAGGACCATTTGTTCAGCACAATCATAACTTTGAAAGCTTGCTGAACAAATGGTTATAACCTGAGGACTACCTGTATAGGTTTCTTGACAATATTATGGAAATGGTTGGCATTGCCTTCTTCCCAGAAGTTTTCCATTTTTTACTCTAATCTCCCATCCAAATAACAATCAAATCTGACCCACATAGCTTTTCAAGGTCAATCAGGGTTAGCTAGATGCTGTCACCTAGCTGGACCCAATGAAGTGAAAATTACTGTAAATTAATTTTGATTAGCTACTCTTAATTTTTGCAAACTGTTTTCTGCAACTTGTGATTTTATGCTACAGTTAATCTCTACACTTGTTACAATTTCCTAACTTCCTTGCTAACATGTATAATCAAAGGAAAGTAAGTTTCAAAGGGCACACCTCTCATTTGATCAGAAGTGGAAATGGGACACACAGATGAACTGAAACTAACACCACCCTTAAAAGTAGGTCAAGTCATATAATTAAATTTTAGAATCACAAAGAAAGAAGTAGTTATGGTTTCAAGAGCTGTTTCTTTTCATACTAATAAGAAATAAATCTTGCTTGTTAGGAAAAGAAAATCCTAAAATTCCAATCTTATGATCTCCAGCAGAGCATCCTAAGAGCCACAGGATTTTTCAGTCTCCTACTCCCAAGACTACAGAGATAATTCTTTTTATCAGCAAAGAAATTGGCGATCAGAAACTTTCTCCTTTACCTCCTAGCACTTGAAAAGCTTAAAACAGGCATGGCAAAGAAGGGGCTGGTTGCAATGCCTCCTCAATTCTACAGCCATATTTCTCCAAAAGGAATAATGTATTACGGTATTTGCATTTAGAGGCTGACAAACTCCCAGATTCTGAACATATTATATTTTAAAAGCATGGAATAATAAAATGAAGAGGAAAAAAAAAAGAGAAGCATTCTCTATAAAGAAAATACACCAACATACCAAAAAAAAAGTCTGAGATTCAATAGATCACATATGAAAAATCTCAATCCAGGGAGCCTGCACAATTACAGCCACCCATTCTTGAGCCTGAATCGGGAGCCTGTTCCTCACGATTCAGACCTGAACAGGCACAGATATTGAGACAGGACCTTAAAAACATCACTTGGATGGCCTAGGGTCAAATTGTATATACAGCTGAATATTGTCTATATATTAATGATACTGGACTCTGAACTGGGTGACCTTATACAGGGGTTTTGTGGAGATATTAAACAAGGCAGCTATAAAGATTTTTCTCTGTGAAGGAGGGGGAAAAAATCAAACCACCCCCCCCCAGCTCATACTGTCAGATCTGTAGATTTCACTGAGTCTGCACAAGACATTCTGACAGTACAGGTAGAATGATCACATCAGGGAATAAGGCTCCAATTGTAATACCCATTACCTGACACAGATCCATTCCAGTATGTCCAAGCGATGGGATGAAGGGCTGAATAGCAATTTCTGTATGTCTTCAGCATCTGACAGGTATACCCCCTCTAGTGCAGGGCAGCCCAGTTCCTGAGGATAATGAAAAATAAAATCAGGAATATTTTGTTTCATTCTATGCCTCCCTCTGTACTTCTTGAATTCTCCTAGGATCTCCAACCATCAAAAATACTTAGTCTTCTCACCCTCCTTTCCCACAGACCAATCTTAAGAAAATTCTTTGCATTTTCTACTATGTAAAATATGCAGAATCATGTTAAATGCTTACATAAATAGTAAACGGATAGGCAAGCCTCCAATTCTGCATACACTGGCCGTTTGCCATGTCTCAGCTTCAATTAAGATTCAAGTTGACCGAGGCATGACTTTTAATCACGCCAGCAGGGCAGTCATTCCCTCTCCCCAAATCCCTCTCTTTTTGCTAGACAATTTTTTTTAATGAAAACAAAAATTGGGAACAAAGGCTGAGAAGAGAGACAGGGCTCTTTCCATCTCCTCAGCAGCTTCAAAATTAACTAACTGGGATCTGCAGGGGAAGTTCAGGGAAATTGACAGAGGCAAATCTGATTGTTCATGTTTTTTATTGTTTAAAACTTTCAGTTTACTTCCCAGAGCCACATGTTAAATGTATAGCCGTATAAAATGAATAGTTAATACTGTAGGTAAAAATGTTTAGTTAGAAAGATTGTAAAGGATTTATTTTTATTTTGACTTGTGTACTTAAGCCTAATATTCTGTCTGTTACTTTCTCTAGTCAATATTTATAACTACGTGCTTTATGCAACTAGGAACCTCTTCTTAGCAGACTTACTTGTAAGACAAGGATCAGAGCAGCAGCATCTTGAGATCTGCCTAAAGCCTTGTCATCTTTTAGCATTTTACTGTGAAAAATCCTTTATGACATGATTTAAATAGCACTATATTGTAACTCTTAGCCATTGAAGGGTTTGGCATGTGACTATTAAATGTATATTTTAAAAATGATTTTTATATACCTTTTCTCTTTAAAAATTTATCTCCAGGGAGATTAGTCTATCTGCCAAAGGAGTAGAAAAAGGTGGGCTTTTGGCCTCCACTCTATCCTACCAGAAAGTGGCACTATAAAATTTATTTTTTAAAAAAACTTTTAAGAGTAAAGGCTACAGGAGTCCTATGTCTTTCATACCTCCCTTGACGTAAGGGAAGGACAGCAGGTGGGGCACTCACAGAAGATATGTTACAGAAACAGCACCCACCAAATTACTGTGATAAAGAACAGAAGACAGGGCCAAGGTATGAAGACCTAGGTGGCTTCTAGGAGAGGTTTAAGGCTTCAATCTTTCCAACCTATGAGCTTGGTGATACTGATACAGTTTCTCATGTATATTTGTGTGGTAATTCTTTTTAAAAAGTCTATGGTATAGTTGGAATCTTCCATGTCACTATCAAATTTATTGATGTTAACTCATGATGGGTAAATGTGGAAGTCATTCAGCCTAAAATCTGCCAGCACTACTCCAATGCCATTAACTTTTTCTGGAATGAGTTTACTCGTACAATATTACATTCACCCCACATCTGTATTCCAGATTTTTTAACCTCATACCGATTTTTGCTTCCTCTGTATTTTGAAAGGACAGAGGAATTGCTCTCTAGGGTTCAATTTGTATTACAACCACTATCTTTCAATGCATACAGTCAGGCTGTAAAGGTAGCAATATTAGTAGTCCAAGAACTGAGAAAACAAATATATACTGTTCTGAAATGTGAGGTCAACTTATTTTATTCTGTTTATACTGAATTGAAGTAGTTTGTTGTATTCTACAGATGCATACAAAGAAGCAAGCTATTTTTTTTCTGAAGCACAACCTCATAATAGGGAATCCATTTTGGGTAAACAAAGAATTTGGAAAGGTACTACAAATGCATATAAAGTTCAAGAGATTTCTAAAGAAATCTTAAATGTTAATGAAGTGCAAGAAGTCTATATTAAATAAAAGTTCAAGAATTCTAGGAAAGGTCATGATGCCCTCCATACAACATCTATTCTTTTTCCCCCATAAGTATAAGCAGCCACACTGAGTTTTCACAGCCAAACTACAATGCTTTCTATGCATATTTATTCAGAAGAAACACTCTGTTAGGATTCTATGTACAATAAGACTCAGCATTTTACTTCTAAACATGAAGAGGATCAGGCTGTTTTTATGGAGCAAATCTCATCACATTCAGTGGAATGTAAGAGCTACTGCAGAATAAATTTACCAAAGATGGTAATATAAGTATCTTAGGCAAAGAAATTAGCTCTTTTATCCAACATGGATTAATAATGTATAACTCAGAAAAGAATGATACCTAAACTAGCACCCGGTTTTCATGATCAAGATGCCTACAACTGAAAATAACGGCATCTACTACTGCTCCACACAAGCAGTATTTCGTGGTATACTGCCTCCGAACTTGGAGGTCCTTAAACACTTGTGAATAAATCTGACCTTTCTTTTAAAGCAATTTTCAGGAAGCAAATTAGAGACGTACATTTTCCAGAGGATCTTTAAAAAGCCAAGGAGCATTAAATGAGCATTTTGAAAACTCGTCTAGTCCACCGATTTGTTTGAACTTGAAATCTAAACATGAAAACAGCAGCCTTCCTTGTTAGCGCCTAAACGACCGGTATTCAAAAAGACACTGTCACTGCACCATATAAACCACCAATGCACAGGCAGGTCCTAGATACATTTACTGCATTTGTACCATTTTGCTTTTTCCTGTAATTCGACATAATCATAATTTTTACGCGCTGCACAGATGGCGACTCTGCCCGGTACCCATCTCCAAAAGCAGCTACCCTTACTCCCCACCGAGACGACACGGAGCAATATTCCTTCCCGCCCGCTCCCTTCCCCCCTTCCCCAAATTCCTTGTTAGCTCTCGCCCACCCCCTCCGAGCTCCAAAAAACAAACCACCTTCAGCCGCCCATAGATCTCAATAACGCCACCGACCGCCATCTTCCCGCGCGGGGACTAGACCCCGCCCACACTCCCCTCTTATTGGTCGGTCGAGTTGGCAGCCTCGAAGCTGATAGGAAAGACCGAATTAGATATTCGCCGCTATTGCAAAACGATACATTTATGTCGCCCGCCCCTGAAGTGGAGGCGCATGAGAATAGGTTCAGAGGTCTGCTGGAAGGGAAGTATCTCCTTTTGTTGAGGGGTTCTTGTTTTGATTATGGAATCTTAGGTTATGGAGAAGAGTAGGAAGCTCCTAAGGATAGGAAAAGAGCGAGATAGCAGATCTAGGTATTAGGAGGCGAGGCTGAATCCTTCCTGACTGCGGGCTCATTTTGTCCAATCTAGTTTCTGTTAGAATGCATTCAGACGTGCAAGAGAAACTAGTTCCCCGGTGATAGTGGCACACAAAACATGCGCGCAGAAAATGGGACACACAGCAGTGAACAATTGGTTCAGTTAGATTCATAAGCGCACAATTTGTGTGTATTCTGAACGGACTAAAACCTACAACAGAAGTAGACCCACTACAATTCTCCCTCCCCTATTACAGGTGGTTCTCAACTCACGACCACAACTGAGCCCAAAAGTTATGTTGCTAAGTGAGACATGTGTTAAGTGAGGCGTGTCCCATTTTACAGCTTTTCTTGCCACATTTGTTAAGCAAAACACTACAGTTGATAAATTAGTAACAGTGAATCTGGTTTCCCCATTGACTTTGCTTGTTAGAAGATCGCAAAAGAAAATGTGAGCCCGGGATGCTGCAACCGTCATAAATATGAACCAGTTACCAAGCATCTGAATGAAAATCATGTGACCACAGGGATGCTACAATGGTCATATATGTGAAAAATGGTCATGTCACCTTTTTTCAGTGCCATTGTAACTTTGAACGGTCACAAAGTGGATTGTTGTAAGTCGAGGACTAGCTGTACTGAATTACCAGGACCATTCCTTACCAGGACCATGCTGGCTAATGTTGCTTGAAATTGTAATTATGCAACCTCAGAAAAAAAAAATCCAGATTTCTGTATCATGCTCTACATACCTTCACAGACAAAGATTAGGTTTTCCTGAAATTTAAATTTAAATTTAAAGTTTAATTATAAAATTTTCCTTTTGAAGGCCTAATGTTGCTTACTTGAAATAGAATTCATTAATGGCCAGCAGGGGGCGTATCAAGCACACGGCTGCAGCATAATATCCAATTTCAACCTCTTTCCTAAATGGCGATTTAAGATGCAGTAATGTAGTGGTGTGCAAAGCCTAAACAGGCTTTGGCATTTATTCAGCAACAACTAAGTTCACCAGGAAGTTGATGTAAGAATTTGTCCTAAAAATGAAAAGTAGCACTTAGAAGTCAGATCAGTTAGGATAAGGATTCTGCTAGTCCCTTTTGCATGTGAGTTGCCAAGAGTTGGTTATAAGGGGGCTGCTGTAGAAATATTTTAAATAAATAAATAGAAGACAAAGACAGGTGTTATCAGATGGTGAGAGTGAACTGTGTTTGTACAGCTGAACCATGTCTTGTTGAAGTCACCCAACTGAACCGCAAACTAGAAAATAGTTTAATTTAGTAAGCTTCTTTAACCCAGCCAAAATATTGCTTATCTGTCTAAATGGGGAGAACAATTTTGTTCTTTCAGATACTCCTCTCCTAACAAATGACTGTGTTGTCATCCAGGCTTGAAAAATTATGTGAAGTAACCCTTGGGATAGGGGAAATTCATTTAATATGATTATTTGTACATATGCTGCCTCATGTAAATCCAGAAGGATGGAAGTATTGTAAGTGAAGGTTTAATAACAGCAATGAAATGAAAAGGAAAACAAAAATTCACTTTCCAAATGCTCCTAAAGTAAGTAGATGCCGGGGCATATTTTGAGAAACTATTTTCTCAAAAACTAGTGCTATTTTTTAGTAGGATATTGATATAATTCCAACAATAGATTGATTATGGTGGACTATAAATGCAATAAAGAAACAGGCTTAAAAGAACTACATAATTTATCTGCATGTAACATATATAAAATAATGCCAAAACAGAATATAATCTAAAAATAATAATTACTACATCTAAATGTAATTGAACTTTAAAACTCCTGGAATAGAGGCAGGACTAATGTAATGTTTGAATTAATCATGAACATCAAAGCATGCTATTTTCAATTATATATAAATAGTAAATAAAAGATCTAGCTAGATAACAACCCCTACTGTGATCTTGGTTTATATCAGAAGTGTATGCAGTATGCTTAATTTGTACTGGGATGGGTGGGTGGGTGGGGGGGAAACCAGGAAATCCCAAACTTTCAATCTGGGAAGCCCAAGTGGTTTATGGAAGAAGTTAATGACAAGAAAATCGTACAATTTGCCAAGAAAATTACATGGAGATGTCCACAAAGCCTTTAGGAGCTTCTTTGACTGGAAGGAAACTTTTAAAGAGCATAGCAATATTGTTAGATCAGGCAGCTCTTTCCCCTTTTGTAGCTGGTCATCATATATATATATATATATATATATATATATATATATATATATATATATATATGTATGTATGTATGTATGTATGTGTATGTATGTATGTATGTATGTATGTATGTATGTATGTATGTATGTACATATGTACATATGTACATACATACATATATATATATATATATATATATATATATATATATATATATATGGATCTTTGGTTATTCGGGTTTTCTCCCGCGTAAGATTCAAAGTATCTAGGCAACGCGTTTGGCGAGGTCCCACTCGCCATCTTCAGGCTGGTGCTTTCGGCTTAGTGCCAGTGCAAGCAGTGTGTGACCGGAGCTGCCATCTCTATATATACAAGTGGTGGGGGATGGTGTGCTGGGCTGGTTGGCTGTGCTGCAGCCTCTTGATTGGTTGATGGAGTTGATGTTGGTATAATGGGCTGTGTAATGGCCTTTTGTTGTAGAGATATCCTGGATCTTGTGCTGTCATCTCCTGGGTCGTTAGCCTCTTGTGTTTTAACGGCTTGGGTAATGGGTTGTGTGATGGGCTTGTGAGTTCTTTTGTTGTGGTATCCTGGGTCTTGCGTTGTAATCTCCTGGGTCGTTTGTGTTTTGATCTCTTTTGATTAGCCTCCTGTGTAGTAACAGCTTGGGTAATGGGTTGTGTGATGACCTTGTGAGATTTATTGCTGTGGTATCCTTGGTCTTGTGCTGTGATATCCTGGGTCATTTGCTGTGTTGTGACTTCTTGAGTTCTTGAGGTGTAATTTCTTGAGTTTTCTGATGTGATGTCCTGAGCGGGTGGCTGTGATGTAGCATTTTGGGTTTTTAATATGGCTTTGAGTTTGGGGTTTGGGTCTGTGTTCGTTTGGCTTGAGTTCGTGGTCGTGCCACATCTTCATGGTGGGGGTCAGTTCGCTTCATGTATGGTTCAGAGGAGTTTGAAGTGGGTAGTGATGCAGCTGCAGTGCGGCTTCTGGTCTGTGGTCGTGTCTCATCTTCTGTGTGGGTGTGAGTCTGATTTTTACGTGGAAGTGTGGTGGTGGCATCTTGTGTGGGCTTCATGGGTGTGGGTCTGGTGTCATTTATCATGTTGGGTACTCGTCTGTTCATGAGGGCGGGTTTCCAAATGGCTGGTAAGCGGGAGGTGTCATCTCTTTTATTCATGCTGTGTGGGCGTTTTTCTATCTCTATGGCTTCTCTGATTATTCTGCTGCTGTGGTGTTCAGTTTTGGCGATAGTTCTGGTATTTTTAAGGTCAATCTCATGTCCTGTGGCTTTGAGGTGTTGGACCAGGGAAGAGGTTGGTTCTTCTTTTTGATTGAGTTCTTATGTTCTTCAACGCGTGCACTTATTCTTCTGTTAGTTTGTCCAATGTATGTGGTGAGGCAGGCAGTGCAGGGGATTTCATATACTCCTTGGTTTTCTAACTCGATTTTGTCTTTAGGGTTTCTTAGGATGGTGGATATTTTTCTGTTTGTGCAGAATGCTGTTTTAATGTTGTGTTTTTGGAGGATCTTGCTGATTTTGTCTGTAGTGCCTTTTATATATGGGAGGAGGGCTTTGCCGTTCTCTTGTTCTCTGTCTTGGATTTTGGTTGGGGTTTCTTTTTGGATTAGGTGGGTGATCTTCTTTCTTTGAAATCCATTGGCTGTTAGTACGTTGGTGAGAGTGTTTAGTTCGGTTTTTAGGTGTTGTTCATCAACTAAGCATTTTGTTCTGGAGATGAGTGTCTCAGCTACGGAATTGATCTGTGCTGGGTGGTGGTGTGAGAGTGCGTGTAGATAGCGGTTTGTATGTGTTTTCTTTTGGTAGATGGTGTGTCCTAGGGAGCCATTGGGTTTTTTGTATACCAAGACATCTAGGAAGGGAAGTTGATTGTTAGCTTCTGTTTCCATGGTGAATTGTATTTTGGGGTGTAGGCTGTTGAGGTGTGTGAGGAAGTTGTTCAGTTTTTCTTTCCCGTGTGGCCAGATTATGAAGGTGTCATCTACGTATCTGAGCCAGAGTTTGGGTTTGTGATCATATTTTTCTAGAGCTTGTGTTTCAAAGTGTTCCATGTAGAGGTTTGCGATGACAGGTGAGAGGGGTGATCCCATGGGTGCTCCTTCTATTTGTTTGTATTTTTGTCCATTGTAGGTGAAGTATGTATTGGATAGACAGTGGTTGGTCAGATCTAGGATGTGCTTGGGGGTTGTATTTGTTTTGGATGGCTGTCAAGGCTTCTTTTATTGGCACTTGGGTGAAGAGGATATGACATGAAGCTAACTAGTAGGTCGCTGGGTTGTAAGTTTTGTTTCTTTATGATCTCGATGAACTGGAATGAGTTTCTTACATGTGAGTTGATGGATTCTGCATAGGGCTGTAGTTGTTTGGCGAGAAATTTGGCTAGGTTTTGTAGAGGTGAGCCTATGGAGCTGACTATTGGTCTAAGTGGAGTTCCTTCTTTGTGTATCTTGGGGAGACCATAAAGCTTAGGGCATCTGGATGATTTCTCTCTGGGTATGATTCTTTGCTGGATTTCTTCACTGATGGGGGAGGCTTTTATTTTGGATCTGGTGGTTTTTTTCTAGGTAGGTGGTGGGGTCTGTCTTTAGGGGTTTGTATGTGGGGTCTAGGAGTAGGTGGGTTAACTTGGTTTGGTAGTCAGATGTGTTCATAACCACTGTTGCGTTGCCCTTGTCTGCTGGTAGGATTATTATGCTGGTGTCTTCTTTCAGGTTACGTAGTGCAGTTTGTTCTTCTTTGGATAAGTTGCTTTTGGGTGGTTTGCTAGTGCAGAGGATGTTGGTGATTTCGAGTCTGATTCTATTAGCCTCATCAGGGTTGGTTTTGGTCAGGCTGGTTTCAACTCCGCATATGATGGTTTCTGTGGGGATGTGTTTGGGAGCAACAGCAAAGTTGAATCCTTTTGAAAGGACCTTGGTTTCGGCTTGGTGAGGATCTTGTCTGAGATGTTGTGCACTGTTTGTTTCATGTGTGGCTGTGAGGGGGAGTTGGTTTCTGGCATTGTTGTAGTTTTCTGAGTTTGTTGGTGTGTGTGTCTGTCTTGAGGGTGGTCTGTGTTTCGGCTCTCCAGACAGCGAGTTGTTTGGATTTGTCCCAAAGTAAGGGGTGAATCTTGTTGCTGAGTCTGAGGTGAAGTGTAAGAAGATCTTTGTTGATTTGGTCTAGGAGAAATCTTTTTGTGTGAAGTTCATTTCTAATTAGGGCCAATTCTGTTCTTTTTAGGATGCGTTTGGTGGCTGCTGTGTTGGTGTGGAATTTCAATTGGAAGCTTGTGGGAATTAAATTTTGATCTCGGCAGTTGCATAGGAATGCGAGGTCACATAAAATGGAAGCTCTTTGGACTTCAAGTTTTTCATAAGTCCTGGTCAGATGGTGGGTTTCCTCCCGTAGAGGTGCAATATTTGTTTTCTGAGGTTCTCGGGTATTTGTATGTGGATCTTTGGTTATTCGGGTTTTCTCCCGCGTAAGATTCAAAGTATCTAGGCAACGTTTCGGCGAGGTCCCACTCGCCATCTTCAGGCTGGTGCTTTCGGCTTAGTGCCAGTGCAAGCAGTGTGTGACCGGAGCTGCCATCTCTCTATATATACAAGTGGTGGGGATGGTGTGCTGGGCTGGTTGGCTGTGCTGCAGCCTCTTGATTGGTTGATGGAGTTGATGTTGGTATAATGGGCTGTGTAATGGCCTTTTGTTGTAGAGATATCCTGGATCTTGTGCTGTCATCTCCTGGGTCGTTAGCCTCTTGTGTTTTAACGGCTTGGGTAATGGGTTGTGTGATGGGCTTGTGAGTTCTTTTGTTGTGGTATCCTGGGTCTTGCGTTGTAATCTCCTGGGTCGTTTGTGTTTTGATCTCTTTTTGATTAGCCTCCTGTGTAGTAACAGCTTGGGTAATGGGTTGTGTGATGACCTTGTGAGATTTATTGCTGTGGTATCCTTGGTCTTGTGCTGTGATATCCTGGGTCATTTGCTGTGTTGTGACTTCTTGAGTTCTTGAGGTGTAATTTCTTGAGTTTTCTGATGTGATGTCCTGAGCGGGTGGCTGTGATGTAGCATTTTGGGTTTTTAATATGGCTTTGAGTTTGGGGTTTGGGTCTGTGTTCGTTTGGCTTGAGTTCGTGGTCGTGCCACATCTTCATGGGTGGGGTCAGTTCGCTTCATGTATGGTTCAGAGGAGTTTGAAGTGGGTAGTGATGCAGCTGCAGTGCGGCTTCTGGTCTGTGGTCGTGTCTCATCTTCTGTGTGGGTGTGAGTCTGATTTTACGTGGAAGTGTGGTGGTGGCATCTTGTGTGGGCTTCATGGGTGTGGGTCTGGTGTCATTTATCATGTTGGGTACTCGTCTGTTCATGAGGGCGGGTTTCCAAATGGCTGGTAAGCGGGAGGTGTCATCTCTTTTATTCATGCTGTGTGGGCGTTTTTCTATCTCTATGGCTTCTCTGATTATTCTGCTGCTGTGGTGTTCAGTTTTGGCGATAGTTCTGGTATTTTTAAGGTCAATCTCATGTCCTGTGGCTTTGAGGTGTTGGACCAGGGAAGAGGTTGGTTCTTCTTTTTTGATTGAGTTCTTATGTTCTTCAACGCGTGCACTTATTCTTCTGTTAGTTTGTCCAATGTATGTGGTGAGGCAGGCAGTGCAGGGGATTTCATATACTCCTTGGTTTTCTAACTCGATTTTGTCTTTAGGGTTTCTTAGGATGGTGGATATTTTCTGTTTGTGCAGAATGCTGTTTTAATGTTGTGTTTTTGGAGGATCTTGCTGATTTTGTCTGTAGTGCCTTTTATATATGGGAGGAGGGCTTTGCCGTTCTCTTGTTCTCTGTCTTGGATTTTGGTTGGGGTTTCTTTTTGGATTAGGTGGGTGATCTTCTTTCTTTGAAATCCATTGGCTGTTAGTACGTTGGTGAGAGTGTTTAGTTCGGTTTTTAGGTGTTGTTCATCAACTAAGCATTTTGTTCTGGAGATGAGTGTCTCAGCTACGGAATTGATCTGTGCTGGGTGGTGGTGTGAGAGTGCGTGTAGATAGCGGTTTGTATGTGTTTTCTTTTGGTAGATGGTGTGTCCTAGGGAGCCATTGGGTTTTTGTATACCAAGACATCTAGGAAGGGAAGTTGATTGTTAGCTTCTGTTTCCATGGTGAATTGTATTTTGGGGTGTAGGCTGTTGAGGTGTGTGAGGAAGTTGTTCAGTTTTTCTTTCCCGTGTGGCCAGATTATGAAGGTGTCATCTACGTATCTGAGCCAGAGTTTGGGTTTGTGATCATATTTTTCTAGAGCTTGTGTTTCAAAGTGTTCCATGTAGAGGTTTGCGATGACAGGTGAGAGGGGTGATCCCATGGGTGCTCCTTCTATTTGTTTGTATTTTTGTCCATTGTAGGTGAAGTATGTATTGGATAGACAGTGGTTGGTCAGATCTAGGATGTGCTTGGGGGTTGTATTTGTTTTGGATGGCTGTCAAGGCTTCTTTTATTGGCACTTGGGTGAAGAGGGATATGACATCGAAGCTAACTAGTAGGTCGCTGGGTTGTAAGTTTTGTTTCTTTATGATCTCGATGAACTGGAATGAGTTTCTTACATGTGAGTTGATGGATTCTGCATAGGGCTGTAGTTGTTTGGCGAGAAATTTGGCTAGGTTTTGTAGAGGTGAGCCTATGGAGCTGACTATTGGTCTAAGTGGAGTTCCTTCTTTGTGTATCTTGGGGAGACCATAAAGCTTAGGGCATCTGGATGATTTCTCTCTGGGTATGATTCTTTGCTGGATTTCTTCACTGATGGGGAGGCTTTTATTTTGGATCTGGTGGTTTTTTCTAGGTAGGTGGTGGGGTCTGTCTTTAGGGGTTTGTATGTGGGGTCTAGGAGTAGGTGGGTTAACTTGGTTTGGTAGTCAGATGTGTTCATAACCACTGTTGCGTTGCCCTTGTCTGCTGGTAGGATTATTATGCTGGTGTCTTCTTTCAGGTTACGTAGTGCAGTTTGTTCTTCTTTGGATAAGTTGCTTTTGGGTGGTTTGCTAGTGCAGAGGATGTTGGTGATTTCGAGTCTGATTCTATTAGCCTCATCAGGGTTGGTTTTGGTCAGGCTGGTTTCAACTCCGCATATGATGGTTTCTGTGGGGATGTGGGGATATATATATATATGTGTGTGTGTGTGTGTGTGTGTGTGTGTGTGTGTTTTCTTAAGTTTTGCGGGTACTTACATGTATGGTATTCAGCTTTGTTCGGGTATTTTCCCACATCATTATAGTTGTGCTTTTAAAGTTGTAGCAACGTTTCGGCAGAATCTCATCTGCCATCATCAGGCTTCTGTATTGTGTGTGTGTGTGTGTGTGTGTGTATGTATGTATGTGTGTGTATATATATATATATATATGTTTTCTGAAATATAAATTCAGCTTTGGTATTCAGCTTTGTTTGGGTATTTTCCCACGTCATTATAGTGATTTAAACGCACAACTATAATGACGTGGGAAAATACCCGAACAAAGCTGAATTTTTATATTTCCTCTGAGTTCTTTTTCTAAAATCTGTAACTGCAAAAATCACCAGAGAACACTTCCCAGGGTGATTGGCAAGAGATACTACTAATACTTGCAATATAGACTGAATGGAGATCAGACTCCTATTAAAAGAACATCAGCTAATGAACAGCTGGTAAACATTTGACATGCTGATTTTTGTGATTCTTTCACCTATATACCATTTGTCTTGGGCCTTTCCATCTTCACTCCCTTAAATTAAACTTTTTTTTTAATTTAACCGCTTTCATCTCACATATCCCAGGCTAAGCTGTTGTTGCTGGGCAGCCTGTGAAATGTGGGGCCCATCCTGTGCTTATGGAGTGATGGTAGTAGTATAATGGGCTAACTGAGCTGGAAGGGAGGGGAGAATCCCCCCCCCCCCAGTTGCAGTAGAGAGGAAATGAAAAGTCAAATAACTTGGGAATGACTCTCAGTCTAGACAGAGTGCTTGGCAGGATCACCTGTGACTCAAAAGAGCCTGGAGAAATAAGGAATGGCAGAGAATATTAATGGAAAGGGGCTGGGGGTGGGGAGAAAGGGAGCATTCCAGTCAGGAATTCCATGAGGAGCAAGATCCTATGGAATTGACAGGCGAAGAAGGGTCACTACAAGGAAAATGTCAGCTAGCAAGGGCCCAGTTTGACCAAAGAAGGATTCCTTTCACAAGCAATATTCTCTCCTATATACCTCTCCTGTAAGCTGCATTCAGTCTCACTATCTTCTGAATCCTGGCCTGCAAGGGCTTGGTTTAGAGAGAAAGTGAACAAATAGCAAAACTGTGTGTGTGCTTAAAAAAAAGAGAGAGAGAGGAAGGTACAGAGAGGAAATTCCAACATAAAGTTCATTTAGGCTAATAAATAGGCTTTTGCCTATGATATGATGAGAGTAATGAAGAATATTACTTAATTTTTAATCGCCACTTCATATGTTCCGTTGCTGAATTTAGACACTGATGAATTTAGACACTTGGTTGAGCCAAGTCCTACATGATCTGGGTCAAACTGTATCTTTACCTTACTTAGGTTGCAGTGGTTGTCTAAAAATGTTTCCTTGTATTGCATTTTGACAGCTTTTTTCACTATTGTAACAAATGCCTTCCTTTGGTTGTTTTAAAGAACGCACAACTGGAGTCCTGCTAAAAATTGACCTAGTTGGTGGTTTGGAAAAACAGAAATAGAAATGCCTAGTTTATGGATTGTAGATAAAGACTATATTCTTGCCCTAGCAAAAAAAGAGAGGGCTAGTTAACCCTCTAGTTTTTCCTGGACATGTTCAACTATGGGGCATTTAAAATTTTTGATTTGTAAAAATGTCTGGATTTCCCAGTGGATACCTTGTAGAATACAAAATATTCAAAACAACCCAGTAAATACATTAGAATCATAAAACAATACCTTTGAAAGTAAACCTGCAATGTGTGCATTATTAACTAGGAAGAGGACATGCCTGTAGCAAAATCCACATGTTCCAATATCTCAGGGGCTGCCACAAAGAAGAGGGAGTCAAGCTATTCTCCAAAGCACCTGAGGAAAGGACAAGAAGCAATGGGTGGAAACTAATCAAGGAGAGAAGCGACTTAGAACTAAGGAGAAATTTCCTGACAGAACAATTAATCAGTGGAATGACTTACCTCCAAAAGTTGTTGATGCTCCAACACTAGAAGTTTTTAAGAAGAGATTGGACAACCATTTGTCTGAAATGGTCTAGGGCTTGAGGAGGGGGTTGGACTAGAAGACCTTCAAGGTCCCTTCCTACTCTTGTTATTCTGTTGTTCTGCTTTCTGCAGTCTAGCATATTGTGCAGGTGTTATTGTCCTGCAATATTTTTAAGTTAGCAAAAAGCTATATTAGTATGGGGTTTTCTGTCCCCACAACCAATATCCATCATGCCTGTGTTCCCTGTTGGCTGATTTAGACACCTTAAGGCTGTCTTTGGACAGTGCTGGAATAGGGGAGGAAACTACCTTAATATTAGCTCTTCCTCTCTTCTTCTTTACTTCCTCTTTTACCTCTTTGGATGTTGAGGGAGACACAAAGTCACGGCTCCTGTTCTTCTGGTGGCCTCAAGTATCATTAACTGATGTTGTAGTATAATTATTAGTGTAGAGTAGTTATATTAGCTCTGCTAAAGACCGTTTAAGGCTGTCTCACCCCTTGGCTGGGGACAAGCTACATAAATTAAAGACTAAAGACATGCCCAGAGCACGTTTGCCTCATGGTTAAGTGTAAGGGGAGAGGAATGGCCCTTCAAGTGTTGGAACACTGTCCAACACTTCTGCTTTTGTCCCCAAAAACAACACTGGGAGAGAGGCAGCCTTGCCAAAAGACATCTGCAGCTTAGAAACGTTCTAGTCCCAGGGAAATAAGTTTGGCTCCACTGAGATTTCCCCTTGCTCTCTGCTCTGCAGGCGGCTTTTCCTACCTCCTCCCCTGCTAATACGGAGCTAGCAGAGCAAGCTGGGATTAGAACGTAGAATCAGTGGGCTGGAAGGGAACCTCAGAGGTCTTCTAATCCAACCCTTTACTCAAGGCAAGAGACCTTATACCATCTTGGTAAAATGATTGTCCGGTCTGTTTTTGAAAACCTCCAGTAATGGACCGTCCACAACTCTGTGAGGCAAGCTATTCTGCTGCTTAACTGTTCTCACTGGCAGAAAATTTCTCCTTACTTCTGAGTTGGATCTTTAACAAGCTTCCACCTATTACTTCTTGTCCTACCTTTTGGTGCTTTGAGGGAATAAATCAACCCCCTCTTCTTTGCCCCTCAAGTACCAGAAGACAGTTATCATGTCCCCCCTAATCCTTCTCTTTGATAGGCTAAACACACCTAGCTCCCTCAACCATTCATCATAAGCCTCCAGACCCTTTATCATCTTTGTTGCTCTTGGCACACTTTCTAGGGCCTTGGCATCTTTTTTGTTTCATGGTGACCCAAACTGTGCAGTATTCCAAGTGTGGCTTCTCTATTTCCATTCATGCTTGGTTCTTTGTGTGCTCTATGCTTGATATGGAGAGCCTCCTGTGCTGGGCGGGCATACCTTGGAGCCCATGTGAATGGGCCCAACAGCAGACAATCAGTAGTGTTACACCAGTGAGTTGCTGCTATGCTAACTGGTTGAATGACTTGACCACAGCGGGATTAGGGTATGATTTAATCAGATAACAGATAAGAAATAATCAGAGTTGGAAGGGACCTTATAGGTCATTTAGTCCAACCCTCCACCCAAGCGGGAGACCCTACACCATTTCTGACAAATGGCAGTCCAATCTCTTCTTGAAAGTCTCAAGTGATGGCGCTCACACAACTTCTGAGGGCAAGCTGTTCCACTGGTTGATTGTTCTCACTGTCAGAAAGTTTCTCCTTATTTCCACGTTAAATCTCTCCTTGTTCAGTTTCCATCCATTATTCCTTGTCTGACCCTTGGGTGCTTTAGAAAATAGATTGACCTGTCTGTGGCAGCCCCTCAAATATTGGAAGACTGCTATCATGTCTTCCCTGGTCCTTCTCTTCACTAGACCAGCCAAGCCCAGTTCCTGCAAAAGTTCTTCATATGTTTTAGTCTCCAGTCCCCTAATCATCCTGGTTGCTCTTCTCTGCACCTTTTCTAGAGTCTCAACATCTTTTTTATAATGTGGTGACCAAAACTGGATGCAGTACTCTAGGTGTGGTCTTACTAAGGCTTTATAGAGTGGTATTCAGGGGTTGGATTCTACAGGTTCGCACCTATTTGCTAGAACCGGCTGTTAACATTCTAAGCAATTTGGAGAACCAGTTGTTAGAAGAAATTACTTGCCTAATCCTGTAAGGAAGGCAGCAAGGAAACATTCTGGTGTTGCTTACAGAAACTGCTTCTCCGTTAACCCTTATTTACATTCTTGGCAGGACTAGACTTCCTGTCTCAGGAACTTCTCTGGAGTTTTTTTTTTCCTCCTTTGCTGGTACTTTGCTTATGTGGAGTGACCATTCAAAGTTACAATGGCACTGAAAAAAGTGACTTATGACCATTTTTTACACTTACAACTGTTGCAGCATCCCCACAGTCAAGAGAAGCCAGGCGAGAAGATGCTTGCCTTGATGTGAGTGCTGTTGAGTTGGCCACACCCAGCCAATAACATGACCACCAAGCCATGCCCACCAACTAAGCCATGCCCACAGAACTGGTTGTTAAAAAATTTGAATCCCACCCCTGGTGGTATTAGTATCTCACTTGATCTTGATTGTATCCCTCTGTAATCCATATATACCAGAATACAACTATGGCCACGTGCTCTAATCCACAAAGCAAAACCTGCTATTGATAGGAACTTGGACAGAAGAAAAAAAAAACTTTTTTATGGGACAAATTCTGTTCTGGATCATTTTTACTCTTCAAGTTTTTCTTTTGGTTAGTTTGAGCAAAATTGTCCCACAGTAACTAAAGCTGCTTTAGATCTGGCAAAGCAAAATAACTCTTCTTCTTTTCCTAAGAAGTTCAGAGATAATCTAAATTAGCTAATCATGTCGATTTCTCCTTTGTGTATTTTTCATAAATTAATAATCCATTTTCCTGTCTTGAACATGCAGATTTTCTATCTAGATCAGTGATGGCTAATCTTTTCCATGTCGTGTGCCGAAAGTATGCGTGTGTGCTCGCTCGCGTGCCTGCACCCATGATGCAATGCGTGCACGACCCCCCCCCCTGCACATGCCCCACCCCCTGCTCATGCATGTGCGTCTCCCCCGCACGTGTCTCCCCCCGTGCATGTGCAACAGATACCCGACAATTGGCTGGCTGGCAGGGGGTGAACGCGCATGCGCAGTGGGGCTCTTCAGGGCGCCCTCTGGCAAAAATGGCTGCGTGCCACTTCTGGCATGCGTGCCATAGGTTTGCCATCATGGATCTAGCTTGATCTCTCTAAAGACCCAATCTAAAGCATAGAGGAATATCAGAACAGATTATCACTATTCTTGTTGGCAGAGAAAACTTAATTTTCATTTAGTCCGTTCCGTTACTTATGGAGTTACATCATCAGGATGGTTTGTTATGATTTCCCTAAAACCGGAGAAGCCAATGGAGCACTAATGGCTGTTTTATATTTTACAATAGCAATGGTACTGTTATTGCATGTGACTAGACAAGCAACTTTACAACAGCTTTGCATTACTTTGTTTTAGTAATCGTGCACTCCTTTTAGGTAACAACTGTTCCTAGGGCAACATTGAGAGACAGAAAGTTCTGTGCTCAAAAACCAGGCTCTAATTTGTATTTCATTATTGATTTTTCTCCTGGTTTTTCCCATTTGTGAGAATAAACATTTCCTAATTAAATGTCAAAAGGTCCCTTTTTTTTTCTTTGCTCTTCCAATGACATGACAAGCTAAAAGCCAGGTCAGCTGAAAAAAACATGTAAACTGGCCCTTGACTTATTGCTTTCAATGGAATTTACTTCCACATAAGCAAGCAAGTTTAGGCTGAGAGATGTTACACCTTATGCACATTTACAGAATAATCCCACAAAGTTGACTTATATGTGATTAGAACTGCTTGGTATTTCTTTCTTTTTAAAAAAATCTATTGTGTATAACTTGTCATGCAGCTGTTTAACAAGTAGTTTAGGGCAGGGGTCCCCAACCACCGGTCCGCGGACCGGTCCCGGTCTGCGGAACAACTCCTACCGGGCCGCGGCTTGCTGGGCGCCGCCATCTTTTTTTCATGAAAAAGTGCTTCCGGTGAGCTTTTCCGGGTAGAAAGCTCACGGAAGCACGTTTTCATCAAAAAAGATGGCGGCGCAGTGCTCGGTGAGCTTTTCCGGGTAGAAAGCCATTTCTACCTGGAAAAGCTCACCGAGCTACTGCGCCGCTATTTTTTGATGAAAGCGTGCTTCCGTGAAGTCACCGGAAGCACTTTTTCATCAAAAAGATGGCGGCGCCAGCTGATGCCGGTACCGGGCCGCGGCGCCCAGCTGATGCCGGTACCGGGCCGCGGCGTCAAAAAGGTTGGGGATCACTGGTTTAGGGTAACTGAGAATCTTGTGGATGCTTCCCAAATAGTACCTCCTAGAGTGACTGGTCAAAAGACGTTGTGTACTCTTTTCTTTGTAACAATTATTTATGCATGGCTTTTTGATGGAAACGGAGAAGGAGGGAGGAAGTGGTAGGAAAGCATGGAAAGATTACAGGGTATGACATAGTCTGGGATTGGGTCGCTCTCCTCTTCACCCTCCACCCTATTTCTGTTAAGGAAGAAGTGCTTCACCCCCCCATAATTGCCTTTTCTGAAAGCACAAATGGAGTCAGTATAATAAAGCCGTAGCAGTCATAGCATTTCCCACCATTACCACAATTCATTCTGAAGGGATAAAAACCAGATTCCTTGGGTTGCTGGAATAAGGCAGTCTTGACTAACTTCCTGAGAAATGTAACTAGAGAGGCCTATCATGTTTCATGGGAGAATTGCATAAGATTTACTGGCAAAATAGCCTTTCATGCATCGATGCTGGGCAGTCGTGGAATTCAGTGATTAAATCACTGTGCATAAGCGCACAAACGTGCCTACCGTCCCTGTCCTATTGTTTCTTTTTTATTTTTCTTATATGTATCCATTTCATGTATTCATAATTATGTTTATACTTATACCTATTATCTTGTAAGCGATTGACAAATCAAATAAATAAATATTACACTTGGCTATAATGTGGTTACTTAGGTTCGGTTTATTGTGTTGCATCAATCCAGCCCCTAAAGTTTGTGAGTCATGGTTTATGGTAGTGGTGAAGAGTTTGACTAGCCTTTGACATGGTAACACTTGATTGCACTCTAGAATAGGAGTTAGGGGTTTCATTAGACCACCCTCTGGAGCAGGGGTCTCCAACCTTAGCAACTTTAAGACTGGTGGACTTCAACTCCCAAAATTCCTCAGCTTTGCTTAAAGTTGCTAAGGTTGAAGACCAGTGGTGGGATTCAATTTTTTTTTACGACCGGTTCTGTGGGTGTGGCTTGGTGGGTGTGGCAGGGGAAGGATACTGTAAAATCTCCAGTCAGAGGTGGCATTTGCCGGATCTCCGAACTACTTAAAATTTCCGCTACCGGTTCTCCAAAACTGGTCAGAACCTGCTGAATACCACCTCTGTTGAAGACCCCTGCTCTGGAATATGTATGACAGAGGTCCCCAAACCTGGCAACTTTAAGACTTCTGTTTTAAACTTTAAGACAGGAGTGGAAAACATGATAGAAAGGAAAAGGAAAATGCTTTAAAAAAGCAACCTTGTCCATAGTTTGCAATTGCACACAGCAGATGAAGCCACAGTTTCAAGAGTTGAAGTCCACAAGTTTTAAAATTGCCAAGTTTGGGGACCCCTGATGTATGACCATATTTTTTTTATTCTCCTAAATTCTGGCTTTAGCATGTAGTATGAATGCAACCATGATTTAATCAATAGATCATGGTTAAAAAAACTGGCTTAGATCAATATACTTTCTTTCCAGGACAGGAGTGGAAAACACGATAGAAAGGAAAATTAAAAATGCTTTAAAAAAGCAACTTTGTCCCTAAGGTGGTTGCAATTGCTTTTTAATTCTAGCACACTATAGATGAAGCCACATAGTTTCCAGAAACAGCCAATCCAGGCCAGCCAAGGTGACATTGTATCTCCTTGACAGGCAAAATATCACAGGCTGGGTTCATATACTGAAGTCAATCATGGCTTGTTTTAATTCTGGTTTGTTGAATAAGTCATACTGGCTGGATTCAGGACAAACTGATATAAACGGTGACCTTCCCAGCTGGCTTCTAACAAGCAAAGTTAATGAGGGAAGTTGGATTTTCCACGATGACCATATGATTTACTTAAGAACTGCAGTGATTCACTTAAAGACCCATGGCAGAAAAGATTGTAAAATAAGGCACAACTCACTTAACAACTAACTGCCTTGCTTAACACTGAAATTCTGATCCCAATTGTGCTTGTAAATCAAAGACTGTCTATAAATAGTTGTGATGTTTTCAAAGATAATCTCATACATAGTAATTACAGTATTGTATTTTGGATTATATACCAAAGCAGCGTTTCTCAACCTTGGCAATTTTAAGATGTGTGGGCCGACTTCCAGAATTCCTAAGCCTAAAGTTGAGAAATACTGTACATAGCGCAGCCTTTCTTCCCACATGGATCTTCCAGTTCCATTGGGACTGCAGTTCCCAGAACTCCTAGTCCAGGGGTGTCAAGCTCGATTTCATTGAGGGCTACATCAGGGTTGTGTTTGACCTTGGGGGAGGGGCTGGGTGTGTGTATGTGGGCAGCTCAATGTCACTTGTGTCAGGGATGTCTGTAGTGGCCCAAGTGCTCTGCCAGTGAAAATGGTCTCCTGGCCTCCATTTTCGGCTGGAACGGCCCTCCTGAGCTCCATTTTCACTGGCAGATGCCCTATGGACCAGTCCTTCACTATTTCCAGATTGGCCCCGTAGGGCCAGATCTAAGCACCCTGTGGGCCAGATTCGGCCCATGGGCCTTGAGTTTGACACCCCTGGCCTAATCAATATGGCATTGTTGAATAGGAACTCTGGGAATTGCAGTCTCAATAGAGCATTTACTGTATGCAAAAAACTGGTGTAAAGAATAGCACGAGTCAAAAAGAGGGCTGTGAAAATATTTACAGACCCCCTCACATCCCGGACACAAACTGTTTCAACTCCTTCTCTCAAAACAATGCTATAGAGCACTGCACACCAGAACTAGACACAAGAACAGTTTTTTCCCGAAAGCCATCACTCTGCTAAACAAATAATTCCCTCAACACTGTTCAACTATTACAAAGACTGCACTACTATTACTGTTAATCTTCTCATCACTCTTTATCGCCCATCCCCTGCCACTTGTGACTGTAACTTTGTCGCTTGTATCCTTACGATTTATATTGACTGTTTCCTAGTATGATTTGATTGCTTATTGTATCCTATGACTATCATTAAGTGTTGTACCTTATGATTCTTGACAAATGTATCTTTTCTTTTATGTATACTGAGAGTATTTACACCAAGACAAATTCCTTGTGTGTCCAACCACACTTAGCCAATAAAGAATTCTATTCTATTCTATTCTATTCTATTCTATTCTATTCTATTCTATTCTATTCTATTCTATTCTAGTAGTCAGGCTATTTCTGTCCACAATCAGAGAACAAATGCTGCATGCTACTAATTTCCTAAGAGGCCTGTAGGGGGCGTGCATAAGCGCACCAACGTGCCTACCGTCCCTGTCCTATTGTTTTTGTTATTCTTTTATTTTTCTTATATGTACCCATTTCATGTATTCACAACTATGTATACATTTATACTTATTATCTTGTAAACAATTGGCAAATCAAATAAATAAATAAATAAATAAATAATGATCCCAAAGCAGGGCTGACTGCCAAGCTACAAATTTGATATATTCAGGATAAGTTAATCTTTTTAAGTGTGTCCATATCCTTAAGAAATATTATGTCTATCCTCAAAACTGAGGTAGCATTGGGGCGGGGGGAAGAGGTGTAATGAATATTATTAGTAATGTTATCTACCACTCCAAGCTTATAGCACTGTTGTGGAATATCATCACTTGGCCCTGTGGTGATATCATCACAACTGGCCTTGTGATGCAGCCAGAACAATTTTGAACTGAACACACTCAAAACTGTGGAGATGATAGTATATTTTAGGATAATCCCTCCTATTCTACCACCTCTTACAATGCTAGATAACACAGTATCAACAGTAGAGACTTTCAAGTTTTTAGATTCTATAATATCTCAGGACTTAAAATGGATACCTAACATCAAAAAACATCATTAAAAAAGCATAGCAAAGGATGTTCTTCATGCGCCAAATCAGAAAGCTCAAACTGTCCAAGGAGCTGCTGATACAGTTCTACAAAGGAATTTTTGAGTCTGTCATTTGCACCTCTAATAACTGTCTGGTTTGGTAGAGCAACTAAACAAGACACACTCTTCAATGGATAGTTAGGACTGCAGAAAAAAATAATTGCAACCAGCCTTCCTTCCTTTGAGGACCTGTATACTGTATACACCAACCAGAAAGAGGGCTGAAAAATATCTACAGACTCCTCACATCCCTGGATATAAACTAGTTCAACTTCTTCCCTCAAGATAATGTTATAGGGCATTGCACGCCAAAACAACTAGACACAAGAACAGCTTTTTCTTCTATGCCATCACTCTGCTAAACAACTAATTCCAACAACACTGTCTTATGCCCTGGGATGTCAAACCACCTAGTAGGGCTGTATTACTATTATCCTTCTCAACTTTCCTATTACCTATTTCCTTAGGTTCTTATGACTATAACTTTGTTGTTTGTATCTTATGATTTATGTTGTTGCTTTTATTAATATCTTATTATGATTTACGTTGATTGCTTATTTAGTATCCTATGACTATCACTGAGCATTGTATCTTATGATTTATGATGATTGTATTTTATGATTATGATCGTAATGTATCGCATGTTGTTTGTATGTACACTGAGAGCTTACGCACTGGAGAAAAATTCCTTCTTTCTCCTATCACTTTGAGCCAATAAAGAATTCTATTCTATTCTATTCTATTCTATTCTATTCTATTCTATTCTATTCTATTCTACTCTACTCTACTCTACTCTACTCTACTCTACTCTATTCCTTGAAGAATGTGTAGTTCTGGTCCAGGACTTTTGTCCAAATAGAATACCCCAATTAAATTAGGAGCTAGAAGTAAAATGTAGAAGTTATAATTAAAAAATAGCAATGTCATCTTGATGCCCAGTGAAATTTATGTAATGAATGATGCACATTTCACAGTAGAAGATTTTACTACAAGAAGTGCAGTCAAAACCAGACTGAAATTGGTCAATTTTTAAGTATTTATTCCTAAAGTGGAACATACATTTGCCATCAGCTGATGATCTCTGACTCAGAAGACTAAGAACTGAGCACACAAATGGTAGGATATGTTCCAAAGAACACCTTGGCTATAAATGTAAGCAACAATGGTTGGAACCCTTTGAAGAAATATGGCCAGATATATTCTAGGCACATATATCCTAAAAATAGGATGCATGAGATTTTATCCCCAAAGTGTTTTGCAATTGGGTCACAGACAGCCTCTGGAATTTCTTAACAATGCTCAGTGGTACCATATGAATCTCACTAATACATACTAGTAAAGCCACTGTAAAGCAACATTTCCAATTTTCTGTCTAGTCTGATGGTCCAGAAGGATACCAGGGTGATTATTATCCATCGATGCTAGATAATCCATGAGAGTTAAAAGGATCATGCTCTCTTTCTATAGATCCATTTGTTAGAATCATTGGCCAGAAAGATCAAAGTGGATTCATTTAGAAACAGAATCTTAAACCAACCTAGAACATACGTTTCATCAAACAGACAGACCCAGAGTCATATACTAACAAATGCTCAGTCACGACAATAAATAGAGGACCAGTGATTGCCAGAAATCTTGCCAGTAAGTGAAATGGCAAATATTTGTATTGTTGTCAAGAAAATTGTGAAACCACCAGCAGTCAAACTCAACGATGAAATTTTTTTTATGGGAATGTTGGGGAATCTGTGGCTTCATTGGCTGCTGTTTAACTCCATTGGCTATGCTGCTGGGAGCTTCTGGGAGCCATACTTCCAGCGGGGAGGGGGTCATTCTAGATTCTTGAATTCTCCAGTCACTTGCCTGGATGAGTTTTGGAACTGATATTTCTGTTTTTGGCATTATAGAGGGAGGGGGCATTGCAGCAAACAAGCCAGTTGTTCTCTCTGCTCAAAAACAGGCCAAGGAGTAAATATTTAGGCTTCCCTCAGTGAAACAATTGCATAAGAAACTTTCTGGATCTTATTTGATCATGACACCACAATGTCCCTTTTACAAAAATGTGGACATAAAAATGATGCCAGTGCTATGTAGTAGCCAGTAGCCAGTGCCATTTCTTTCTATGTTGTATTGTTGTAAAATGTCTGACATCTTTAAGAACATATTTGCAGTATTGTTCAGATGTCCAGATATTTCCGAATGTATCTTCTTTCCTTGATCGTTCTGTTGACAGAGTGTCCAATGCATTCTTATTCTACAGTACAGTATTTTTCCCCACCTTTAGAGTCTATTCAAGGGTGTTATATTTACCGTAGACAGATGATCCCAGAGAAAGGGGAGGAGGCAAACAGTTTGCATACTTTTGCATTCTCTTTATTTACAAGGTGAGAAAGAGAATGGTGAGGATTAATCTCAGAACTGACACATTCTCAGATGAAACATGTATTGAGCAGCCAGAAGGACAATTGTTGATTGATTGGTATGTATAGTCGGCAAAGAGTAGAGGAGAAAATATAGCATATTATGAGAAAATGTGGACAAACAGCACTGCCATGGATGGCAATATGAGCTGGACTTCTGCAATGGCACTAATCTAGATATCCAGCTCGTACTGAGTGGAATATGATGCCAGCATATGACCCTATGCAAAGGAAAGAGCAGAGGAGTGTTCTAAGTTTCTCCCACTTTCTTCCTGTTCTGCCTCAACCATGCAATTGTACACTGTCATATACGGCTCCCTAATTATACAGGAGTAGCATTATATAGGTACACTTAGAAGAGACAGATAGGTTTTAATCTTTATATAGGCCCACAATAACTTTATGAAGTGTTTTCTATATATGTCCATAGGATTTAAGTTAACCTTGCCTGACGTGATGCAATTTACAAGTATTGCACTACAAGTCATGTAAGGTGCTGGTCTAGCATGTCTGAAGGTACCAAGAGGAAGGATGTTGCTTGAGGTGCTGCCTTTCTTAAGAGAACCTAGGATAGAGATTCCCAATGCACTTGTATATTTCTCTATTTATCCTTGGGCCAACATAAAGAGTTGGTTCTCAGGCTGATAAGATGAAACAACAGTTAGGTTAAAATACCAGCTGCATAGAACATATTATTATAGGGCTGGGAGGGATCTTGGAGTTCTTTTAATCCAATTTCTACTCAAGTTAGGACCCTTACATTTAAAAAAATTCCTTGTTATTGGTGAACTGGCCCCACTTCGGTGCACTGCTATGAGAAAAAGACAAAAAGCTTTCACCCTAATGTTTTATTTATCTTTTTTGGGTTAAAATGTCAATGCAACATTGTCATTTTGGCTGGTTTTCTACATGATATTGGGGATTCAGACCTCGGGGTTTGGAGTTTCAAGTGGGGGGGGGATGGTTAAAGCAGAAGATCCTGTTGTGTAGCTCGGATCTCCCCGAATTTTGCTCAGTTAACAGGCAGGCATTTATACGGAGATATGCTGGTTCTAAATTGAAAGTTAGTTCATGTGTTGGAACTCTTGAATGACCGTTCTTCCATTTCAATAAATCTTGCTAAAGATAATTCAGTGAATTTGTACTTGGGAAAAAAAAATCACTTTCAGTTCATCCGGTCTCAAAGGACTGACACAAGAGGTGGTATTCAGCAGGTTCTGACCAGTTCTGGAGAACCGATAGCGGAAAATTTGAGTAGTTCGGAGAACCGGCAAATACCACCTCCGACTGGAGATTTTATAGTATCCTTCCCTTGCCACGCCCATCAAGCCATGCCCAAAGAACCAGTAGTAAATAAATTTGAATCCCACCACTGACCCCCATGTTTGCTGCCTTTGTTTACAATTTGGCTGACTCACCCCAAACCCAGAATGCTAGCTTTTGTTCTGTCTTTGATGGAAAAGAGATTGCATTTGTCTCCTGATGCCTTATCTCACAATGCAACCTTGAAAAAAACAATAAAGCTGAAGAGTCCAGAATGTCCTAGCCTGAGCCCTGGGGCAATGCCTAATGCCATGAATTTATTTGGACAAAAATTACATTGAAGCATTTTAAAACAGCTCTTTCAAGAGGCGTTGTAATGGAAACCAGCTGCCAGAGCTGTAGGAAAGATGGTTTCTATCAGAAGAACAGGGTCAGGTTCAATGAAAAACAGGAAAGGGGTGGGAATTGGCCCTAAAGTCTTCTGGAACAAAGAATGATAATAAAGTTTAGCTCATTATTAATTCACCTTCTCATCGTACTTAAGATCTGTGTACTGTCTTTGAAACAAATATTCCTCCAAGGACTAGTTGCTGTTGGCAAGAGCCATGGGTTCAGCAGGCAGGACTGTCCTTCAGAAAACCTAGGAGAAAACTTACAAAGGCTTCTCCCCCAGGCTACAGAGCTCAAAGTTGGCCTGCCCTAATAAGAGAACTGGTCTAATTTATGCTTATTATATAAAATGGAACATGGCTGTCAATTGAATTGAATCTCTCTCTGTATTTTGTGAACTCATTTATTCCAATCATATATTAAAAAGTACATCTTATATTATATGTTAGGGAAAGTTGCATGCAGAAATAAATGCAAATGTCCTTGCATATTTTTGTATTCCCAGTACAATGTAAGAAGCTGAAGGAAAGGCATTTGCAGATGAATATTTCAATAGATGCAGAAGAGAAAGAGACTGGGTTCACACAACATGCTAAATCATAAGCAATGGTTTTACAAAATATGGGCAATTTAGCCCCAAAGTGGGCTAAATTCATACGATGTCTATCTTATGTTGAAATCTGATTTCTATCCAACCTTGCATCATCTAGATTCAACTCCCATTTTTCCCAGCTCATATGGCCATTGACAGAGGTAATCCAAGTTTTCTAGAAAGCACCAGACTGTAGTACAGATAAATAAACTTCTATCTTATCCATTTTACTGTTACATGCATTTAGAATAGAGTAAAGTAGTAGAGTAGAGTAGAATAGAATAGAATAGAATAGAATAGAATAGAATAGAATAGAATAGAATAGAATAGAATAACAGAGTTGGAAGGGACCTTGGGAGGTCTTCTAGTCCAACCCCCTGCTTAGGCAGGAAACCCTACACCACTTCAGGCAAATGGTTATCCAACATCTTTTAAAAAACTTCCAGTGTTGGAGCATTCACGACTTCTGGAGGCAAGTTGTTCCACTGATTAATTGTTCTAACTGTCAGGAAGTTTCTCCTTAGTTCTAAGTTGCTTCTCTCCTTGATTAGTTTCCACCCATTGCTTCTTGTTCTTTCCTCAGGTGCTTTGGAGAATAGCTTGACTCCCTCTTCTTTGTGGCAGCCGCTGAGATATTGGAACACTGCTATCATGTCATTTGATCATAAACCTATTGTACAAGTTAGCCATTTTGCTTCTAGTTAGGTATGCAGCCAACTAAATTCACAGTTAAGAACAGTTATGGATTGTCATGTTCCTAATAATACTCCTGTTGAGTAGTTTGCTAATTAATAGCCTAGAATATTAAGCTGATTAAGAACACAATAATTATGCAGTGATAAGCTACTATTTGCTGAACCACACAAGTGGATTCACAGAACATACTAAATCATAAGCAAGCAAGCAAGCCTTATTATGTTTTGGCAAATATGTCAGCTCAAAGAAGTTGAGCATTGCTGAAATCATGAGATTGGCTCAGAATAAAAAAAAAAATTTTAAATCCTGCTTTTAAAAAACTCACTTCAAAATAAAGATACATACAACTGAGCTACACAGTTCAATGTAAACTTTAAAAAGGGATGTTATTTTTGCTATTAGGCAAGGCAAATTATTTCCAAAAATAGGTAGTTTTTGTGACTAGATAAATTATACAGATTAAGCTAATGCCACAGTTTATGCTACTTTGCAGAATGTAATAGATAAATTTACTAATCTCAACATAAATTGACTTTTTTCTAGTATACAAGGCTAACAAGGATCATTGGAGGTACCAAAATCTACCCTGACCGAAGAGGATCTTAGCAAGTTTCTAAGATCAGCAGGTACTGCCTTAGTTCACACATCACACTATATTTTTAACTTTTTTTCAAAATATAAATCACAGTTGGCTAGATTCACTCATCAAACTAAACTGTAACCCAGAATTTCTAACTCAGATTATATTATGGCTCAGTACAATTTTTGAAACTCAACTGCAGGGAACTTAAAACTTGCATTCTCTCTCTTTTTCTGAAATGTAAAAGCCCAAATCCTGTAAATTTTCAGTCCAACGATGCATTGCACAATCTTCTTGCATTCTGTGGAAAAATAACATATGTGTTGAACTAATCCTAATATTTCAGTACTGTGTCTTCTGAAGGCTGGACTAAGGAACACACGCATGTACTATAAGCCTGTTCCCCCCCCCCCAAAAAAAGTTCTCCATATAATTGTGGGGGTAGGGTTGGAAGATTGCTTTGTGATGTGTATATTATAATTCTTTCTTTTTGCAGCGTCATGGTTTTATTGTGCCGTGCCTACTAATCTTCAGTGATTTGTACCTTCCTAGCACCAGGCCCATCTTAACCCTGGCATAGAGTCCAACTTCTGTGGCAGAGGATGAGTAAGAAGCCTTTTAAGCAGCACGTTGCAAACTTTTGGCAGCTGTGTGATCACCTCCTCCAAAGATTTGTTCCTTTCCCTCCCAGACTCAAACTTTGCTCTACACACATACTTAGGAAAGCCAGCAATTAGGAAATAGGGGAAGAGGGGGAAAAGCAGGCTCCCTCAGGCAGCTGATTCTGAGCTTTGAGTTTTGGAGTCACCAGAAGAATCGGAAGCCAAGGCTGGAATTGTTTAAAAGTCAGTAACTGGATATGATGAAAGGCAGAGTTTCTTAAAGTGCGGTCTCAGGACCTGTGGAGATCCCCCAAGAGCCTCTCACGGGTCCACAAAATCAGAATTATTTGCCAGACATTGAAGTTGTTTGCAAAAATTTAAAGCAATGTCATGTTTCTCATTATTATTTTTATTTCTTAATTTTTTTTAGGTTTTTTTAAATAAAAATACATTTGTGTTCATATCAAATAGGCTTATTGTTATATTTACATAATTCATTATTTTACAATTTTTAAATGTTTAATACAGTAAATGTTTAATAAATGTAACTCATGCAAAAAAAAAAAAGTTCTTTCTGCACAATTTTTAAAAACGTGAAGTAAAAAGTTTAAGAAACACTGAGGTAAAGGATTTCTTAAAGCAGTGTTTCCCAACCTCAGCAATTTTAAGATGTGTGGACTTCAACTCCCAGAATTTTCCAGTTTACACATCTTCAAGTGACCAAAGTTGAGTAACACTGCATTAAAAGTTATGATCACTACCATCCAGTTAAGATCTAACTAGGATGCATGTGTATGTGTAAAAATCTTTCCCCTATATTCCTGATAAAAATTCATGGAGCAGTCAATACTTGTTCTGCAAGGCAAAGGAAGTAGGCCTAATGTCAAACTTCATGTTTAGCTTGGAATGACATATTGTGCTGAACCATGGTGAGTATAATTATGGTGTCTGAATCAATCATAGTTGGCTGGGTTTCCACAACATACAAAGCTAGAGTTTACAAACTGTAATGGTTAAGTCCCCATAACACATTAAGCCAAAACCAAACTAATCCTATTAGGGCTTAAAGCAGGGGTGTCAAACTCATTATCATTGAGGGCCGCATCAGGGTTTTGTTTGACCTGGGGGGGTGGAGTGGCCAGGGCGGGTGGCCAACTTGACATCACTTGTGTCAGGGGTACCTGTGGTGGCACCACCTGACCTGTGGGGCTCCTGAGCTCTGTTTTTGGCCGGGATGGCATCCTGCAACCCTCGGCCAAAGGAACCCTCAGGAGGGATGCATACAGTCCTCCCGAGTTCCGTTTTTACTGGCAGAGGCACCATGGGCCAATCCTTTGTTGTTACCAGAGCATCCCCATGGGCCAGATCTAAGCACCCCATGGGCCGGATCTGGCCCCCAGGCCTTGAGTTTGGTACACCTGACTTAGAGGGTTTACAAGGACAGCCATTACACGGAGACAGTTGAATATCATATTGTTGAGTCCTTCATACAAAGCCTTTGGGCTAACGGCCTCTTTTGGGTTAGAATAATTTCCTGAGGATGGTAGTCCACATACAGGTTCAATCAATAGCAATCGATAATTCATTTAGATATAAATTAAACCTAATTACAATTAATATGACTACTTCCACAAATTAATAGTTTCCCCCTTCTGTTGCAAATTGGTGACAACCTTTGGAAGATACCACACTGTAGAACCAGATGCAGCCCTTGTGCTGAAGATAAAGGAACTCATTGTAAGGCTTTAGGTATTTTATTTTGATTTATATTGTGTAAATTCAACTATTGTGGTTTCTAAACTAAGGTTTAACATCCATTGCTAAATGCTAATCTGGCTTATTTGACAAACTATAGTTAAAACAACTATGGTCAGTGTAATGTACTAACTCAGTCACATGTTGGGTTTGTAGGAGGAGAACCAGGTTATTCTACGGTGGCAAAAATTCAGGAGACTGTTATCTTTTCTAACTATCAAATTTTTATAAAAGACACAAGCTTTCATAATGTATGGAATGCCCAACTTGATGTAGAATTAAAATAGGATGAGATGGTGAAAGAAGGGAGGGGAAGACAGGTTGGTTATGCACATGTATATTATATACATCTGGGTTTATACAACATACTGAGCTGAAAAGGTGTGGGTTAATCTGTTGGATGTAGCAATCCAGAGTGTTTTCTAAACTTTGATAGTTTTTTGTATTATAGTGGTACTTCGATATTCATTGTTAATTGATTCTAGGAGGCATGATGAGTACCAAAAACAATGAGTACCAAACAAATTTTCCCCCATAAGGAATAATGTAGTAGTCACAAGGCAGCTGACACCGACAAGTTTTAGCTTGTGTGTCGCATACCAAACAAATGACGAGTACCCGGACAAAATCTTTGTATCAAAATGCATTGAGTACCAAAGTCGATGAGTGTCAAAGCAGTGGAGTATCAAGAAACCACTGTATTGGGACCCAAAATGTGGTTTGATTCTGTAAACTATAATTAGCCCTAAGTATATTGTATGGAAATGGCTAATGTACAGTATTGCAGTATGGAGCCTCGGTAGTGCAGTGGTTAGAGTGCAGTACTGCAAGCTACTCTACTCCCACTGCAGTTTGGCAGATCGAATCCCACCAGGCTCCGGGTTGACTCAGCCTTCCATCCTTCCGAGTTTGGTAAAATGAGGACCCAGATTGTTGGGGGCAATAGGCTGACTCTGTAAACCGCTTTGAGAGGGCTGTAAAGCACTATAAAGTGGTATATAAGTCTAAGTGCTATTGCTATTGCTATTGCACAAATGAAAGAAAATGCCTAAGCTTTAGGACTTTCCTATTCCATTTGTCCATTCAGTTCAGATATGAGGAGGAAGTTCTGTAGGAGAAGTGCTTGGAATGACAGATGGCAAGAAGAAAAGGCATTATTATTAGTTTAATCCTTAATGGGACTTGTGGGGCAAAGTGCCCTAGTTATGTTTGACTTTGTGAATAAATTCAAAAAAGCAGCAAAATGTGGCTCTTTGTCTCTAATAGGTATGCTTAAGCCTTTGGAAACAGGGGCTTTTCCTGTATGACAAAGATAAGAACCCATCACGTCTAGTTTGACCTGGAAAAATCTGCTTGATACTTCTTTCTTAGTACCATTTGGGGATGCAAGTATTATTTGTTTGTTTAGTTGTTGGATTGATTGATTTGTCACCCATCACACCTCAACGTTGCAGGTTTTAACGGATTGGTTATAAAATTTGATTCCCAGTTTCATGGAAAAATTGTGGTAGCCCAAGGTTACATAAACCCAGTTGTGCCAATTCAACATTCATATTTTTTTATTAAAGGAAGTCATGGTTAGGATGAGAGCAAACAAAGCAAATGTTTGTTGCAAAGGCAACCATTTTAATATTTAGTTATATCAGAGTGGGGCAATGGCCCTTTTATGACTTTGGACTTCAAGTCCCATAATTTCTGAGCCAGCTCTGGGAGCAGAAGTCCACAAGACATAAAAGGGCCATCATTCCGCCCCCCTGAGCTAGATTGTGCATGAGTTCATATGATTGCTTTAAAGCTGCATTCAAGGCTTCGTTGAGCTGTAGTGCTGTCTTATCTACCCCTGAGTTTGCAGAAAGGCACTGCCACTGAGAGGCACTGCCAATCCTTTCCCTCAGGAGACACGATAACAAAACCTAACAGATTTGACATACCTTAAGGGTGTTCTTGGGCTATGTTGGAATAGAGGGGAAATCCTACTTTAATGCCAGTACAGCTAAGGACAACCTAAGCACATCACAGTGACTTGGAGCTGCTTCAGTTGGATGTCCTAATGTAATTCTTGCCTAATGCAAGAGGTGGCATATTACACCATTCCCCTGAAGAATATGACAAATATTGACCTAACGTTCTCTGAAATACAAAAACAACAGGAATAAGGAAGGGTGGAAACTTGGTGTGCATCAAAGGAATAGTTACGTGTCCTAAGCGGGGGGGCCCCCCAACCTTGGTTCCTCCTAGGAGACTTCATTGCTTTCCTAATTACATCAGTTTGCCTTCTTCCTTTTTATCATTCCAGGCTGCCATATAAAGTGGAAAATATTGGACAGAAAATTAGGAGATATCTGAGAAGATTCTACCAACCAAAACTGAATGATAGATTGAACGATCATACAAATTGGAAGTCATCCATCTTTCTTACGTTGGGAGGTTTGTAGTTGTGGTAAATAATTAAAAGCCATGCAGTCTATTGGTTAAGCCAAACTAGAAGGTCGAGAAATGGAAACTGCTCAGACTGTTTCCCATCCGCAATCTTTACTACAAAAGCAGAAGTAGATTCTGATCTCTCCTGTCCAAATTAGGCAATAGAACTCAATGATGGCTTAGAAGTTTCTAGGAAAACAAGTCCAATATAATTACATTATGTGGGCCACACCCTTTTTTCCATTTGGATACCAGATGCCAAACAAAATCATGTTCTGGTGTCTCCTTGGTCCAGGAGATACAGATGGATAGACCTTTATATGTCTATGTTATATGTTATGTCAGTATGGGAGATTCCTTCAAGAGAACTTCCACTAGATGTTCAATGCCCAACACCAAGCAGAGCATGAATGCCCCCATTTCCTGCATGAGGCTTGACCAATAATCATCACTGGTGCTTGGTGAGACAGATACTGACGTCAGTAGTCACAGCCTTGGCCCTGTGCACACACAGGCTGGCTTAGCTCTGGGAATATCATGTCTCCTTGACAGAAACAGTTCATGGATTTATGGACAGTAGCTGGCTGTATGCACTCACAGAAGCAGCCATTCATGAATGTGTGAGACCTCGGAGCCTGGCCAAAGACTAATAGAGAAAGTCCCCTGTATTAAGCAGGTCAGATTCCCAACTGGTGGTAAATGGCCGAGCGCCCTCTGGACTGCCAGAGTGTTTGCTCCATTTGCTTGGCTTCTTCTTTCCTCCCCCTCATCAAAGTGGAGGAGAAGAAGAATATAAAACCTCTCACTGTACAGGATGATACGTGGAGTTGAAAGATCCCAACCTAGAGAATAGCAAGCTTGCATTGAGAAGGGTCAAGGCATGTTGAGGTTCTTTTTCCTTGGTCTTTTTGTTTTGGTCCTCTGGGCTCCCACTTACTGGGCTGTCAGACACAAGCCCAAACATCCAGTCGAGGATCTGAGTTCCTCGTTGTCTCCTGATCTAAAGGTTTCAGCCCATCCAGTGAAAAGCAGCCCATCCAGTGAAAAGCAGCTGACGGAGAATGAGCTAACCCTGGGAAAGGATGTAGAGGAAGGTGAGTCATGGAAAAGGTTGGGCTGGATGGTAGGATCTTTATAAGGGAGTGGCTTCAGGCAAAAAAAAAAAAGTTGTGTAAAAAATAATGGGGAGGTGAGATAGGTGGCCATGAAACTACCTTAGTGTACCACATCAAACCACCATTTCTAGATAAAGCTAACTTTGAAAGCTACTCTGTTTACTACTCTGTCCATCCTTCCCACTCCTCCCCTTTACTATTCTGCTTGTGACAATCCACACTATTCTTTGCCTACTCATCTGTTAAATCTAACAATTAAGACAGTTATATGGTATCAAATGGGAGCGTGATTCCAACTTGTAATGTAGAGTTAGTTCTACATGTTACAGCCGGAGGCTTCACAGGATTCCCATGACTTTAATTAAAATGTTCATATTTTCTAGTTTAACTTTAATGGCAGGTGAAAATTAGTGAAAAACTGCCTGCTAATTGCCCTGTGAATAGCATGAATAGCATTATTAGGCTGAAATTTTAAACATTTATTTATTTATTAAACACATTTATATTGCTAACCAACTCGCACACAGTCACTCCATTTACGATGGTGTAAAATACATAAAACAATATGGCAATTACTCCCGAGCAAATGTATATAGACTCACACTGTTACTTTCTATTAGTCACATAGGTTTTATTTCTCTAATTATTAGGGTTTTTTCATTGAATTTTTCTAAGTAACAAGGTACTACTTTGTTATATAAAATGAAATGCAAGAAAATTGGTAACCACAAGGAAAAAGAAACTGATGTTGAAGCAGTTAAGGAAAGCTATTCATGGTAAAACACACCATCAGTTAAGTCCCCAGCCCTGGGCAAAGAAAGTAGAAAATATTTTTAAAGAACTTAATTGTTGGCAAGAAATTTTGCTGAGTTTTGCTTGTTACTAAATAATATGCAAAGTTAATCGTCAGTTCAGCGTGCAGGGCACTGTTGGTTCATAGCTCTATATTATGTGGTATATGAGTGTTTCTATTTTAATTTTACATCCAGTAAATTATAGGCAAACAATCAGCATTGAGCAACATCTGAGCACAGAATCAAAGAATAGTACAATTCCGGATTTGCTAATCTGATTTTTTTGGTTTGTTTCAGAAAAAAATTCTGGCCTTCTTTCTACATCCCCTTTCAATCAGTGCCTGGCTTGGGTTGTTTCTGGATCACTTCCAATTGTGCAGGACTAATTTAGTAAATAAAGTCCAGAAACTTCTTGGGATCAAGGTTGCTGGAAAGGTTACAATCTTTGGCCATCAAGCCCAACCTCCGCTCAATTCAGGAATCAAATTCAAAACTCCCCAGGCAAATGGCTTTCTAGTTTCTACTTGATTCTATTCAACAAAGAGGATAATTGTGTATAATAGATTCTATTGTTAACTTCAATAAAAGTCCAGGAGTAAGTTACAAGACTTTAATCCAAATTATATTTTTTTCTAGACCATCCATCCGCTTCTAGATCATCCATTCCCGTAGCCCTAACTGGGTAGTGGAAGATCAGAAAAGGCTCTTCTAGATAGTCTTTACAATGGCCATGTTCTTCCAAATAAGGACTCTTCAAGTTTATAGGCAGATTCCTTGTGGAAAAAGGAATTATGGGTCGGATGGCATTTTTGAAAGATTCAGGTTTTTTTTTCATTCAGAGAATTGAAGAATAACAAGTTTCTCCAGCAATCAGCATAACTGTCCCTCCACTCAGAAAAGCAGCACAGCCCCTGATCCAACTCCCAATTTTTGTATCCATTTTTATTGATGTCAAAACAGTTATTTCCTCTTTATTCATACATTACATGAGACCAAAACATGTTTTGATTGGTTTCGATTTGATATGTCTGAATCAAAGCAATTGTGTTTTTTAAACCATTATTAACTGTTACTTTATTTTATTCATTTGATTTCTATAGCTGCCCACCTCAATAAGTGATTCTGGGTGGCATACATCATAAAATATAAAAACCATTACTATATTAAAACAGTACAAAATAAATATACTGTATGTGATGCCAAGTAAAGCTATTATATGGCTGTTAAAACAGCCAGGAAACGGGGTCCTTAACACACTCGGGGCCCCAAGCCAAGGCACACAAGTCTTCGTGGCCTTACAAAATGCCAACAGGGTTGGGATTATTCTGATATCTGAAGGGTGAATAATCCAGAGGGCAGTGGCTATGGCAGAGGAGGCCTGGTTCCCACCAGCTGACATTCCTTGACTGACCCTGCATCATGTCCAGCCTCACTGAACTGGACAAGTTGAAACAATTGGAAGAAGAGTTTCCCTTAGGTAACCTGGCCCCAAGCCATTCATGCTTTAGAGGTGATATTGAATTGTACCTAGAAACACACTGTCGACCACCACAATTCATGAAGTAGTGGAGTTACACATACCCAACACTCTTTATTACCTGTGCAGACACAATTCTCCATCAGTTGAAGTTTCCCAATGCTCTTCAAGATCAGCCCCATGTAGATCACATTACAGTTGTCCAGACAAGAAATCACAAGGGGAAGAAGGATTGTGAGCAAAGTTATGGCTTAGTGTGACACATGAACCCAGTGTCAATGTCATATAGACAAGATTCACATGTTGGGATTCCCACCACCACAAACAAATAATGAACAAATCATGTTTTACCAGATTATATTTTATTGCAATACTTGAATTAGCATAGATATATCATCCTGAGGGCAAGAAGTTAGACTTCTCTCTCAGCAAACTGAGTGTATGTGTAGCATCCAGTGACAAACTTGTTTTGCTTTCCCCACAGAAATGGAAAAGGAAAAAGTGTTTTCAAGACCAGCCATGTTTTTAAAAGTAAAATCAGCTTCCTGCTTCTACCAGTAATTTTTTTTAGGGGAAAAAAAATCTGTATAGGGATGGTGGGACTTGTAGTCCAACACACATTGAAGGGTGTTGAGGAAGGCATTATAAAAAAACAACAGGACTTTATAAAACTGAGTGCAGAGGGTATATTGAAAGAAAGAAAGAAAGAAAAAGCCCTTAAATAAATAACTTTTTCTTGCTTCTTTTTCTAGAGCTCTCCAAATCTGCTGCCACTAAAGTGAAACTTCCTGATGGAGGAAAGGAGCTGCCTCAGAGAAGAAGGAAGTTTTCCATCCTGAAGAACAGTGCCTTGAAGAGAAAGGTACCAATTCACCTCCGTCAAGATGATCAAACATGGAAAAAAGGAGATAGAGCTAAGAAGGTAAAGGAGTCTGTCAGATTTGGGAAGAAAGTGCTGGGTATTAAGAAAACAGAGAGCAAGAGCTTGCATGCTATACCAGAAACTACTGGCCTGGAGACCAACAGCAGCCTCACCCAAGCAAGAAACAGATACGAGCCAGAAGGTATGAGTGAAATACAAGTTTTTAAGGGTGGGGGGGAATCAGCCTCTCAGTTAATCTGCAGAACTTCTATTTTCAGCTTGACCTTTTAAATATAAGATACAAGTAGGCTTATTAGAGGAATAAATCCAACAAAATTTAGTGGGATTCACTTCTGAGTAGTTATTGCTAAAGATGATCCCCCATGATGCCCCCATTATCTATAAAGGGGTTCATTTATTATTCAAGGCAATGAATTTAGAGAGCCAGTTTGAGCCACCAGGCTAGAAACTAGGAGACCATGGGTTCTAGTCCTTTTTTAGACACAAAGCTAGCTGGGTGACTTTGGGCCAGTAACTCTCTCAGCTCTAAGGAAACAGGCAAATCACTTCTGAAATCTTGCCAAGGAAACTGCAGGGACTCATCCAGGCAGTTAGTTGCCAGGAGTCTCACACGCGCGCGCACACACACACACACACACACACTCACATCCTGACATATGATTCCTTATGTTCTCACACATTTGGAACATCAAAAGATTGCATTTTGTGGTCACCCACTCTCTGAATGCCTCTTAATGTTTACAATTAAGACGCTGCCGGATTTCTAATCTGCTTTAATTATTGTACTTGAATAAAAAATCAAAGACTGTTGGTTCTTTGGGATCAATCAGTTAGAAAAGGGGAAATGATTTCATATATCTAGTGTGGCCAGTGGGCAGCTATCTAAATGAAACAAACTAACAAATAAATTAATGAGAGAGACTTATTTGTACATGAATCAGAAATAAATTCAACATAGAATAATCACAGCAATGTGATGGGTGATTCTTACTGTCTACTTTCTAATGAGAATTTTGCAAGTATGTTTTCTATGAAAAAAAAAACAACCCACCCAGCCAGCAGATTCTTTTCCTTGGAAGAGCAATTTCCTTGTGGCTGATAATAAATTGGCAAAGATCCAACACATTTATTTATTTATATATCTGTTTTTCTCCAAGGAATTTAAGGAGGCATACATAGCTTGCCTCCTGCCGTTCTTTTTCCATTCTTTTTCCCCTGTGGGGTTAACTGGCTCAATTGGGTAGGGCATGGAACCTAATTTTCCCTCCGTAGCCCCTCTGAGTCCACCAGGTCAGTGTTATTAACATCAGCAACTTTAAGAGGCATGAATTTCATCTCCCAGAATATTCCAACAAACGGTGGCTGGAAAATTCTGGGAATTGAAATCCACACATCTTAAATGTGCTGAGATTGAGAAACGCTGCTCTAAGTGCTCATGGCCAATTATTCATCCTCAAACATGACTTGATTTTAATAGATGGCTCAGCCCTGCATCTTCTGGAAATAATCGCTTGTGTGAATAACCCTTGCTTAGAATTCATATCAATTAGCCTGTACCATTTTGGTAATGGTTAAAACAGTCCAATTAAGTCCAAGCCCTTTGGACAACAAGCTGGAAATACTCTCTGCAGATCACAGAAATTTAACAATGCATGAAGCAGATCTAAGACTTCAGGGGCCATTTTGAGTGGCTGAGTGGAAGAGTGAACTCAGGAAGTTCATCTGAGTAGGTTTCACTGGAATTCTTCAAGAGCTATGCTGGGGTCATAGAGGAGAATGTCTGTTTAATTACACTCTATGTCCAGGTTGAATAAGGGCGACAGTACTTAATTAGCTCTGAGGTCAGGTCATTCATTAAGTGCTAGGCTCTATGTCAGCCGGGAAGGAGTTCCAGACATTAGGTTCCAAAATATTGCAATCTGGCTCTGCCTTTCAATGTGCCTTTCCTTTTCTGCAGGTTTGATTTTGAATCATGCCACAACAGCACCAGTTCAGGGGGACATTGCCACCCAGAAGAAAAAGGCAAGAAAAGGAAATGCCTGCAAATATAAGACTGTGGCTCAGATGAAAAAGGCACAAGCTCCAGACCTTAGGCATAGAAGTGAAAGCTGGACATCCTCTTTTTCTGTCTACAAATGTGTCATTCAGACAAAAGAAAGAAGCGGTCCTGGATTTCTCCACAGAAATGCCAGCTGGGTATCGTTGCAAAAGCAGAACTGCACCACACCAAGAAATACTGGTAGGTCGCCAACAGGAAAAGCCCACGGCACTTTCAAGGAAAATGATAACCGCACAGTGACCTGGAAGGAACATGGCCTTCGCGCTAGGAACAGCACTCATGCACCCAGAGAGAAAGAGGTTAGGCTCCTCCACAAGCATGCCAGCCCATCCCCAAAAAGGAAGTTGCAGGGAATGCCCTCTGCAAATATCACTGTGAGACTTCCTGGAGAAAAGCAGGGAAACTTCCAGAAGGTTGTCAAAAAGAGGACTGGCGTTCAAGTAGAGCTGGCAAAAGGACCGGTTACTCTGCATTGCCAAGCTGAAGACAGAAAGGATTCCACAACTTCCTTACGAAATGCTAGTCAGTCCCTTCTGCAGAAAAAGCTCACTTCATCTCTTACGGAGGCTAGTGGAGCATCACCAGGGCAAAGACTCAGCAGCAAGGCAAGGAATGCCAGCTGGGCAGCAGAAGACAAGGCCCAGAGCCCTTGCCACAGGAACGCAAGCAGGTCATCGCCCAGCCAGGAGCCAGGGTCTCCCCATAGAAATGTCAGCCGGGCCCTGACCAGAATTGAACACGGCCTTCAAAGCAAGAATACAGGCCAGGCTCAGTTGGGGAATATCACCCAATCAAAAGCGAGGAGAGGACAAAGTTTACCTCATTCAAATATCTCCCAAGGAAGGGTAGGCTCACCAAATCAGCAGCCTGCAACGCCCACAGAAAGGAAGAAGTCTATCATGCCTTCCCTGCCTCCCACTTGCTTGCTGTCTGAACACGCCATCGCCTGTGGGAATGTCCAATTGAAATACGTGCCCAAACTGACTTATTCTGCTCTGAAAACCCTCTACCTGGCAGGTGAATCATTGAATCATCCATGCATCTAATTTCAAATGTTGATTTTTTTTCCCCAAGCGCTCTGCTGGATGGAGTCACATATTTAAGCCTGGTTGTGCTAAATTATAAAGTTTGATGCAAAGTGGGTTCAGCATATTGTGGGTACCTAGCCGCTGTGTTTTAGGAAGCCATTAGGCCATCATTTCAGATATATTTTGTTACCTAATCAGGATGCCATTGTGGCGAGAATCATAGAGTGATGTAATAGGCTGAAATAGCCTAAGGGTGAAATTCCATTGGAATGCCCCAAAAGTTAGTCTCAAACAATAAAATTCTACACATGATTGTAAAGAAAAAGAAAACAAAGAAAACAATCCTGAATAAAACAATTTTCTCCTCAGGAGATGTTGGCAGGAACTCAATTTACTTACTATTATGATTTTTTGAGGGGAAGGGGGAAATGTCACAATTGATTGAACTTGTGAGAGAATGGAGTTTAAGGAATGGGCCAGGCCAAGCATCAGACTGTTGGTATCAGGCACAACCTGTTCCCAGGTGCAGTGCTGTGGTTGGCAGATGTTTTTCCTGCTGGCTGGTAACAGGTAATGCAGCAAAGCAGGAAGATCCAACCAATCACTTTGCCAGTCATGCACTGCATGAATCTAATCTGGGTAGAAGCAGAAAAGAGATCAGCTATAGAGGCAACTCATTTAGTGCCAGTAGAGGTCAAGGATGAGTGAATAGCAACTTCTGCTCGGCTGTAGGAAGAAGCTGAAGGTTGTTCTTGTGAGCTGCTGCATATGAGTTTTGATGGTTAAATTAAACCAACCCTCTCCTGTGAAACTCCTACAGAATCACCCTCCTTTGGAATCAAATACTGCCTGACTGTGTAACATGTAGTTCAAGAACTCAGTCTCTAATTAAGACAGTAACCTTTCACATTTCCCTCTTTTCCCCCCAGAGAATGAAATCAACAATATCCCAGCTGGGGTTTTCTTGGGATTACCTAATCTAGAATGGTTGGATCTCAGCAAGAACAAGCTGAAATCATCCGGCCTACACCCAGAAGCTTTCAAGGTAATTGGAAAGGAAGGGCTATTTGAAATGGAAGGGGAAAATGCCAGGGAGGATTGAATTTAAGGATTCTTGTACCAAGCATGGAAAACCCATATGAAGAAATGCTGTGGGGAAAGTGAAGCAGAAGCTATAGTCAATAGGAAGGTAACAGTTGTAGATTAATAAAATTTGGTAATTTTGCCAGACTATTTCTCTCTGCTATCCCGTTTCTCTCTCATTCTCCACTATCTCATATCTCTCTGTCTCACTTGCTATCTCTTCAACCTGTGTGAAATTAGCTCTGCATGAAATGAGGCTGAAGCAGGGGTGGGATTCTACCAGTTTGCACCTATTCGCTAGAACCGGTTGTTAACATTTTAAGCAGTTCGGAGAACTGGTGGTTAGAAGAAATTACTGGCCTAATCCTGTAAGGAAGGCAGGAAGGAAACATTTTGGTGTTGCTTACAGAAACTGCTTCTCCATTAACTCTTATTAGATTCTTGGCAGGACTAGACTTCCTGTCTCTGGAACTTCTCTGGAGTTTTTTCCCCTCCTTTGCTGGTACTTTGCTGCTTGTGTGGAGTGACCATTCAAACTTACAATGGCACTGAAAAAAGTGACTTACGACCATTTTTCACACTTACGACTGTTGCAGCATCCCCACAGTCATGAGAGGCCAAGCGAGGAGATGCGTGCCTCATTGTGAGTGATGTTGAGTTGGCCACGCCCAGCCAGTCACATGACCATCAAGCCACGCCCAACAACTAAGCCACGCCCACAGAACCAGTTGTTAAAAATTTTGAATCCCACCCCTGGGCTGAAGGTGCAGGCAATGCAGCAGTTAGACCAGAGATGTATTTGTATATTCAATTTATATGGCTACCCATCTCAAACATATAACTCTGCATGGCTAACAGAGAATCAAAACGAGACAAACATGGAAAAACTATAAATAACAAATATAGGAGCTGACAGAAAACCAAGAACATAGTCAACATAACCAAGCGATGGACTCAGCCACATACCTTGGGTCCTGGACTCAGCAACAAAACCAGGTTTTTAGGGTGTGTTACATTACAAAAGGCCAATAGGGTTGGGGCAAGTCTAATCGCTGGGGCAGTGATATTCCAGAGGGCAAGTACCACAACAAAAAAGGCTCTTATCTGGGGATGCACCAAGTGACACTCCCTAACAATCTGGATCTGGAACATGCCTTTCCTACTGGATCTCACGAGAGGTGAATACAACAGGTAGATAGAGGAAAGATGGCCCACAAGTAATCCGGTCCCATAGCCCAGTTTCCCTGCTCCATGTTTACATTCAGAGCATGTCCACTGTTACTGAATCTTATCTTGCCTATTTGCAACATAGCAACATTTGAATGTTTATTAGTGGCTTCTCTGCTGCTATTGTTATTGATTCTCTTTCTTCCTACTACAGAACCTCACCAAATTGAAGCGTCTAAATCTGGATGGGAACCACTTCACTTCAATCCCGGCCTTGCCAAGTTCATTACATGAGCTGAAACTGAATGACAATAATTTAGCAGGACTTCAGAGACAGAACTTCAGAGGTTTGAGACCTCTCACAAACCGCCTTTTCCTAGGATAGCAAAAACAGCAAAAAGTCTTGGAACGTGGGACAAACTCTGCATGTCACCAGGGGCTTTCATTTCAAAATACTAGAACTTTTGTTAGCCAGAGGGGTTAGTGTACAAGTCCACTTCTCTGAGAGATTTGTGTAATGCTGCCATGTCCTACCTAGACATAATAATTCATTCTTTTCTCCAGAAGAATGTACTGCACTAAAAAGGGGGGGTTTACAATGGTGTTTCATACATTTTGCTAAAAGTATGTCCCTTAAAATTGCTCAGTTCCTTCACCCCCAGGTTATAAAAAGGAGTGCTGGGACACATAAGATGCCATGGAACATGTACCCACTTTTAAACCATGTTGACGATTGATTTAATTAACGCAAGACATTAATTCATACACCATCATTTACAAGCCGTAAGTACAGCAGTGTAAGTAGTGTAACCATAAGTAGTGTAAGTAAGCCACATTAAGGTAATTAGATTATGAATTGGCTTCATGCGGGGATTCAGCCAGCATCTAGCTGCAAACTCTGTTGTTGATTTTGAGTTTTTGAAGTATAAAGAAATAGAGAAGCAGTGATCCATCCTTGCATCCATCTATCCATTCTCTAGATGTAGTTGAACTACAACTGCTGGAAGTCCTAGTTACATTAGAGATGTGGTAGGGGACAAATGACAACATAGGTATGACAGTATCACTACACAGTTGCTACAAATTGCATCAGGCATTGGGAACAAGTAAATAATAGTGACCATAATTTTTTTTGTAGATGCTATCTGATGATAGGTTGTATAGTTCAATGCATCTGGAGGGTAGGACGTTAGGGAAAATCACTGCTCTGCAGTTTTATACATTACACAACACATGTGCTACCAAGATGTAGACAGTAGAACAGTTATATAATAGGACTTGCCATTATTATACATGAACTCATTTTGCTAACAGCATCCATATGTCTAAATATCTGAAACCGCTGAACAGTTAAATAGACAAAAGCACTGAAAAGAATGCCATTGACTTGGGCAGGCACGCAAAAGGTATTTCCTCAACTGAAAATTGAAAGCCAGAATAAGGACATATCTTGTATATATATTTATTTATGACATTTCTTTGTTATTGTGTTCCACATCTTGCCTTTCCTGCAGGAGTTTAGTGTATTCACAGGGATCCTTCTCACACATTATCTTCACCATTCTCAAGCTGGGAGATACAGTGTGTTAGGCTCAGAGACAATGACTTGAAGTTGGGTCCTTGTGGCCTTAGTCCAATGCCTTAATCACAACATCACATTGTCTGTCTTTTTAATATAGCAGACACATTACAGTTTACTCATTCACCCAAGCAGTGTTAAGTAGAGGTTTCCAGTCAATCCAGAATTAAGACAGTATTTGTTGTTCTACTTTTTTTCTCTCTTATGACCTCCCATGTTGAAGTGCAGCTTGCTTTCCGAGAAGTTTGTTACCAGTTGATAAATAGTATGTAAACAGGAAGCTGACACACACATTGGACCTACTGTAAGCAAATTCTGTTATGTTTGCACTTAACAGAGGCCCCTTGTTTCTATCTTCTCTCTGAGGATAAAATATGGTCTAACAGTTCCTATTTCATATTTCCTTCTGGAAATGGGGCTTATGTACATAACAAGATTGCTGTTTGTATGACTTAGATTCCCCCTTCCCACATTTCTTGCTTAAAACTGCCAGGTCCTTTGTTACAAAATTGGAATTACCAAGACCAGGAATGTTAGCTTTTCCTTTTTAACCTTCTTTTAAAAGGTTTTCCAGTGGTAGATTAAGTAACAGTTGAGTAGTTTTTCCCCTCCGTTTGCCAAATTTTTGTAGGTTACCTAGAAGATGATGTACAGAAAAGCAGGGCTCATGAAGAGCTATTGACCATCAAGTCCCAGCCTTGGATTAGTTCAGGAAACTTAAAATTAAAGTATCACTAATAAATGGCTTCTAGTTGCTACTTAAACACATCAGGTGAAGGAGTATTTATACATTATGTCTGAACATTTTGTCCCAGTGCTGAATTGTTATTGTTTTCCTTTTGAAATCTGCCTCCCTACAACTTAAATCTATTATCCCATGTCTGGAAAGATAGAGAATAAGACTTGACCTTCTTCAGTTTGAAGTCTTCTAAGGCATTTACAGACCTATCCTCTCTCAGTCCTTCTAAAATAAGGGGAAAAGATGCCAATTCTTTTGTAAAATCTACTTCAAGTTGAGTGTCTCAAGAGTGTTTTTTCAAGAGGCAACTGGACTATGTTTTTTCCTTGAGGAACAAGATTTTCACTTCTCATCCAAAGAGTGAACTGATGAAGCTTCTTGGATGAGAAGCGAAATGTCTTCTTCCTGGATGACTGAGAAACTCCATAGACCTTCAAGTTGAGTGCATCTCTTTGAGACTTCATGAGCACATCCAATCCATTTTCTTGGCAGCAATACTGAAGTGATTTGCTACAGCCTGCTTCCAACAAGCTGTAGGTTAAATTGAAAGGTGCTTTTTGCACTTTCCAATTACACCTACAACTCAAAACTTTTTGGGCTGTTTCTTACACTTAATTTGGTCTGACTCCACTAAGCTTTTCAAAATGAGCCCAAGCTGCCTAGTAATGGTAAATGTTACCATTTTAGCTGGACCGACTTTTTATAATCAGTGTATATCCATGCAGTGCTTGAATTGCAATGCCTTTACCTTTTGTGTTAGCCTTCTAAGTTCTTCATTTCAGGAGGCTGCGGGAGCATGGAGATTGATTTGGCTTAATGTGGAGGTAGGGAATCAGCAATGTGTTCTATACCATGTTGTATTTATCACTGCCATTCTAGCACTGAGTCAACTTGAGCAGCATTTTGCAAAATATATATTACAACTTGTTTTCCGCCTGCTCTGTGCATTTTCAAAAAAAGTGGTTCTATCTCTGTCCCCTTTTTCCACAGGCCTCTTCAAGCTACTCACCTTGGAGCTAGAAGGAAACCAGCTGCATGATGGCAATGTCCCCCCGACTGCTTTCAGGGCGCTGAGCAGGCTTAGTTACCTGAGATTAGACCGGAACCATTTTCGGAATATCCCATCAGGTTTGCCTGCATCTCTGCAGGTGAGCAGAATACCTTTAATTTTGATCAGAATGTAACTCCTGACTCAGACTTCCGCAAGCTGGAATGCTTCCAGACAGGGGTGGGATTCAAAATTTTTAACAACCAGATCTGTGGGTGTGGCTTAGGTGGTGGGCGTGGCTTGGTAGTCATGTGATTGGGTGGACATGGCTTGGTGGTCATGTTATTGGCTGGGTGTGGCCAACTCAATATCACTCACATCGAGGCACGCATCTCCTCACCCGGCCTCTCATGACTGTGGGGATGCTGCAACAGTC